>NC_064770.1:38385923-38713978 GCF_011397635.1 Epinephelus fuscoguttatus | reverse complement strand
ACTCAGGTGTGTTAAGCCAAAACCTGATCTTTCCATCACTCTAACCAACTGGTTTTTGTGCCTAAAGCTAACCACAGTGTTGTTGAAATGTAAACCATGAATATGTTACATATGCTCATTGTCATGTAGCAGATACATTGGAACTTTCTGTTCCTGTGGTTAATGTGTGGTCAGGTTTAGGCACAAACACTACTTGGCTATGGTTAGGAAGACACTGGCATCAAATGTGGTTTGGACCACAACCACTGCTGCAAGCACAGCAATGTCTCGGTAGAGAACAACCGTTTGTTGTTGCACAATCCTCGATGGAAACACAGAAGAAAGCAAATGGTTTTGTTGTCTGTTGGTCTTAAACGGTGGTGTGCAGCTTGGCAAGTGTCTCAACGGCATCCATTCCCCCTCCACCTGCTGATGAGAAAGTCAGCTCATAGACGGCGTCACTTTAGGAATGTTTCGTCCAACAGGAGTTTCCAGGGCTGGTACCTGCGGTTATTCCACAGGCTAGTTAATAACATGTCGGGCAGGAAATCCAAAGTGTGGGATCATTTTGAGAAGGTGAAGGACGAACCCAAGGTGATATGTAAACTCATCTTCATTGGTCGACTACAAACATGACGTATCATCTGAAACATGGACTAGTCCACTGATGGACCCTGATGAGGACTGTTGGTTGGCTAGGAACATTCTCAGTCGGGGGCAGGTCTAGAAATGTTCATATGATTTGTATGAAGTGTGCAAATCTAACATATCTGTGGTTGCATTTCCCTATGGCGACTGGGCTTAGACAATCCCCAAACTCACTTGGATTCATCCTCTTGGGATCATGAATGTCCAAAATTTCATGGCAGTCCATCTAGTAGTTGTTGAGATATTTCAGTCTGGACCAAAGACGGACGGACGGACAGACAGAGCCATCATCCCCAGAGCTGCGCCGCAAGCACGGCTAAAAATGACCAAAGACAGAGACACAAAGACAAGTGCAGACACACACTGCAGATCTGAGAAAGCAATAACTGGAGGTGTGAGAAATGATACACACTGAGCGGAGTGAATGCATGAATGATGAAGTGTGACTTTGGGGAGATCCTGGATGAGCGGAGGATGAAGAGCAGGAACAAGAGAGGCACGGATATGCAGGGAGAAAGACGGGGAATGAGGAGATAGCAGATAGGAGATAGACAGCAGGGGTGAGGGGCAGCAGATCTGAGCGGACCGAAGCTCTGGTGGCTCTCCGTCTCTCTTTCATGGAGAGCCAGGAAAAGAGATTATAGCAGCCCGCTTTTCTCCTATGGGGTGGGAGAGGAGGGGGGTGGTGGTGGTGGTGGTGGTGGGGGGGGGGGGGACCATACTCTTCCCTTTACCACCTCCCACTCGTTTCCCTCCCCCCTGCAGACGATGACACTCTCTGGTAGTACCGGCTGGACCCAAACCAGAACAAATCATATCGCTGAGCTCCACTCTGCCGGGGAGGAGTGTGTGCTCCAAACAAATGCTGCAATTTGATATAGATTTTTTTGAAAGTTTGGAGCTTTGTAATGCATCACAACCAGTTTGCTTTTTGAAGGAGAGCTGCGCGGTTTTACAGCTCAACACTCGACCCCGCTCGCTGCCTCCTTTTACTTCCTGGGTGCTTCTGAAGAGCTGCGATTCGCTGAGGGAACTCGAGGATGTTCATGTGTGTGTCATCCTTCCAAGCGCTTATACTGCACTTGAGCAAACACCTTTCTCACACTCACCACCCAGCCACCACTGCACACACACACACACACAAACACACATACACCAGTCCACAATAATACACCCCGGCTCTCTCTTCTTTTCTCATAAACACAACACATACAAACAGCGAGTTAATCAGACCTATAAACCCTCCTTGCTGGTAGAAGATAAGCGCTGTGCTGGTAGCCCTGCCCTCCTGAGAGCAGCACTCCTCTAGCGGTGCCGTGGAGCCGCCTGATAAGGCAGGGGAGTGTGGGATACCCTCAGAGATCCACACACACACACACACACACACACACACACAGAGCTCAGCATCAGTTAGCCAGGTCTTCTGCAGAGCCAATCAGCAGCTCGCAGGGCCCGAGGCTCCACCAATCATCCTGCTCCATCAGGTGTTGTTGATCTCAGCGCTCAGCCTGCAGGTGGATGTGTCTGCATGTGTGTGTGCAGCAGCTAATACAACTGGGTGCATGTGAGGAAACGTGCGAGATCTATTTTCTGCCCGGTGATAAAATAAAATCTGGTTTCCTCGTCACCACGACCAAATTTAGAAAGCCATTGTTCCTCCTGCCTATAAGATCTGTTATCAAACACCCAATCAATCAAAAAAAACTTTGTTCTCCAGCCAGTAAACACTTTTATATTTGAAGTGAGTGACTTTAAATCTAAATCCTGCTTAACAGCGTCTCGATACCTTGATGTACAAACGCACTTTCTCAGGGGTCTTTTGGTAATTAAGCACCGCTGCTAATTAAGCTTCAACCTGTATTTCAAAGACCCGCCGGGATTCAGTTACCTTCTCAGATGAATCAGTCTATATGCTGTGAGATATGGAAATAACACTGCGTTTCAACATCACAAGTTATTTGAAAAGTTGCAAAGGAATCTATAGAAGGATCCATTTTAGTATCAAAGGCTCAAACTGTCTCCAGAGCTCTGGAAAAAAGATTTGAACAGAGTGAGATAAATTTATAATTAACTGTATCACCGATCAAACAAGCACAGAACTTATATAGTTAATTATATTAATGTTCAGGTTTAACACAATGTAACTGCAGAATGGTCAAATTCTGCTCTTAGCTTTTAACATCTTTGTTCAAATGTGGCAGCTCCTGTTTGATTATTTCTTTGTCCTTTATTTTCTTAAAGCTCTGCACACACACACACACACACACACACACACACACACACACACACACACACACACACACACACACACACACACACACACTCTCACTTTCTCCAGACTTTGATCGACTGACTTGTCTTTGTGTTCCTCAGCACTTCAGCGTGGGTGCAGTGACAGGCGCAGACTTCAGGGGGAAACATAAAAGTAGCAAAGGACTTTTATTCTGATTAAATCAAAGACATTTTCACCATGAATTAATGCAGAAAAACTCACAAACAGATGCATAAAAAAAATCAGTGTTTGATGCTTATAATTTCCTGGTGAAGGACCCCAAACACACCATGTCATTACCAATGTGTCCCCTCGAATATTGAAATGTTGGAGCTTTATTTTCAGTGCTGAAATATAACTAAGGACATTTTTATGAAGTGCTGCACTTGTTTATAGTTTTGAGGTCCTTGTACTTTACTTATTTGTTTCCATTTTGAGCTACTTTACACTTTTCACTGCCCTACGTTTATCCTGACAGCTGCACTTACACTGAAACTTAACAATTTTTGATGCAGAATATGCAGCCAGCCATAAAATATGTGTTGTTACTGATTAAACTACTCACACAGTTAAATAGATATAAAGATAATTCTCCACCTCCAACCAAAGAACACTCAAATGCACCGTTATTATTAATCTTTTGTTTGTTTGTTTACAAATGTCCAAAAAATACAAATTAGTACATAAACAACAGGGATGTGATGAAGAGCAGTCTGATCAGGGCTTCTTAAGGGTTAATCCATAAGATAATGTACCTTATCTCAGCACTGTGCTTCTGTAGTGATGTGAACGTACAGCAGGACTTTGTTTTCAGTACAATTAAATTTAAATTTTATTTATCTATTCACTCAATTCTGAACAAACGGACAGTATTGTTACTTTAACGCAGCACGTCCACAGACACCTGGCGGCTCCGCACTCTTATATCTGTAATAATAATTCAGCCACAGCAGCGTAACAACTGGACACCAAATATTTACAGGACAGCAGACATGTTACAAACTAAACAGCCGGATCATGACCTCTTAAAGCTTCCATCGCTGACCTGAGCTAACATGTTCATATGACACAATGTTCAACACAGATTCAGTCCATTTTTCAAATTCTGGAGCTGATGTGCATTATCCAGAATTTAATACATTCTGTAATTCTGTTTGGTGCCTATAAGCAGTGGTGTAGTGGAGGGTATACTCAGGTGTACCCACTGCTTTTTTCTATCCAGTGACAGTATACCCACCTATCAGCTAAACAGCCACTGTAATATATAGGAGAGTATGCCCACTTCCTCATCAGTAACCTACCTACACCACTGCCTATAAGGCACAGCCTCTGTGATGTAGGCACCGTCGCAGCGCCTCCCTGTGTGATCCACAACTGTTCTCCTAAATGTGTTAATCAGTTTACGTTCCCAGATTACATGTAAAACTGTTCCTGCTTCTGTTTCTGACATTTCCAACAGAGATTATCACCCAGCAGACCCATCCTGTGGAGTTCAGACGGAGTAAAGTAAAACCTATGAATTCATTTACACTGAGTTGTCCTTTTATTTGATTTACCTGTTTCCATTCTGAGCCACTTTTTACTGCACAACATTTATCAGACAGTTTTAATAACTTTGAAAACTATGATTTTATAAAACATGCAGCCAGCCATGAAAAATGACATGTTACTGATTAATCTGTCCATACAGTTAGAATGATCTCCACCTGGAACAGATGAAACTAAAATGCACTTTAATGCACCGTTACTAATAATTTGTTTGTTTGTTTGTTTACATGTGTCCAAAAAATGCCAAGTAGATTAAATTATTAGATTCAATAATAATGAAAAATATCACAAATGAACCTTGTGTCACATCTCAGCATGAGACTCACAGGAACTCATTAGGCACATTTTTTATTAACTGCTGCACTTTTCTTTCATTCTTTCACTTGTACTTTATGTGTTTCCATTGTGAGCCACTTTTTACTCCTCAGCATTTATCACACCGTGTTAAACTATAATTTCACACACAGAACATGCAGCCAGACATAAAAAAACGTTATTACTCGTTTTTTGTTTATTTAAGTGTCAAAAAATGAGTGCATAAACAACAGGAATATGATGGATAGGTGCCTCAGAGGGACCTGATCATTGCTCCTCCTTATCTTTGTATCTCAGCAGGGTACTTTTGTGGTATGTGAACTTACAACAGCACTTTATTTTCAGTGGTGAAATATAACGACAAACATTTTTATGAAGCTCTGCACTTGTCTAATTTTGAAGCACTTGTACTTTATTTACATTTTTCACTGCCCTGCATTTATTTCACGGCTGCAGTTACACTGACAATTGAGATTTGACTCACGTAATATGGAGCCAGACATAAATTGTTGTTTTTGATTAAACTAATTAAACAGAGAATAAGAGAGTGCACATTAATGCACCGTTATTAATAATCTTTTGTTTGTTTGTTTACACGTGTCCATAAAGTGAAAAAGGAGACGGACCTGACTGAGGTTTCTCCAGATTTTAATCCATTAGATGATAATGAAAAATATCACAAATGAACCTTGTGTCACATCTCAGCATGAGAACTTATTAGGCACATTTTTTATTAACTACTGCACTTTTTATTGCCCGACATAACTTTGTTCTCATGTGCACTGCTGACTGTGTGGATTTAAATGTAAGCAAAGTCTATCTATCAATCAGACAGTTTTAGTAACTTTGAAAACTGTGATTTTACACACAGAACACGCAGCTAGCCTTAAAAAACAACATGTTGTTATTGATTAATCTGCTCATAAAGTTAAATAGATCTCCACCTTCAACTGAAAAACACTAAAATCCACTTTAATGCACTGTTATTTTTAATCATTTGTTTGTTTACACATGTCCTAAAAATATAAATTAGTACATAAACAACAGGGGTGTGATGAAGAGGGGTCCGATCAGGGTTAATCCATAAGATAATAAAGAAAAATATTACAAATGGGTACTTGTGTAGTCATGGAAACTCACAGTAGGACCTTATTTTCAGTGCTGAAATATAACTAAGAACATTTTTTATTTTAAGTGCTGCACTAGTCGACAATTTTGAGGTACTTGTAATTTATTTACGTGTTTCCATTTTGAGCTGCTTTACACTTTTCACTGCCCTACATTTATCTGACAGCTGCACTTACACTGAATATTACAGTTTCACAAACAGAATATGCAGCCAGCCATAAAAAAAAACTACATTACAACTAATTAAAATGATCTCCACCTCAAACAGAGAACATTAACATGCACTGCAAATGCAAAGGTTTTTTCCTCGTCCACCGTGAGGGTCCGAGGACAGAGACATGTCGTATGCTGCAAAGCCTCTGAGACAAATTATGATCTGTGATATCGGTCTTTATAGATAAAACTGAAATGATTATTGAAGCTTTGTGATCGGGACAGAATTAACTTTAACTTGAACTATAACTATTGTCGCCTTCACCCATGAAATGTGCCATATTTAAAATGTGCCTAAGAGTCAATCTGCTGCCTGAAGAGTTTTACTTTTGATTCTACATGAAGCTCATCTTGCTGCTAATATTTGGGTATTTTTTAATGAAGTAAAATTATTTCTCAGAATCTGAAATCTGCTATTGCTGAGCAACTTTGCACTCACAAGGAATTTGGTGGTTTGCTGCACGGAAATAAACTCAGTGCAAAAATATAAAGACATTACACAAAATATAATATTAAGAAAAGTTATAATAGAATATGTAAAAAATATATGAAGTGAACAGTTGTGCAAACTATTATCCAGGGGGAGTATTTTTGCCTCTTTTAAAACCTCAACTCTTTCCCCACCACTTCTCATTTTACTTACTTTATCTATATTTTCTCACTTGATTTTTATCCTTTTAATTATTGTTCTAACAGTGTGGCATATCAGGAGCATGCAGAGTCTCCCCTCACAGTTTATGGAAACTTTATGCACCTGATGGTTTCTCTTGTTTGCTGCTGGTGCTGAATTTACATCATCTTTACACCTTGATTCAGTATCTTCTAATCTGACTGGTGATTTTCTCCAACCTGTCACTGATGTCTAAACTCCATGTGAGGGTCTCAGCAGCTCCTTGCTCTCAGTCAGTGAGTGCAGGCCTGCAGCAGCAGCAGCAGCAGCCACACGGCTCCAGCCCGCCTCAAACCACCGTGGCACCTCTTGGAAGTTGGCGCAGGTCAAATGCGTCTTAATTCAAACCAAAAAGAAACGAGAGAATGGCCGCGAGTCGGGCCGGTTCCACTGGCCGTGCCAAGGTCAGCATTCCTCGACACGCCGTTGCCTAGTGGAACTTTTGTTTCACAGTCTGTGTAAACCTCCAGGGAGAGACGGTATATAGGAGAGACCAAAGAAAGGAGTTTGCAAATGAGCGCAAGCTGCTGTTGGGGCGAATATAGGCTGCACGGGCGCACAGACGGTATGGAGAGGTATAGACAGCCAGCACATTTCAGCCTGCAGGAAAGTCCTCAGCGAGGTTTGTAGATTTAGACTGAAAAACGTGGAGATGTTAATGACATCAGAGCAGTGGCTGGTCAGTTTGTCCCTGTTACAGGCGGCAGGAGCGGGTTTAGAGGATTTGCAGATGCTGTTTTGACGCATGGCCTCGCTCAGGGTCACTGATGTGACACCTTGATCTTTACTCTATTAAATGTGTCTGTAGATTGTTGGTGCGTTCAGAGCATCACAGCCAAATGCTCATAAATAAATCACAATGAATCAAACTTTAATTGATTTCCAAAATATTTTTTTCCAGCTAAAATAAACGGATATGAAAACTCCGAGCATTTAAACGCCTCTAAGCAGATTTAATACAAAGCAGTGATGCGTTCAGGTGCTCAACAAAGAAGAAGTTCAAAGAAAAAGAGGCAGAAATGTTGAGGTCAGACATCAGGTCACGACCCGAATAAAACGAAGCAACTGTCCGAGAAACTCTGCATCATAAATATGAGATATTTATTTATATTACACACAATTTAATTCACATTTTCAACCTTTATTTTGCACCATGCAGCATCACCCAGCCTGCGTCTTTAACCCGAGATCACACTGCTGTTAAAAGACGAAATAATATAAAACAAGAATGTGGCGTTCACGCGCTCATTTCCAAAAAAATCAGGCGCACTTTATCGTGTGACTGTGACGCTGCAGGCCCAGAGACAGTTTGTGGAAAAACAGAGTTTCAGAGTTTGTCTGTGCTGCAGGCCGCTCACACCAGGAGGCCACACACACTCACACACACTCACATCCAGCTGCTTCAATAATTTATCAGAAGGGTTTGAAAATGATCCACGACTGAAATATGGCAGAATTTTTAGCTTTAAATTTCCTGTCTGATAATTAGAAATATAATAAAATAAATCAGATCCGTCCTGATGCTTCTGCAGCCTTTTTACACATTTTAAAATCCTCCCAAAAAAAGCCTCTGACATCATTTCATTTCTGCCCACTGCCACACAGACTAATTCTGCTCAGCGTGTTTCAAATACAAATAAAATACCTGAGGCCTCAACTGGTTAATTGTCGTGTAATTGTTTGTTTGTTAATCATTATTATGTGTTTAAAATCGTTTAAAACTATGAAGAGTCGCATATTTTGTTGTGTTGGTATTTATTTTAAATGAACTGATGTAGAAAATGTAAAATTAATCTGTAGTTTGTTGTGTTGAATTAAAAGGCTGAAATAAATTTAATTACGCATTAATTCACTCTTAGAATAAGGGTGACATGTAGCTGCTTGTTTGCAGATGTGTTTGTCTGACACTGATAAATTGGATCTCTTGTTATTGACAAAATAATTTAAACTCTTCCTGTCTTGCTTCAACATTTAAAATATATTTTTTTATTCCAAAGTGAATCTAAAAACTGATTTCAGGGCTGAGTTCAGGCGCCATGTTGAGAATGTGCTGCTCTCACTCAGCTGCTTGTCTCTTTAAGGAACAACTCTGACTCCATCCGCTTTTTATTTGTCTGTTTGTAAAGTGATAAAGTTGAACCAATACAGAGTAAATTGGCGGCAGGTGGAATCCATTTTGACAGCGCACATCGTTTTATTGCGTGACGTCCGCAGTTGCGCACTTCCGTGAAGTGCTCCGTTTGCCATAAAAGGTCAAAACGCCACTTTGGTCATTTATTCCTGTGTCCTGAAGGCGTGTCTGCTGAAACTCCATCTGAATATCCGGGAGATGATTTAATATTTGTGGTGAATAAATATAGTTTTGGAGCTGCAGCACCTGTTCTTTATAATAACCGGAGCAGAGTGTGATGTGGCTGATGGGAGCCACCAGGCCCGCAGGTTGGAGACGTGTCTGTGCGTAAAGGTGTCACAGCTCTCTCACATCAGGCTGTTGAAAGCTCTCATATATTTCCCCCCGCAGGCATGACATGTAATAGAGCTGTCCAGTAATTTGCCATGAGATTTAAATCAGCCCTGCATGGCTTCAGCCCGCCTCTTAAAATATAAAATATAAAAAGTAAAATGATGTTTGAGTTTCAGGCTGCTGGAGGTCATATTTTACAAACCGTTTAGCTGACCACACGTGTCTCCTGCTTTCAGGCTGAATATAAAGTTTACAGCTTCCTCTCTTCTTGTGTTTCACACACTCAGAAAAATATTTGGGTTTATCCTAACCTTCCACCGCGGCTGCCTCCCCCACCGCTCCCTAACCTCCGCTCCCTCCCGCCCTCTCCGTCGGCCCCGAGCTGCCCCTACACTTTTGCCGGTGAGAGCTACTAATCCCCTGCGTCCATGGTTTACTCTGAGCCCGTATTTAATTCCTCTAAACCCCCAGCTGCCGCCCTGGTTACTCACTGAACACGACAGACTGTGAGCCGCTCTGGTTATTAATAATTCACCAGCCCTCCGCTCCGCTTCTCCGGCCGCGGCCGCAGGACACCGCACGTCCCCGCCGGTGCGTGCGTGCTGTGTTCTCACTTGTTTCTGTAATTTGGGCAGCTCGGTGTGTCACACAGGCTCTTATCACCTCCGTGCTGTGTGTGCAGCCTATAGGCAGTCCCGGCTGGCCACCAAAAGTCCCGCTACTCTCATCAACTCTGATGCCTCTCATGTTGCGACGTCCGCGCGGCCACATGGCGAGTTCGGTTGCCGCTCTCTCCGCAACTTTCTCCGGACACTGAGGAACAGGTGGGGGTGGGGGGGGAGAGGAAGCACCGAGGAGGAACATTTTCACATCAGCGCAGCCGGAGCATGCACGAGGGGGAAAGCGCGCGGCGTCGTCCCCTCATGCAGGAGCAACAGCTGATTTGGTGAGCGCGTAAGCAGAGAGTGCGAGCTACTTACTGTCGGTGCACAGCCAGACTCCTGCTCTGTCACTCGGGGCTCAGACGGTGACTGTGTCGGTGGCGCAGAGCGCGGCGGCTCGGTGGACATTACGGTACCGGGACAGGCTGGAGAGAGGGACACAGAGCAGCGCGCGCTGACTGACGCTTTTCATGGAAATATCACGAGCTGAGAGCGAACACGAACACCTTGCATGAAGAAGTCGGGAGGCAGAAGACTTGGATTATACAGCTCTGTCCTCCTGTGGACTGAGAGGAGTTGACTGCAAATTACCAACCAAAAAAAAAAATGTTTACCGGGCAGCAGGCCGTGTATTAGGGCTCTTTTGCTTCCGGTATAAGGCCCAGCTGAACAAGAAACCGAGCAGTTTTCTCTCCCACACACTTTTTTTTTTTGGAAGCCGAACTTTTGAGTGGAAAATGGGTCTTTGAGAGTGTTGGCACATTTCCCTACACCACAATGGTACGTGCTATGTAAACCAATAATTTGCTCATTTCTGCAGTCAGCTTTCAGATTCATTGTAGTTGTTCATAGATTTAATGATACACAGAGAGAACTTCAGTGGGCTGAGTTATAATTCCTGTGTGTGTTTCTGTTTACTTGTAATGGGTAACAGTCACCAAACAGTGTGCCAAGTCCTCCCACCTACCTGTGTGTGTGTGCGTGTGTGTGTGTGTGTGTTTTCTGTCACAGTTATTATGGTATTATTTTAAATTAGGAGAGTTTGTCCTGCTGAAATGTTGCGTGCATGTTTAAAGTCATGTTGCTGTTAGGAAAATATAATACACCTTATTTTAATAGTTGCGCGACATGTTGCCAAAATTTATTTCCAACCTTCTGGCCAAATCAGTGTCCAGCCCTCTCAGTTCAGCGCCCGGTGCCCACCGCCTTCTGCCGTTTCATCCACATGGCGAACATGACTCCCCTCATTGCAGCGCTCTCTGATGTGGGCCCGTCTGTGGACTATTTTTAGCCACGTATATGATACGCGTTATCGCATATCCTACATTGTAGCAGCTAATCAAGAGGCGTCATATAAAAGGTTACATGGTGACACGTGAAGAGCCCCCAGAGCTCGAGTCCCACCTCGAGACAAAGTTCAGCAGAGTTTTGGAAACTTGGCTGTAAGAGGATGGAACTTTTTCTTTGCGCCAGCATTCAATTATCTGCCTTTTTGATTTGTGCGTAATTACGCACAGCGGTTTAGACCAGTTCCTTCATTACGCAGGTGATTTATTTGGGCAATTCCGAGAAATCCCGTGACATCACAAAGCGCAAAGTTTGTGCTGACTGACCCGGGAATCTGCTCACTCTTTTATTTCAACATCTGAGATTTTATTTGTGGTTTCCCTTTAATTTGAAGTTCTTTTCACAAGAGAAACTATTATTGTTTCCCGCTTTATCCCTATTTGCCCATAACAGCATATTTGTTTAAATTGGCAAATGCATTCCCTGTGAGGTTGTGAAAACACACATTTGAATTCAGTGCTTGTAGGTTTCAGAATCAGTAATAAGAAGTCTGTTTTATACAGAATTATGATATATAGCTCACACATCCCTGACCCTCAGATAGATCCTGTTTTTGGCACGAAATGAGTCAAGTCAGGCACTAGTTAGGGGAACCTCCCACATACAACCTTGAAGCTGCTTAGATACCAGGAAGGGATCTTATTTGCACATGAATATGGAAGATTATTAGTATGAATAATTATTTGTTTACGAGCATCCTCGCTGACATGGCAGCTGCCCAAGAAGCTCATCAGTAAAAATGATACAGAATTCAGGACAGGCCTCGCATGGGATTATCTCCACTTGTTATTCTCCTACTTATAGCTGCAACTCACCTCTTTTTTTTTAAAGCGAAGGATATAGTGTGAATTTGTGCCAAGTATTTCAGTTGCATGTTAGTTAAGTGAGAATGCACTGGAGGCATCTGTCAATCAGTGTCAGTTAGCTCCCTCCCCGAGGCTGATGCTCCGTCTTTGACACACAAATAAACAGTCTGACTCCACCTCTCTGTGGAGACCATCCCTGACACAACAGGTCAGCGGTGTCCCTCAGGGATGCACGATACCAGTAACAGATAATTACCTACTTCTCTTGGCCAATAAGAAAACAAATAGTTTCACATTTTTGTGTTTTAAACAGAAGTTTATAACCTGTAGTTAATGCACACCTGAGGGTCAGGAAGGCTGAGCTGTGGTGAGCAAACACAAATGATTTAATATTCAGCTCTGACCGAACCAAATGTGACATCACCACTAAACTAGAACTAGAAAGCCTTTAATGTGACTGCACAGGGATACAACCAAATGACTTGTGACACTCGAGTGATGCATTCCAACAAAGAACATAAAAACACAAGACCCAGCACATTCAGAGAGGATAAAAATACAATAAATAAATAAATGTTAAAGTATTTAAAGTGCAGCAGAGAGCTTCGTGGATGGCAGCACGGCAGTAATAAACATTATTTGATTTTTGTTGTATTTAGTGTGCTCATGGCTGCGGGACAGAAACTGTGAGTCTGGTGTCTGTTAACAGAAACAGAAACAAACCACAGTTCTGACTTTTCAAACGGTAATTTATTCTTTTATTTATTTTTTGTAATGTACATCAGAAAACTTCACAAGTGTTTTGCCTGAGAATTCAAATTAAATGCTTTGACATAATCAGATGTGTCAACTTATTACATGTAGTTGAAGTCCCTCAATAAAACAAAAAAGACTGTCAGGGTTCCCACACATTTACACCTATGGATTTTCAAAACTTCTCCACAATTTTTCAGTAATATTTCCCCCCATTTCCATGACTTTATTTAAGGAGTTTAAAATGAGCAGGCCTGTACTGCCATCACATCCTCACTGTGACCTCGTCACGTGTCCACGTTTGGTCATGGACTTTCCACGTCCACGTATGACGTCCAAGGTACCCTGGGTGTGTTGGTTGTTGACGTTCTGGGACGCCGTGTCAACTTCAGCCTGTTACATGCATTGTCTGTTTTCAAAATACACTTCTGTTTTCACAGGAAATGTACAGTTTGCATACATAAACTACACGTTTTCCTACAAAAAGCACCGAAATTTGTACATATCCCACGTATTGTGAAAAGCTGCAATCACGTGACCAATGTGCTGATGGGAGTAACCATTGAAGCAGGCCCGAGCAGTCTTGTAAGGAGGCAGGTTGGGGTGGATGGGTCACAAAAAAGCAAACTTTATCCTGGAGACATGTTTGGAACCATGTGAACTTTGCGTGAACATTTTTAAGGTGTCCCCCTCGTGTTTCTTTTCCTAAACCTCAGTAACTTTACTTTAATTATTTAACTATACGTTAAGCGAGGCTAAGCAGCTTAATTCCAGGTAATAATACTATATGTGATAGGTGTGGCTTCTCACTGGCCAATATACTCATATGTTTTTCTTCAGCCCTTTTTAAACAGGAGTTGTGCAAATTTGCAGGAAAGCCCAATCAGTGTTTTTTCAGCATCGGCAGTATAAAAACAAAATCGGGGAGTGCAGCAAAATGCCGCCTACCTACTTTTGTTTAATTCTCTCAAGTCGGCCCGTCCTTCACCGTCCCCGTCATCTGACGGTTAATGGCCTCTTCGTTTGCGAGGACAAGGAGGGCGCGCAATTCCTTGTCTCCCCAGTTGCTCATCTTTACAGTGTCTGTCAGGTTTGTGTTTCCCTCTTGATACTAGCTGCTCGCTAATTCCTGCTATTAGCTGTTTCCTGTTTATCCACCGCCAGTGGCTCGCACGTGCAGCGTCATCGACAGCTCCTCCCACAAGTCATCAACAGCTCCTCCCGTTGCAGAAGGCCGCCTCAGTCTGTTTAAACTAAAAGGTTCCACCAATATGTCTACCCTACGAGGTGGAAAATTGGGCACCTTGGATCAATTCGCCAATCCGGCTCTGTGCGTCTAAACACTCACAGCTTGCCGGCAAAACGGCCCAACATTCGTCGAAAATCTGGCAGTGTAAAAGGGGCTACTGTCTCAAATTAGCAGAGTTTTGGTCTTCTTTCTTAATTAACTTAAATAAAGTCCTTAATGTCACTCTTGAACCCCTTGGCTACCTTGCACCGGTCAGTTTCTCTAAGAAACACTCAGATGTTGTTGCTTTTGCTTCGCTCATTTCCTGCAGGCATTTTTTGTTACATTGGAAAAGCCTCAAACCTAGGACGTATAGGTTGTCTGTGAATAAGCAAAGTGCTAGTGTCGCTAATTTTACTTGTTCTTTGGACATTCCCACCACCAACTAGCTATGCCCAATGTCTACACATCAGATCGGCACATACAGGAACTTCGCAAACATCACAGTGCCTTTTCTAGTCTGGTAGGTATAACTGCAGCTGGAGCAGCAACGTGACGCTCACAGCTTAACCTACACGTTAGTCCACAATCAGCCCCCTTTGCTCCTTGGCCCAGAATCAGAAGTCCCAATGAAACTGCTAAGTTAGCGATTAGCTATGAGGTGTTTTGTTAAAAGAGAGGTGGGTGAGGTTAGGATAAGGGTAACTGGAAGGGTTACATCTTGTTTCTTATGAAGTGACTCATGTGTTTTATGAATTAGCCGTTTAGTTGCGGATGCAGTTTGCTGGAATTGTGTAACAGCTCAGCTTTGTTGTGTTAGCTCAAGCTAATCAGGTGACGTTGAACTTATTGTTCGTCGGGAAGGCAGCAGCCTTTGGTACAGTCCTTTAGTGCTGCGTCTAACCAGTGTAATGGCAGCAACAGAAAGGAATCAGACCCTCGGCACAATCATGTGGTCTTCCTCTAAAACTGTGAAAATCATTCACACCAGCGACAACATGTTTGGCTCTCTAGTTAGCATGCTGCACTGTCGCTTCTGCTCTTCTTCTTCTTCTCTGTGTGTATTTTGGCCGTGTAGATGAAGTAAAAAAAAGCAGTTTGGCTTTGTATTATTGGCTCTATTTGTCGGCTGTAATTCTATAATCATAATAATAAATAACAACATAAATCTACCAATGTCGGCCGATGGTATCAGAGTATGTGTCCCTGATTTTTTTTAAATATGTTAGAAAGCAAAAAGGAAATGTGACCCATCATTGTGAAGCTGGAAACATGAAGTTTGGTCCAAAATCATAGTTTACATGTTTATTACATCTTCATGATAAGAATATCAGTCACGTTTTAAACATATTAAAAGTCTCTGATGGTCAGCGTGTGTGTGATGTACAGTAAAGGAGCATAAGAAACAAATACAGTAATCACTGAGTGCTGTGTAAATAGTTGGGGTAATTGTATCCCGCACTGTGTGTGTTAGTGTGTGTGTGTGTGTGTGTGTGTGTGTGTGTGTGTGTGTGTGTGTGTGTGTGCGCAGCCCGCCACATGACGATCAGACAAGCGGTTTTCCAGCCTTGTGTGATCTCCCTCTTGGCTGTCGCTGCCAGTGATGTCATCCCTCACTGTATACAGAATATTATGCCATTATGTTTGTCCTGGCCTCGACTTTTCCCTGGAAAAATAAATAAGGCTTCAAGCGGGCCATGAGAGCTTATGTGGTGTGTAAGCTTGTGCCGTAGTTTAAAGATGGAAACTCTGATATACGCTCAAACAGCGTAAATATTAGGATAGTGAGCTCTGATGGGTTTGTCAGGTTGATTGGTTTTTAAGCAGTTGTAGCTATTGTAGCGTGATTTAGCCGAGTGGCTGTGGAGGACACATGGAGGGGCGCGATCATGTGACGGGGTCTTTGATGTGAAATTCATGTTGCGTTCATTGAATCAAAAGAAAAAGTGTCACTTCCGACAGTCAAAGAGTGAAAGAGTCGTGAGCCTGAATCGTTTGCATGTGTCTCATTAAAGATATAACATGCACCTTTTCCGCATTAAAATATCCAAAAACAACGAGACCAATTACTTACAATATCCCGAACGTTTACAACAATGTTCAAACCCACAGATTTGGTCACCGTCACCTCTCAGTGGTGTCATGTCCCCTTACACATGCATCAGACTTGTTGTTGTCGTCTGCCAGAAGCTGTTATAAATGGACTTTTTATCCAGTTTTATGCCACATTTTTATGATAAACCTTTCAGATGTTTTTTATGATGACGGATTTTAGTCATCAGACGACTGGATCTGAAGTTATCAGAGAAACAAGCTGAGCAAATGATAGGCTGCTGTCAGCCCTAGAGTGGTCTCCTTTGGTCTGAATCAGGGACTCATGTTGTTCCAAAGTTGTATAATTGCCTAGAGTTGGTTCGTGTTCTCACGGCAGCATTTACAAGAGGACCAGATCAAATGCCTTGTGTGAGAAAGCTGCTCTTGATTGGTCAGATTTTCCATGTGGGAAAAATCCAGGAAGTAAAGCAAACGTTGAAGAAGAGTACACTTGCAAGATAAATGTGACACTTTCTAATGTCACAATGGAGGGACAACTACGCAGGTTGATTTTAGCGCTGCTCATCGTGGACTATATTGCTGTCATTGTTCATTTTAGTCAAAGCATACAGTTTGAACTGAAGTGTTGTTACTGGTTTAAATCACCTTGTCTGTTTGTTTTGGTGATGAAGAGACCTCTGTGGATAATTTGGCTCCCGGTAAAAACCTCTGGAACAACAAACTCTGAATGAATCTGAACCAGGAGAAACTGACTTGAACTGATTGAGAGGCCTCCAAAATTCCATTTTGTATGTTTGCCGAGTAACTGGTAAGGCTGAAACAACAGACTTAAAGGGGCACTCCAGTTATTTAGTGGTGCACTGTGTGTAAAATTGGTGGGCTTATGAGAGACAGATTGAAAAACAAATGACCAGAATCAAAGCAGCAGAGGTTGAGATATCAAGTCAAGCTTCACAATGCTGGATCTTACAATTCCCATAATGCAACTCAACAGCATTTGAGGTTTCTGATTAGATTATATCTCTGTGTTCACATGTGCAGTCATAGTCTCCGTGATCAATAAACTGACCTTTTTATGAATGTAGGATCAGTGAAATGCCCCTTTAATTTTCAGGTTAATGAGCGTAAGATGTCTATAATGAAAAAAATCATCATGAGCACACTTTACATTGTCTAGGCCAACATAAACACAAAAGTTAATAGGCAGCTTAATACTCTCCTTGATTTTATTTGCCAATATTCCATGTCAGCCCTCTTCAGAGTCACCTTGAAACATTTGTAAAGTAAAGTATTAATTAAAACAGACTCTCAAAGGGAAGAAAGTTGAGTGATACCTCTTCTAATGGAGAATTTAAAAGGGTCATTTTAAATCAAAAGTACTGGGATGATCTTGTTAGTGGAGAGCACTTTGTGCCACATGAGCGCAGCAACGTGCCTTTTGCAGCCTGTCGTCATGATACAACCAAATCGCTAGAATAAATATTACGTTACATTTGCACATTATGTAGAGGTTCGTTTAAATTCACATTCCCTCACATTTAAACAGTGCATTGGTGAACATATGGTTAGACTAAGGAACAAAAACAACTTGGTTGGTTACAGGAAAAGATCATGTTTTTGCTTAAAAAATCCAGTATTAGAGGCATAATCTCAGCAGGGAACATAGCAATGTCTTGGTAAAAAAAAACCTATCACTTTTCGTGGCACAATTCCCACTGGAAAACAGCCCCGGGATCCTTAAAAACACCAACGTTTGGGGGCTGAAAAGGAGCTGGAATAATGTCCACAGGTTGCAAACAACCCCCACATTTTGGGGTTAAAATCTGCTGGAAAAACAGCCACAGGTTGTTAAAAAACACTCATGTATGGGAGCTAAGAAGCCACTGGAAAAACAGCCATGGGTCACTAAAAGACACCCACATTTGGAGGCTAAAAAAGCTGCTGGAAAAACAGCCATGGGTCACTAAAAGACACCCACATTTAGGGGCTAAAAAGCTGCTGGAAAAACAGCCATGGGTCACTAAAAGACACCCACATCTGGGGGCTAAGAAGCTGCTGGAAAAACAGCCATGGGTCACTAAAAGACACCCACATTTGGGGGCTAAAAAAGCTGCTGGTAAAACAGCCATGGGTCACTAAAAGACACCCACGTTTGGGGGCTAAACAGCAGCTGGAAAAACAGCCATGGGTCACTAAAAGACACCCACATTTGGGGGCTAAAAAAGCTGCTGGTAAAACAGCCATGGGTCACTAAAAGACACCCACGTTTGGGGGCTAAAAAAGCTGCTGGAAAAACAGCCATGGGTCACTAAAAGACACCCACGTTTGGGGGCTAAGAAAGCTGCTGGAAAAACAGCCATGGGTCACTAAAAGACACCCACGTTTGGGGGCTAAGAAAGCTGCTGGAAAAACAGCCATGGGTCGCTAAAAGACACCCACATCTGGGGGCTGAAAAGCTGCTGGAAAAACAGCCATGGGTCACTAAAAGACACCCACATTTGGGGGCTGAAAAGCTGCTGGAAAAACAGCCATGGGTCGCTAAAAGACACCCACATTTGGGGGCTGAAAAGCTGCTGGAAAAACAGCCATGGGTCGCTAAAAGACACCCACATCTGGGGGCTGAAAAGCTGCTGGTAAAACAGCCATGGGTCACTAAAAGACACCCACATCTGGGGGCTAAGAAGCTGCTGGAAAAACAGCCATGGGTCACTAAAAGACACCCACATTTGGGGGCTGAAAAGCTGCTGGTAAAACAGCCATGGGTCACTAAAAGACACCCACATCTGGGGGCTAAGAAGCTGCTGGAAAAACAGCCATGGGTCACTAAAAGACACCCACATTTGGGGGCTAAGAAGCTGCTGGAAAAACAGCCATGGGTCACTAAAAGACACCCACATCTGGGGGCTAAACAGCAGCTGGAAAAACAGCCATGGGTCACTAAAAGACACCCACATCTGGGGGCTAAGAAGCTGCTGGAAAAACAGCCATGGGTCACTAAAAGACACCCACATCTGGGGGCTAAACAGCAGCTGGAAAAACAGCCATGGGTCACTAAAAATGACATATTTTTTTGTTTGTTGGTCTGGAACACTGATCTGCAGCTTGACAGAGTCAACTCATATACTGTGTCATTTTATAAACGTTGATATGATACATATGAAACGTACAAATCAAATGTATTTGTGGTTTGCAGAAATGTACAACGCCAGCATTTTCTTGTGGCAACTGGGCTGACTGACTTCTGTTAGTGAGAACTGAAAATGTATAAAAGTGAAAAGAAACACAGGAGTAAGTAATTTCACCTGTTCCCAGCACAGTTTCAGAGTTTTCTTTAAACAAGTGAATAAATGTTGAGAGCAGACGCATGAGGTCTGACGATAATTTGACTTCAGATCAGATTAGTTTGCTTTGGAAGCGACTCGATTTCTTTGACTCGTCTCAAGGAAACTACAACGCCGAGACTTTGACATGGATATTTTTTGCAGCGTCTCATCAAGCTCAGGCTGATCACATTACACTCCTAACTCTTCCATCTCATTTCTAACCCTGCCTCAATTACTTTATCAAGACTTAACCCTCACATTAATTGGTTTCACAAGACACCCCAGACTGCACACCAGCTGTGTAACTGAGTAATTTGAATCTACTTAATTTGGGAAGGTGTTGGTATCTTCTGCCTTCTGAGTTTAATTTGGAAAAAAAAAAATCACAACAACAATACATGTATTTTCTCTCTTCGCTCTCGTCTTTAGGGCCTTAATGAGGAATTAGAGCCAATAGCATTATTCATTAAACAGAGCTTGCCAGCTATTTATCACTGTAACAATATTAGCATATTTGTTTAAATTTTCAACACTTTTTTTTCCATCATTCGTAACCAGGTTTAGCATTTTTAATAATCTGGCATCGAATGCATCGCACCAAATTGAATGCTGAAAAAGAACCAGTGGCAAGCCCCAGAAACATACTAAAAATCCTTTATAAACACACACACACACACACACACACACTCCTCTAATTACCGCCTCCCCTGCTCCCTGTCTTGTTCCTCACCTCCTGAGATGCAGGTGTAAAATATCACATTTTTCCAGCATTCTCCCTGAGGTGGCGCTGGCTTGGACTCACACAACGTAAATTTCCCCTTTCATATTCCCCCACACATTTTTTTCTACAAACAAGTTCCCCCTCCCATCCCTCCCTCGCTTTGATGTGCCTGCCACATCTGCACAGGTTTGTTAGCTCGTTACCAGGTGAAGAATGAGGATACAATTAAGGCTGAATGAAGCGGGGCTGGGTGGGACGTCAGTTATGTTCTGCAGCAGAAGAGAAGAAAAGTCTCTGATGCTCCAGAACTCACAGAGTCGACGCTGCGGATGATCAGGACGCTGCGGTGGTTGTTAATCAGTGACTGTGAGGATACCTGCGTGCCATGGATTGTTGTGTGTCCAGAGACATGCTGGTTTCTGTGTGTCTGTGTAGGAGAGACAGGGGGCCGTCAACACATTCTCACTCCGACCTCGTCACATATTGACGTGTGGTCATACACGCAGACATATGACGTGCAAGGTACCCTGGGTGTGTTGGTTGTTGATGGGAAGGGCGTTGGTGTCTGACGCCGGATGTCACTGACCAAGCGCTGGTATTCGACAACTTCGGCAAGACTGGGTTGTATATGTGCTCTCATACAGTGGTTCCCTGGTCCAGCCACAGGGTCCAGATTCCTCCTTACTCATTAGTTCAGGTTCACACATTCAGTGTCATACTTGCGTTTGGCCATGTCGTCAAGACAGCACTTAAAAGTAAAAGCTTTGTGCCAGAAATTCACTGTACTGCAACGTCTGTGTTTTTACAAACTTGACATGTTTGCAAGTCTCTTGCGGTCCATTCAGAATGGACCCGCGACCCAACCGTTGGAACCACTGATCTAATATATCCAGTGTCATTACAAACAGGCAACTTGATCACCCACCCTCTGATCTGACTTACTGCATGTACATCAGGAGGATGCAGAGAGCAGCTGAGGTACTGTAGAGATTAAAATTCACACTCAGGCAGCAGGATGCTCATCAGGCCACTCTGCATGTCTGCGAGAATACATTGGACAACAGCGTATCCTCATACAATGACTGGTATGATACACTATGAATTAGCGCCCCACAAATGATGTTACATCCTTTACATCAAGTCATTAATGTAGAGTTACGGAGGTTACGTGTAGGCAGTAGGGTTGCGATGGTTTAACAGTTTAAAGGTAAACAACGGTATTGAAGTTGACGGTTATCGTACTGTGTACGTTTGCTTAGCTACGATATTGGAGAAAAAAATGCAACTGGACAGAAAATCTTTATTTAATCTTCATTTTAGTTATTTTCAAGAGTGAGACTTTTTACACAAACTTTCATTGGTTTCAAATATAGTGATAAGACGTTTGTTCAACCAAAAATAACCCTTCTGTTTAAATTTATTTAAGGGTCATTCTGACTGATAATTATATTCTGTGATACCGTGGAGCCGTGAAACCGCGATTTTTTCCGAGACAATTACCACGCTGTAAAAATCTCATACCGTTGCGACCATATAAGGCAGGTAAAGTTACTGTGGTTAAGGTTAGAAAGAAAAAACATGGTGAGAACCAACCTTAAAACTGACTTAAAGTTCCCACAGTTCCAAGAACCACTCTCCTGGAAAAAGTCCTTTGTTTTGTGACCCATCCACCATCCCAACCGCCTACCAAATGGGACTGCTTCCTTGTTTATTCTTTACTCCTGGCAGCACATTGGTCACTTTGTTACAGCCTTTCAAAATACCAGAACTGCCCATTGTTCCGACCATATTAAACTCATTGTTCCAAAGTCCTGTTGTTCCGAAATCGTCATGATGCCCTGTGGTTAAGGTCTGGTTAGGTTTAGGCACAAAAACCACTTGGTTAGGGTCAGGAAAAGATCATGGTGTGGGTTAAAATGAGAAAGAAAGTGACAAACACATAAGCCGTGAGCCTGCTCCGCCTCAAGCCTTTCCCAGCTGACCCAGAGCCGGTCGCGGCGCACCATCAAGGCAGAAATACGCCTGCCGGGAGCCGTTCAGCACCGCGGACCGTCGGACTAATGGGATGTCAGACCAATGGGCTGTCGGACCAATGACATGGACCCATGTATAATACACAAATTACTGGCTCATCATTATGTGGGATATGTACAAATTTTGGTGCATTACTTTCTGTAGGAAAACACCTGGCTCTCGCTGACAGTGAGGTTGCCAGGATACCATTGTTCTTAGATTTATGTTCATGTGTAAGTTTAAGAAACAGCTTTATAGGTGTTGGTAGTATAATAATGCGTTAACTTCGATGAACTAATCACAGAAAAAATAACATGTTAAACCCCGATTAATCTCATTGCATGGTGCCCCTTGACCTGGTGTGTCATTGAAGGCCACAGTGTCTTTGTCACATGATGGAGGCAGATGAGACGACGTTGCTCGGCTCGTGAATGGAACATTTACATTTAAAAAAACGCCCAGATGGAGCTGTTGATAGGAGCAGCGTTCTGTGCAGGTTCTGCAGGAAGGAATTTTCGTACCATCGGAGAACTTCAAGCCTGAAATATCACCTCAGTGTAAAGCATTTGTATTGAAGCCTTACTCAGACTTTTCGCCCCCTTAACGTACATTGTTGTCCCGCTGTGTTTCCCCTGATGCTGTCGGGTGTCTGGCCACATATCATGCAGGCGTAAAAGGAGAGCTGACACCGGAAGTCACTGACCAAGCGCCAATATTCGACGACTTCGGAGTGAGAGTGGGTTGGATTTGGTCAAAGACACAATAAGAACTGTGAGAATGAACCAAAACAGTGACATTTTGGGCCGGACAATTAAAACACTGAGCTGAAGGTGCTGTAAAGCTCCGTAGAGCTGAGGGGATAAATGTGAAGTCAGAGGATAATTCGACCTCTTTCACATTGCACATTATTTGATCCATTGTTCATATTCAAATATTGATTATTGCCGTTTCAAAGGCATTTTTGTGTTTTGATAGAAGTCAACTTTCTCAAAAATACCTTAAATACTTTTGGTGATGTGACCCGTGGCTGGATAACAGGTGAGAAAAAAAAATTCCCCTGAAGGTTTGTGTTAGGAACAGGATGTGGGTGGATCATAGAGTAACATAAAGCACTCTGACGTCACTAATGAGGCTACTTTGTCCACACAGACATGAGATTAATATCTCTTCAGCACAGAAAGCACCGAGGAGAATTTCCCTTATCACCGAACGATCTCTTTAAAACATCAGACATACAAACGTTCACCCAGAAAACAACTGTTCTGTTCTCTGGCCCGGGCGCTGAAGTTCCCTCATCCCTCTTTTCCACTTTGTTTGCAGTCATAAAGACATTGTCTGCGCTCCCCATTGATAAAATCTGACAGCCATTTCAGTGTTGTATTACACTGCGTCTCGGTCACCAGAGAAGTCCCAGACATCAAATGATTTCTTGAGCTTTTTAAGTGTTAATTACACGAGGCTCTGCTCCTATTCTAGCTCTAGGCCGGCCATATGGATTGGGCATATGCTGCATATATATATAGAAAAACACATATATATAATTGATACCATGCTCCATAAAAACTGAGAGGGGGAAAGGGAAAAAGGGGCCAGTGCTGCAGGGAGCTACATCAAACAATCAGCCTCAAACTAACGGTACAAAGATATGGACACAGATATGCTTCAGTCATTAATACACCCACGATTTTATCACCACAATAAATAAATAAATATTGGTATTCTATGTTTCTGGAAACCACAGAAAAGTTACATTTGTACATTATGATGTAGTGAATACATTGAACCTTTATATGTCAACAACACTGTGATTAATAAGTGGTTATGGTCAGGGAAAGATCATGTTTTAGCTTAAAATATCCAGTTACAGTGGCCAAGAAGCTGCTCAAAATATTTCAATAAAAGTCAATTGCTTTTTGTGGCATTATCTCTGCTGGGAACGCAGTGATGTTTTGTTACAATACAACCTCTTTTAATTGCATTGTGCCAACTGCAAACGTAGCAATGATAAGGAAAAAACCAACCGCTTTCTTGGCACTATCCCAGCAATAAACGCAGTGTTCTCTTTGTAAAAAACAAGCGCTTTTCATGGCATTATCGCAGCTGGAAATGCAGAGATTTTTACAAAAAAACAACAATTTGTCTTGGCATTATTACAGCTGGAAACGTAGCAGTGTTACAGTAAAACACAAGCGCTTTTCATTGCACTATCCCACCTGGAAATGCAGTGATTTCTTCCAAAAACAACAACTGCTTTTGGTGGCACTGTCTCAGCAGGAAACCACACGGTGTCTTTGTAAAACACAGCCCCTTTTGGTTGCACTATCACCGCTAAAGACGCAGCCATGTCTTGATAAAAAAACAACCACTTTTATGGCACTATCCCGGCAGGAAACGCAGCATTGTCTCAGTAAAAAACAAGTGCTTTTCATTACATTATCACAGCTGGAAATGCAGGGATTCTCACTAAAATCAATCTCTTTTCACTGCATAATCACAATTGGAAACCTAGCAATGATAAAAACAATTGCTTTTGGTGGCACTATCATGGCTAAAAATGCAGCGATGTCTCAAAAATAAAACCAACAACAACAACCGCCTTTTGTGGTACTGTTTCAGCAGGAAATAGAGCAACTTCTTGGTAATAAAAAAACTCCACTTACCATGGCACTGTGCCACCAGGAAATGCACCAATGTCTTGGTACAAAACAACTGCCTTCAAGGCACTATCCCTGCAGGAAACGCAACGATATCCCAGGAAAAAACAAGCACTTTTCATGGCATTATTACAGCTGGAAATGCAGCAAAAAACAATCATTTTTGTGGCATTATCTGCCTGGGAAGGCAGCGATGTTTTATTAATTAATCTCTTTTCGCTGCATTATCAAGATTATCAAGAAGGATAAAAACAATTGCTTTTGGTTGCACTATCATGGCTAAAAGCGCAGCAACAACCGCCTTTTGTGGTACTGGTTCGGCAGGAAATAGAGCAACTTCTTGGTAATAATAAAACTCCACTTACCATGGCACTGTCCCACCAGGAAATACACCAATGTCTTGGTACAAAACAACCACTTTCTTGGCACTATCTCAGCAGGAAACGCAACGTTGTCTTAGGAAAAAGCAAGCACTTTTCATTGCATTATCACGGCTGGAAAGGCAGCGATTTTTGCTAAGAAACAAACAAAAAACAACTGCTTTTCATGGCACTGTCCCACCTGGAAATGCAGCAATGTTTCTATAAAAATCAACTGCTTTTTGTAGCACTGTCCTGGCAGAAAATGTAGCAATGGCTCGGTAAAAAACAACAGCTTTTTGTGGCACTGTTCTCAGTTGAATCCAGTGACCGGTAGCTAAAAAACACCTACGCTTACTGAGCAAAGAAAAGCTGAACATGCAGCTGTGGCTCGTTAAAAAACAACTGGTTTTGTTGTTTGTTGGTCTTGAGCGGCCTGCAGCCTGGCAGGTTTCAGTGACAAGGCGTCCACCATCCCCTTCACCTCCCAGCGACAAACTCACCTCATAAACCACGTTACCTCAGAGACGTCGATATGATAAAACAAATGTAATCTATCCGTTTTTTGCAGAAATGCACAGTGCCAACATTTTCCTCCTCTGACTGAGCTGGTTTTTATCCTCTCATTTATTATTATTTAGCCGCTTCCAGCTTGAACTCCATTGTCGGTGCAGCACAAATCATTTTTCAGCTTTAAGTGACTAAAAATCTGTCAGAAAGAGGCCACTAGAAGCACCAGCGCTCCTTGTTCTGCGCTACTCTGTGATTATCAGCAGAGTAAAATACATCCTTCAGCTGGACCGGGCAGTTTAAGAGCTTACCAGAAAGCCCAGGGAGCTTGACAAGGGCACCATTTAGCGGGACAAATGGTTTCAAATGGTTTTCCTCCAGTGTTTCCCCACATATTAATGATGACAGGCCAGAGGTTGGATGCTGAGGCCGAGCGCCACGAGGAGTGTTTTCTTAGTCACTTGCATGACTTGAATTCTAACTTTTTTTGTAGCTGAGTGAACGCTTCACGTGGCCCTCACCTAAACGAGAGAAGCTATGCTAAACAAAACCAATGTTAATCTCATGTTAATCAATCCGCCTGCTGGCGCTTTTTGCCGCAGAGATGGAGTGAAATCACACACACACACACACACACACACACAGATGCCCTTCCTGTGTTACAGTAAAAAGGAAAGGGAAAAGACTCGAGCTGTAACCTCTCATTCTGAAGGATATGAATAGCCTGTGTCTCCAGCCACAGCTCGGTTAGCCCGAGTCTGGGACTTATTATAGTGCCGTGTGTTTATGCATGTGTCTGCGCATGTATTTCTCCAAGTGCAATCCCGTGTCAGCGTGTGCGTATTTGTGTGCATATGTAAATGCTTAAGTAACCTAATGTCTGTTTGAATTCCCTAAAAGATTGTTTACCTCACATGCCAGTTTAAATAGTATAACTTTACATTCTGTAGCTGGCTACGAGCAATGTTTGTTCCTGTTTTGGGGCCGTGTTTGTTTCTGCTTAAGGTATGTTTAGAGACGAGAACGTAAAGTTCTGGAAAATAGGATTATTTCTCCTCCTCTATCCAGCAACTAAACTTGAAGCTCCTGGTCTTAAACTTCCCTCCTCTAACTCACCGAGTTATTTTCATGAACCTCGCAATTTTTAGCCCTCGTCTAACAGGTTTAGTCGATATCCAAAACAGACATTCAAATTTAGCCTGGTGAAAACCAATTTGTACCAGTTTGGACTAAAAAGTAATAGCCACGGGCCAGCTAACCAGGCAGAACTCCCATCCCTGATCCAGATCCTCAGTCTGTGGTTCCCTCCCATCCGTGTTGTCTGGCCCGGCTGCCTCAATTGACAGCAGAACTGCAATGGATGCTCATTCAGAGCCCAAGTCTCGGCTGGCGCGTCCCACGGCATACAAATGAACTGCGCTGAATGGAAACAAACACTTAGAATAAAAACTTTAGCTGCATCTATCAGTGAATGCAGCGCAGTGTGGCCGAGGGCTCGTGTTTGTGTGTGTGAGAGTAGACGTATGGCCTCTGCATGTGCGAGTCCGGACCCAATGTGTGTAGTATGTGAGCGTGTGTGTGTGTGTGTGTGTGTGTGTGTGTGTGTGTGAATGATTTGTGCTGAATCAGTGCACGCTGACAGAAAAGTGACCATGCAGGTGAAATAGCAGGGACAGGAAATGCCATTGTGTTGGAGTATTGTGTGCGAGTGCGGCAGCTAAACATTTTGCTCCCCATTCAAGTGGTGGTGACTGGCAGGGCCGGGCCGCGGGCCTGCGCAGCATATGGGTCCAGGCAGGCAGCACACACCACACCGGGAGCTGTGGGTCTGAGTGTGTGTGTGTGTGTGTGTGTGTGTGTGTGTGAGGGCTGGGCGATATGGCCAAGAATGTCACCAAGATAAAAATATTCATATCAGTCGATATCAGTAATCCTCAGGATAAATGTCAAATCATTATTTCTTGCAAGTTTTGAAGCTGATTTTTGTTCCTGAGTGAAATCTGAAGAAACCAGACACTTAAATATGGTTTAAATTCTTTATTGTGAGAACGTGACAAACGTTTTGTAAATCTGAAAACAATTAAAATCAAAATAATGTCAATAAATGAAACAATAAATAGACAAAGTTTTTGTACAGATGGTTAAACGGTGTCTTAGCCGACAGCAGGTGCGTTTCCATCCATCTATTTTCATGTACATTTTTAATTTGGGCGGGTTCAATAAGCGAAGGCTTCAGTCACATTTTCAGAACAGAATAGAAAGAACTTTATTTATCCCAGAAGGGAAATTCAGCTGTCCAGCAGCTCATAAAAGACTAACCTTACTTCCCCTCATCAACAACAACACAGTGGTATTAAAATAGACATAAAATAAAATAAGCTAAAAATAAGTGCATAAATAGAAATGAAATTGAAATCGAATTAATTTGGGGATAAAATATATGAATAAAAAATAAATAAAATATAAATAAAAAAATAAAATATGAATAATAATCTTCCTGTGTGTATTTGAGTCATACATTTAAGTTAATCTGACGGTCAAAGATTTGAAAAAAAAAATTGATCCTGGCGGAGGTGGAGACGTGGGTGTATTGATAAAAGGTAAATGCGACAACATGCGATGGAAACAGATTCTGCATATTAAATGATGACGTACAATCGTTGTGTAGGTCACTGTGAGCTCTCCTCGTCGTCTCTGGAGCCTTTGACAGTTTATGTGTTACAAGAACTCTTCCAATTTAAAATTAGGTCTTCAAAATACGTTCTTTTATTTGTACTCTTTATTGAGCCACCTCCAAATATTAGCTTAAGAGTTATAGATGGAGAAGCACGTACATTTTCTTTTGCAGATTTTTTTTTTAAAATTAAGTCAAAATTGGGCTACATTCGGATGGAAACCTGATTAATGTAAATAAACAAAAGGCAAAAGAAAAAGAACACTGTGGTCAGAATTTTCTGAACAAGTTTTAAACAAGTTTTATCCACGTTACGTTCAGTCACATTTATTCACGTTATGTCACGTCATTCTGATGAAATAGCTGCAACTAACGTTAGCTAACGTAGCATTAACATTAACATAAGATTGCTAACCTAGCATGAGTTGACTACACAAACAGTTACGTTAGCTAACGTTATGTAGCCACTTCAGTTTTGGGATAGCCCACTGTTATCTATGGTCAAATCAATCATACTAAAAATAAATTGATGAGCGTGTTAACATCGTTGTATCGTATAGCGTTATCATACGCTTTAGTTTGCCATATTCATTAGCCTACTGTACGCTGATGGTAACATGAATATAAAGAGAACTGGAGACAGTGGCGTAGCGGGAGCCTCGCTCATTCCTGTAAAACTTGCTCAGTGGTGCATGACGCCAAAAAAGTTCGACTTCCTTGATATAAAATTACCCAGGTCTTCTGTATCATTGGGCCCATAGAGCAGTCGCACTGGAGCAGTGGTTCTCAACTGGTGGGTCGCGGTCCAAAAGTGGGTCACAGGTCCATTCTGGATGGACTTGTGTGACTTGCTGACATATAAACTTTTAATAAATACTCCTTATTTCTAAGTTCAGTGAATTTCCAGCACAGAGCTTTTATTTTGAAGAGCCGTTTCCTGCTGTAGAGTGAGTGACTAACGAACAGCAGTCCTTGAACTAATGACTAAGGAGAGATCTGGAGCTCATGGCTGCACCAGGTGGGAACCACTGCTCTAGAGCCTTCGCCAGCTGAGCGGCTAACTTCTAATTTAGCCCTTCGCTAACTTGAAATGGGGTAAAATCATTTAATCATGCAGCTATTTTAGATTGTCAAATGTTATCGGACCGACTGAATCACACTGCAGTTGTAAAACGAGTAATTTTGCAGAGATTGTGACGCTAAAAAAAAAAAGTTTTGTGGATTTGCAGGTGATTCTTAAACAATGTAAGTCTATGGGGAAAAGTTTTTCTGGGTCACATGGCATCTCGTGACAGATGCGTAGTTTGTAACTGCTCGGTTTGGCCACTACACAAATTGGCTTTAAAGTCTGGCGCACTTCCTCTGGCCTGCTGACTGGACATTAGCCTGCTACTGTAGCTAACGTTATGAGGTGGATTCAATCGTAGACCAGTGTTAATCTGTGTTCAGAACAATCATACTAAAAATAACTTTATTTAATGTTGTGATCTCATAACGTCACAATATGCATTAGCTTAGTGATGGTTAGCCTTGGTGGCAAGTCTCGTCTTCTTCCTCTGTTTAATAGCGGGTTGCAGCTAGCGTTTAAGGTGCACCAGTGCCCCCCTCTACTAGCTGTTTAATTATATCAAACATTTATGGAAGTAATTATCATTTCTTTGCTCAGACGTGGAGTGTGTAGAATGCAAGAATGAAAACTTGTAGTTATCTGGTGGTGGGACTTGAGGACAGTATTTAAGACGCAGCAGGATGAGCTGCGTTCACAGCTTTGCAGCTTCTCTCTGTGCTTTAATTCCCTGAACATAAAGACGGAGTCAACTAATGAATAAATGACTGTTGTGTTACATTTCAGGCAACCGAAACCTTTCTGTTGAACGAAGAACCCTCCAGAGGTCCTGGGATGCCTGAATGCTTTGTAGTATCAGATTCATACAGGGTATGCATCTACTATTATTATTATTATTATTGTTATTATTATTATTATTTTTAATTTTTTTTTTTTTTTTCATGTGTTGTATTAAATGTGTTATTTGAGTCATTACTCATTACTCTGACTGACAGTCTGTTTTCATGCTCTTGGTAATTGCACCACAGTCATAATGTCATTCACAGCTCCCTCTACTCAGCTGCAAACCATTACAATCATTATTTCCACACGCACATTTAAGAAAAAAAGGAGTGGGGGGGGGGGCTTTGCAACTTCACCGAAGCGCCCTCGCCTCATGGGAGTGAAAATTATGACGATAATGTGCAGCATGCCTGGTTGTATGAAGGCAGAAAGGGATAGAAAGTTAGAGAAAGTGAGCAGAGAAAAGCCCTCGCGGTGGATTTACAGCGATGGACGCAGTGATATAGAGTGGTAATAAAAACAAAGGAGAGGAGAGGTGGGGGGGGGGGGGCAGGAGGGTGTGTGGATGACTGAAAATGTGATTGTTAATGAGGTGGGAGCCGGTTTTCTAGGCTACAGTCTTTGTTTCCCAGAGTTAAGACTTACGCCAAGTCTCACACAGAATCTGGGTTGCGACAGTGTATCGTGTGTCTCGGGGTGCAGAAATGAACCATTATGACTGTAATTGAGGAGCGCGGCTGGTGGAGGAGAGAGTTTTGGAGAGGGGGAGGAGCGTCGCTGGAGCTGGATTGGATTCCAGGGGCAGCGAGTTCAAGAACATCCACAGGAGGGTGTCCACCTCCAACTTCTCCCCAGGAGGTCTGCTGCTGCTGCTGCTGCTGCTGCTGCTGGGGGCTCTGCTTTGTGTGACGTGCATCACGGCTCCATTCGTTCTCTCTTTGTCTCTGTGCGTGCAGACTCGGTTTTACATGTCAGGGTTTTTCTGAGGATGACAGCGTAATTGCTTTCAAAAAACTTAAGATATGAACTTAACAGCCTGTTTTGGAAGTGGTACGATCGAGAAAAAAAGTTCAGCTCTTTACAGGTCCAGTGTGTCGGATGTAGGGGGATATATTGGCAGAAATATAACATAATAAGTGTTTCTTTAGTGAATAATCACCTGAAAATACGAATCATTGTGTTTTTGTTACCTCACAATGAGCCGTTTATATCTACATAGGGAGCAGGTCCTCGTCTACGGAGATCGCCATGTTGCACCGCCATGTTTATAGAAGCCCAGAACGAACAGACCTACACTGGCTCTCAATAGGAACATTCACATTCACTCACATTTACCAGTTTAAATCACCTGGTTAATTGTTTGGTGGGGAAGAGACCTCCATGGATAATTCAGGTACTGGTAAAAACCTCCTGAACGTCTGGATCTTAAGCTGAAAGGCGTCTGAGAAAGACCTGGTCACAGTGTTGGAGGCGGGGCCTTGTTCAGACTTCTGTGTGTGAAATTACCCGGATCTTTCACTTCGTTGGGCCCACACAGCAGTCGCTCTAGAGCCCTCACCGACCGAGCGGCTAACTTCTGTTTTAGCGCTCCACTAACTTGAATCAGAATAAAATATTTTATTCATGTGGCTCCTCTAGACTGTCAAAATGTTATCAGACTGAATGGCTCAAATCCTGATAGTGCAACAAGCCATATCACAGGGTTTTGACGCTCAAAAAATGTTTCGTGGATGTACAGGTGTCTCTTTCCCAATGTATGTCTACGGGGAAAAGTCTTTTTGGGTACAACCTGGTCTCGCTCCGAAGTCATCGAAAACCGGCATATTGATCTCTGCCATCAGACACCGATAAAAAAAGCCGCCCTTTCATGTCGGTGTGACATACAGCGGGCACACAATAGCAGGCGCTGGGCTAGCGGCCCCTCTGCAACGAGTGTGACAGTGCTGAGAAACACTGATTTGTAATGTGAAACTGCGTTATTCACTGTTTTACAGATTTAAATCACCTGAGGACGGGTGCACAAAGCACCTTAAGTTTGCTCCTGAAGTATGTATCTTAAGGTTTGGTATTTCCTTAGCTGAGGAAATTACTTAAATGTGGGAACTTCCCCACAGCGTTCAGCAGACTGGTGAGGGTGTTTGAAACCTGGTGAATGATGCAGCGCACCGTTGACTTGTGTACATGAAACACCTTGCCAGTGACTGACTGGACAGATCCTGAAATCCAGAATTTTGGTGCGTTACCTTTCGTAAGAAAACCAGTGAACACTGCTTGAGAACAGCCTGAGCAGTGTAAATGAAACACTGATTTATAACATGTTTTTGCCAGTTGAAATCACCTGGTCGGTTTGTTTTGGAGAGGAAGAGACCTCTGCGGATAGTTCGGCTCCTGGTAAAAACCTTCTGAAAGTCTGAATTCCTAATAAGGTGAGCACACATTTGCAGGTGCTGGGCGAGCAGCTCATCTGCAATGTGCCAAGCGCAACATATCGTCATACAACAGTTTGTATGATATTCTATGAATTAGCACCCCACGAATGACAGTACGTCCTTCACGTAGAGGTTTGTAATGTACATAAAGTTATGTAGGTTAGGGTTTAGGAAAGGAAACATGGTAAAGATGTTCATGTGGTTCTGCACACCAGTATCCTGTAGGGGGAAAAACAGTTTGTATGATATCTTATGAATTAGCACCCTCTGAATGACGTTGTGTCCTTCAAGTAAAGTTACATAATTAATGTGAAGTTATGGACGTTCTCAGTTTTGTGACCCATCCACCACCACAACCTGTCTCCAAACTGGACTGCTCAGGACAGCTTCCTTCTTTACTACCGTCAGTGCCTTTGTCCGTGATCTCAGCCTTACACAATATGTGGGTTATGTACGAATTACTGGCTCATCATTACGTGGGATATGTACCAATTTTGGCGCGTTACTTTTGTTAGGAAGACATACAAACAGTGCATGAGTTTGTATTTACCTTTTGAAATCACCTGGTCTGTTTGTTTTAGTGCAGATAATTCGGCTCCCGGTAAAAACCTCCTAAAAATCTGAATCCGTAATGACGTGAGCACACATTTACAGGCGCTCATCTTTGATGCACTAAGTGCAACGTATCTTCATACAGTTCCTATGATATCCTACGAATTAGTGCCCCACGAATGACGTCATGCCTTTAACATAGAGTTACGTAATTAACATACACTTAAGGAGGATAGATTTAGGAAAGTAAAGTTAGTGTGGTTTGGTTTAGCGAAAGAGACACGACTCAAAGTTAACAGGGTTCTTAACACCAGTCTGCTGTGGCAAAACAAATGTTTCATATGATATCCTATGCAAAATGCACACGCAGCAGTTCGTGTGATATCTTATGAAGTAGTTATGGACGTTAGCTTTAGGTAAGCAAAGTGATTGCCGTTAGGTTTAGAAAGAGAAACATGTTGACGATGCACCTTTAAATGACTCTAAGTTCACAGAGTTCTGAACTCTGGTCTTCAGGGTAAAGTCCTGTGTTTTGTGACCCATCCACCGCCTCAACCTGCCACCTGATTTATTTATCTACTTGTTTATTTGACAAGGCCAAATACATACAACATTACTTCATTTGAAAAACACAAAGTAGATGAAATGCATACACATCTCTAGCCATGGCTAATTTGCAACCCCTGTCCCTGGTTAGGCTTTTAGGGTTTTTACCGAACTGCTCAGGACCGCTTCATCTTAACTACGATTAGCATCTTATTCACGTGATCGCAGCCTTTCAAAATATGTGGGTTATGAACAAATTGCTGGCTCATCATCACGTAGGATATGTACAAATTTTGCGCACTACTTTCATAGGATAACATACTAACAGTGTAGAAGAAACACTGATTAAATCAACAGGTCTGTTTTTTGTTTTCTGTGAATAATTCAGCTCCTAGTAAAAACCTCCGAAACAATAAATGCTGAAGAAATACTGACCTGGAGAAGTTTCAGCTGGCTGCAATCTGCAATCCTCACCCCTAGACGCCACTTCCAAATCTTTGTAAATCTTACTCATGGTTTCTTCAAACCTTTTTGGATTGTGACTCCTTCAAACGAACAGCTATTGACTTACTGGTTTATCGCGTGGTTGAGAGTTATGAGTGGATTTCTTAGTCAGATTATTTAATTTGAAACATTTTGGGAGAACAGTGAGTGTCCGGTATTGCACAAGAATTTAAAAAACAAAGATCAGAGAGATTTTTCCGTAGATATCAACTTGTTTGAAGAACTCTGTGAATTGAAACAAGACATGTTGCTGGAGGATGACATATAAAGCCTGATTTTAGGAAACACTTACGCCAAGACTTCTGCCAACCTTTGTGTATCACTTAAATCTCTTGACATTGTTCTAGTCCCCAAACGTCGACTCAGTCTGGAGCCCACAATGGCAGAGCTCATACTAACAGCAGCGTACATACTGTTGAGAGCAAAGGTTTAATTTCAACATTTGGGGACACATATGAAACAGAAAGTCTGAGGGTCGTCTAGCAGAAATTTTTTAGAATCAAAAACACTTAATTTCTTGCTTTCTGGTGAATGTATGCGCCAATTTTTGTCTTTTCTGCATCACTTCATGGTGTAAATGTCTAAATTTCTCCTCTGACATTTTCATGTTTTAATTTCGGGGGGACAAACGCACATGTTCTAAATATTAAGGGGGACGTGTCCCCTGCGCCGATGCACACTTCACACAGACTATACAGGCTCTCACCCGGGAAAATCCGAGGACGCCAGCAGCACTTTCTGGTATGCATACAAATTAAAGTCAATGAGCTCTTCAAATATAAAAACAAACGTAATAGTGAGCTCCTCCAATTGCAAACAGACTTGGTAAATTTACCAATATTATAGAAAGCAGGAACACATCACACAGTAAGACCCTCAGGGGACGTTAGATGGGAACATTTATTTTTAGCCTACAGTGTTTAAAGGGTAGAAAAATACACTCAAAGAGTTTAGGAGTAGAAAAAAGCTTAATAATCACAGCACTTTAAAATCACTCAGGTAGAAAAAAGAATTTGCAACCAGGAAATACTTTAGTTTTTTCCATAGTATTGGAATTTCTAACTTTGATACAGCACCTGGAAATATATTGAAGCCATTTCTGTCACCACAGTGAAGAACTGACACTGAGGCTATAAAATTTAAACACTGTATTAAAAGGTAAATATAACAAGTCTTTATCATCATGGGCGGATTATCAGACAGTGTGTCCCTGGGCATAGATACAAAAAAGGCCCCACCACCTCTCGTACAGAGCAAGACACACAGACTTTTATCTCTTTGTTGTTCTTATGCATCTTTTTTTGGCTCTCTGTGGTAACCTTGTGTGCGGCCATTTTCTGATAGCCTGCTACGACCTCCTGATGACGTGAGCTCAACATTCTGGTTCAGTCTGGACTCAGTGGGCGATAGTACTCGCCTTGACAGACAAACTCCTTCAGCCAATCAGCGTAACAAACATCAGAGTACGTCTTCATCATCACCAGCGGAGCCAGTTGTTGAATCAAGCTTGTGCCAAGTAGAGTCTGTTACGTCCACGCCAGAGATCCAGGGGAAGGACGGAGTAACACGGTGAAATGGAGGGAACTTTCAAAACGGGAAAAGGCAAGCAGAACAAATCGCCAGTTTAAAGGAAAACGGGAACGAAACACGAGCACCAAAAGGGAACCGGATCGTCTGCAGCAGTGACACACAAACTAAAGAAACCATTAAACACAGCCAACAATTATCACCACACTGACCCAAACTCTTTACTTATTACCCATGTCTCAGAGACACACAACACTGCTTCTCCTTTATTCAGTCATTTACACCCTCACTGATGAAGAGTGATGGAGATCAGCAGCACGCTGACAAAAGAAGGAGGCAAACACAAAACAAAGGGTCCAAAACACACAGACACACACTCTTGTTCTTGTTTAACTGTTTTTATTGACTCTGTTTCTGAGTCAGGGTTGGCTGTCGTCTTGTTGTTTCGGGAGCCACCATTACTGCGGCCTGCACTTTACGTCATCTAATACAGCGCAGTCCCTGATTGGCTGCTCACGTTGGTTTCTATGGCGCAGATCCCTGATTGGCCGTGTTTGGATTTGAATTTCTGGACAGTGTTTGGGAGTAAAACAGAAAGTTGAGCTCACAACAGCAGGAAGGCTAAGTTTGTGTCTCTTTGAGGTTGTTTTATGTGTCTTTGTAGTTGTTGTCTGTTTCTTTTAGGTAATCGTGTGTACGCTTGTTATTCCTTTGTGTCTCTCTGTAATTGTTTTGTGTTGTTGTGCTCTTTTTGCAGTCAGTTTGTGTCTCTTTGCAGTTCCTGTGCATCATGTTGTCTTTCTGTTTCTCTGAATTCCTTTTTTGTATCCTTGTGCTTGTTTTGTGTCTTTGCAGTTCCTTTGAATCTGTTTGGGGTTGTTTTGCATCTCCTTATGATTGTGTTGTGTGTGTTTGTAGTCACCTTGTGTTGTTTTGTTGTTTTGCCTGTTTCTGTAGTTCAATTGTGTCTCTTTGCAGTAAAATGCATCTGTATGTGGTTGTTTTGTGTCTCTTTCTAAAGAAGTCATTTTATGTGTCTTTGCAGTTCCTTTGTGTCTGTTTGTGTTCTTCTCGTGTGTCTTTGTTGTTGTTTTGCCTGTTTTAATAGTCAGTTTGTGTCTCTTTGCAGTTCCTGTGCATCATGTGGTCTTTCTGTTTCTCTGAATTCCTTTTTTGTATCCTTGTGCTTGTTTTGTGTCTCTTTGTGGTCGTTTTGTCCATTTTGCTATACACAACTTTTGTTTCTTTGCAGTTCCTTTGCATCCGTTTGTAGTCGGTTTGTGTCTCTTTGAGATTGTTGTATGTATCCTTGTGGTTGTTTTGTGCCTTTGTGTACTCATTTTGTTGTTTTGCCCGTATTTGTACTTAATTTGTGTCTTTGCAGTAAAATGCATCTGTTCGTGGTCTCTTTGTTGTCATTTTGATGTTTTGTCTGTTTTTGTAATCAAGTTGCGTCTCTTTGCACCTCTGTGGTCTTTTGTGTCTCCTCCTGGTCGATGTGTATTAATTTTACAGATGAAGTCCAGGGGCCCCTGACACATTGGGCCCCTGTGCCCAGGAGGCTCTTACAATAATCCACCCATGTGTAACATGACAATGACGACTTTCCTATACTTCACTTCTGAAACCTTTACTCACTACTCTACTATTGAAACTGTCTCAGATATTCAGACTCAGTATGTCTCGATAAATTGATATTTTTGACAACATTTTTTGAATCTAATTTTTAAGGATGTGAGACTTCTAAAAGATGAGTAACACGCAGAGATGAGTTGGTATGAAGGAACCTGTTGCAGTGATCTTTCGACCCTCTGATTGATCCCTCAGGTTGGGAACCACTAACATGTGCTGTGTGTAAACTGTGGGCCTCAGACAGACAGACAGGCGTGGCGTCGGCACCGCGTGTGATCATTTCAGGCAGATTTGTGGTTTTACTGTCATCCTTGAACAACCTGTTTTGCAGAAGCTTCCCCGAAGTCTTCAACACGAGGATAAATGACACATCAATTTCTGTGATCATTTATTAGCTGTGTTTTGAATGCAACTGTACGACAGCTCCGAGCTGATGGGTGAAGTCATTACAGCGCTGGCCGCTCTGCAGCAGTGGTAAATATGTATATTTGGAGCGTGTGAAAAAGCAGAGCCGCAGCAGACCCACCAACCGTAGCATATGGCTCTACCATGTGTTACTTAATGAGAGATTTACTCACACAGACCACTAAATGTGTGGCTCATTTAAGGAGCCACGGCAGAGGAGTGTTTGCGTGTGTTGCATGCAAGTCGACTCTATAAAGGAGGGGGGGGTGATCCCCGTCTAACCGCTCGCTGTAACCTTTTGCACTCGCGGTGCTTTTAATGGCTCCTCTGCAAAACACGAGAACAAAGAATATCTCTTAATGTTGCAGTGAAGTCGGTACACCTGCCTGAAGAGAAACCAAAAAGGTGTGTGTGTTATTTGGGTGTGTTTCATATTAGTCATGTATCATATCCTCAGAGAGGAATGCTGGAGCTCTAACCCTGTGAGGCCAGGAGGTTGCAGTTTAGTGGCGTACATACACTCTGACCACACACTTTTCTCCCTCCCCGCCTGCGTCTCTGGCTCGCCTATCTGGCCGTGTGCAGTAATTGGCCACACAGCGCCCAGATCCCTTTGTTTCGCCTGCAGAGGCTTGCGGTAGACATGCACAAGCAGTAGGCCTCATAAATCTGTGGGACTCCAGTGTCAGGCCCAAAATTTCAGCTCTTTACAATGACTTCGCTCTCAGCCAAATTCCCACCGTACCACACTCAGGACCAACTCCAAGAAACTTTATTTTTAATGTGATATGTGCATCGCTTCTCACACACCCTGATTTGGCTCAGTTGGATCAGAGGCTGTGATTGCATGTCCGTCTTCACTGTTTGCTCGTTTTTCGGCTTCTCTGTTTGGCTTGGACTCACTTCACTGGTTTATAAACTACAGTTGTGGGCTCCAGACTGGGTCAAATATGGTTCAGTAAATAAATAGTCTTAACTTTACAGCCTGTGATGAGATAATGCGTCGATTCAAACGCCTGCAAATGAATTTAAGTATATAATCCAGTGCAAACTTTAGCTTTTAATGCATGAGACTTAAGAGCTGAAATCCTCCCATCAGGAGCCACAACAAAATATTTGATTCATGCGTCTGCACTCACATAAGCCCGCACGGCTTATCCTGTTATATACATTATTAACTGAGTCAAATCAGAGACGCTCGTGTGTCCGTGTCGCTCACATCATGAGCTGCAGAAAGTTTCCACAGGCCTCACTGTATATTCATAAAAGGGCGTCGCTTTTGTTTAAACATCGGGGGAAACATGAAACAGGCAGGGGCGTAGCACCAAATTCTGGGCCCTGTGCATGTGCAGTGTCTGTGGGCCCCTGCCCTCCCTCTCTTGATCCATGTCTCTCTGATGCAACGTTTGAATTTTATTTATACAGTCAGATGCTTTCTTTCCTTTTCCTTTCTTTCCTTTATGGAGCTGTGTTAAGAGGCACATCCTTGTGCAGGGGCGGACTAAACCATTATGCGCCTTTAAGGGGGGGCGGGGGGCCTCGGAGAGGTTCCTCTGTGTTTTTACACAAAGTTCAGTCTTTCAGATTATTTATTCAGCCAATTTTAATTTAGTTATGGCTCTAATAACTTCGAAATAAACAACTGCAAACAAAACCAAACTTTTCATCTCAGGCTTTTTGGGGGCACCTTCCCACTGACGCCCTGAGTAATCAGTCCCACTTTCCCGCCACTGGAAATGTGGGGGTCCCCTAGCTGCAAATTTTGAGCATCAAACACTTAATTACCTGCATTCTGCTGATTTTCTTGCAGCACTTTATGGTGTAAATGACTCTAATTTTGTCATAAAACTCCTCTGTTATTTTTATGTTTTTACAGGGGGGCAAAGGCACACTTTCTGAATACTGAGGGGGGCGTGTCCTCTGATATCTACACCTGTGCATGCTTTATTCAGGCTCATGACGCAGAGCTCATACAGACACACAGCAGCGTTCATAGGCTACTGTCAAGGGTGTGGGTTTCATTTTAACAGAGACACATATGCTGATCTGTTCTGTACGACATCTATTGCACGTCTGTCCGTCCTGGATCCCTCCTCAGTTGCTCTGCCTGAGGTTTCTACCGTCTTCGGGTTTCCTTATCCACTGCGAGGGTCATAAGGACAGAGGGATGTCGTGTGCTGTAAAGCCCTGTGAGGCAAATTGTGATTTGTGATATTGGGCTTTATAAATAAAATTGATTGATTGATTGATTGATTGATATGAAACTGGGGACTTTGGGGATCTTTCACCAGAAAATTTTATCTGTCAGACACTAAATTTCCTGCATTCTGGTGAATTTTCTGCACAATTTGGGATGTAAATGACTTTGATTTTGACATAAACGTCCTCTGCTACTGTCATGTTTTTATCAGGGGCACAAAGGCACATGTTTTAAATATTCAGGCCAGCTGCACCCCCCACAATCTCCACCGAAGGATGTTTTATTCGTATTCCTACATTATTCCTTTTTTGCCTGCAGATGTTTTACCAAAAATCCACTCTGATGATGACTTCTTTATGTTTCCTTCAGTGTCACAACGGCGTAACTCATGACCCATGACATTAACAAAGTCAAATTAGTGTCCGTGTCACTCAAACCTTAAACTACAAAAAGTCTAACTATCAATATATATATTGAGTATTCAGGCGTGACATTTAAACACCTCTGCCAGAATATTTTGAGCATCACACACTTCATTTTCTGCATGCTATTGAATATTTGCACCAATCTGTGCTTTTTCTGAATCAGTTTATGGTGTAAATAACTTTAATTTTGTCAAAATAAAAGTCCTCTGTTACTGTAATGTTTTCAGTGCACATGCTCTAAATATTGAGGGGGCAATTTTCTGCATTCTGATGATTTTTTGCACCTTTTTTTGTCTTTTCTGCATCAATTTATGCTGCAAATGTCTTAATTGTTGCCATGAAAGTCCTCTGCAACTGTCATGGGAGGACATATGTTCTAAATATTGAGGGGAATGTTTCTTTACTGTCCCCTCCAAATCTCTACCTATGGACAGTATCCTTTGTTTGCCTTGCAGCTGATGTATTCTGTAACGACACAAAACAACACTGTCCTCTGATTATTATATCTTCATTAACGTAACATAGACTGATGGGTCAAGCATAACATTACCATGACAAGATGTAGGGCGTGCAGGTAAAGCAGAAAATATTGAGCATCAAACACTTAATTTTCTGCATTCTGGTGAATTTTTTGCACCTTTTTTGCCTTTTTTGCATCAGTTAATGATGCGAATGTCTTTAATGTCACCATACTTTAATATTTTTTACTGAGGGGGACAAATGCACATATTCTAAATACTGAGGGGACGTGTCCTTTGCTCCCCCTAAAAATCTCTGCCTATGGACAGTATCCTTTTTTGCCTTGCAGCTGATGTGTTCTGATGATGCGTTTATGTGTTTCCTTCAATGCAGCAACAGTGTAACGACACAAAACACACTCTCAGCGACTCATCTGCCCTCTGATTATTATAGTTCATTTCCATAGCATGGATTGACGGGTCAGTAAACACAACTGAAGCAAAACATTTTGAGCATCAAACACTTGGTTTTCTGCATTCTGGTGAATTTTTGCACCTTTTCTGCATCAGTTTGTGATGCAAATGTCTTTATGTTGCCCTAAAAGTCCTCTGCTAATTTCATATTTTCAAATTAAGGCACAAATGCACATATTCTAAATATTGAGGAGGACGTGTCCCCTAAAAATCTCTACCTATGGACAGTATCGGTTTTTTTGCCTTGTAACTCTGATGTATTCTGATGATATGTTTACGTGTTTCCTTCAATGCAACAACAGTGTAACGACACAAAACACACTCAGTGACTCATCTGCCCTCTGATTATTATATCTAATTTCCATAACATGGATTGACGGGTCAGTAAACACAAAAGAAGAACATTTTGAGCATTAAAACATTTTATTTTCTGCAATCTTGTAATTTTTTGCACCTTTTTTGCTTCTTCTGCATCAGTATTCTGATGCAAATGTATTTATGTTGCCATAAAAGTCCTCTGCAGCTGTCATGGGGGGGCAGAGGCTTATGCACAAATGCATTTGTTCTAAATATTGAGGAGGACCCCTAACAATCTCTACCTATGGACACTTGCAGCTGATGTGTTCTGATGATGCGTTTACGTGTTTCCTTCAATGCAGCAACAGTGTGACTACACAAAACACGCACTGAGCGACTCATCTGCCCTCTGACTATTATATTTCATTTCCATAACATGGATTGACGGGTCATTAAACGCAACTAAAGCAGATCATGACCATGTAAAAGACACAGGGTGAAGCAGCTTGCAGGCTGTGCGCAGCGCCTCACACACACACACACACACGCACACACGCACACACACACACACACACCGAAGATTAATCTAAAGAATTATTTCGTTTGAAAAGTGACAAAGTCGCGCCAGCAGCTCCTCTGACGAATCTCTGCGCGAAAACAAAAAAAAGCAAAATGCCGCCTTTTAGGAGAATGCGTTAGAAAGAGGAGAGCGATAAAGTGGTGCAGGAGGAGAGGGGAGGGAGACAAAGTTTTTTCCCTGAAAGTTTGTGCAAGCTTTCACTTTCTAGGCGGGGTTACTGTAAGCTGCAGCAGCATGGAGTGAGAGAAACAGGACGGCGAGCGATTGCAATGCAGCACTATACCGAGCTTCCATCCAACTTAAATAAGCTCTCCAATTCTCCTTTCTAAAAATAACCATGTACTCCCCGTACTGCTTGACACAGGTAAACTGTCTTATCTTCTTCCATTGTTTGGGGGGTGGGGGGAGCGTGTCGTGTGGACGCCGGGTATTTTAACGCGCTGCTTCTGTGTCTTATTTTACATGTGTGTTTATTTGTTGTGTGTCAAACTGCTCCTCCACTCTGCGCCGCGCGTCCCGACTCCGAGCGCGTTTGTGCCGCAGGAAACTTTCTCATCGCACATGGTTTTGGAGAGAAAATGGCGCTTCTCCCGAAATGTATTTCATATAAAAAAGAAGGAGGGGAGGCAGCAGGAGGAGGGGAAAGCAGAGCAGGGACAGACAGACACGATGTGGACCGGAGCTTCAGATCACCGCGCGTACACATTTCTCCAAGTGTTCGAGGCTCCGCACAGTTTTTGGCCGCAGAGAGGAGTTGCAGGAGAGCAGGGCGCACACCGCCGCCTTTAGGGCTGCTTTCATGTGGAGCTGAGACCCGGGCAGAGCAGAGCCACTGGGGCTGCTGTGTGTGCGTGCGCGTGCGTGCACGTGCGCGCGTGCGTGCGTTAATTATAAAGTGTGAAGAGCAGCGCAGACGTCTTCTCTCATAGTGTCTTTGTGGGGCTTCGCTGCGCTATTTTGCAAGTTTTTTTTGCACTTGAATGCAACACGTGCTCACACGCAGGTCAACAGTGATTTTAGATTTCAGCCTCTGTCTTTGTATTTTACATTTTCCCCACATGAGCTGACACAGCTGCTTTTACACTTAGACATACTTTACTAAATAAATGCCACTGTTTTTGTGTGTGTGTGTGTGTGTGTGTGTGTGTGTGTGTGTGTGTATCTTAGGATTGCTTCCTGCTGCAGGTCAGTCTGCTCCACACCTTACTCAAGCTCTTCATTTTAAAAAGTGCCAGTTTTTAGAAATCAATCATCATATTTAGCACAATTTGTTGTTTGGCTATCTGTGACTTTGTTGCTGTTGTTGTTGTGCAGGAGATGTCAGTAAAATCTCCCTCAGCTGATCCTGGAGTCGCTGTTTGAACTTGTTTTTTCACTGTGGTGAGATGAGTCTCTTCAGGTGTGAGGCATCTGTAATAACTCGTGCTTTTCAGCCATATTTGAGCTCTTTATTTTCTCGGCTCAGTCACATTAAAACCTCAATTTTTAATCATTAATTTCAGTGTGAAAATATCAGCTCCAGAGCGAACAGGAGAAATGTGAGGCTTCTTGCAGAACTTTTTTTAAAGTGAGTTTTTGCACCGCAGCCGTGAAACTATTAGATTTCAAAAATCCCTCTGTCACACTTTTAATCTTTATCTTGCATAAACTGTCACAAACCCTCTAAATAAACCCCTAAATTTAACTATTTCCCTGCAGCACTTCCACACAAAGCCTCTTTTTTATTTATTTTTCCTGCTCTTTAAGGTTTCGCAGGTTTGACTGAAGCCAACCGGTGGCAGCGACCTGCCCACGTTCCACAGCTGCTGGAAGTCTTTACTCTTATAAAGCAGACTTGTTTATCCCTCATTGGCTTCGTCTGACAGTGGACTGCCAGGGCCTGTTTGAAGTGTAATTCAACCCTGATTTTTACAGTGGTTTTATTAAAAAGAGTTTTTCCCTCTGACGGCTGCTACCAGAGGCTGCATGAGAGGATGTTCTCGGCTCCTCTCGTGCGGGCACAAGTCGTGTCTGGTTCCCATTTGAAAACATCACCAGTGAGGATCATAACGTCGTCCTCTCGCTGACACCAGACGGGCAGAGGAGATTTTTTATTATTTTCCCTTAATTCCTTATTTTATTGAAGAAGCTATTATAGGCTACTCAGCGTGTTGACTTTAGACTCGGAGGGTGGATCTAACTCAGACAGAAAACAGAAACACATTGGTGAAATATGCTGATAGCATCACACATGTTGCCTGTACATGAGTGTGTGTAACATACACACTCGTGTTATTTTAATAATGAAGCATCTCCCAGCTGTGAGGCGTCCGGCCTGCATCTCCACACAGGCCTCAGAGACCATGACTTTATCTGTAATTGATAGAAAATTCTCTCACATCAGATAATCTCTGAACAAAAGGAGCTTTTATTAAGCTCCATAAATTTCCCTCAGTTGTAACTAATTGACAACAGGAGCTCACACACACACACACACACACACACACTGTAACGCAGCACACATGTTGCACATGATGGCAACTTACAGTGTGCCATTGGCCCGGCACTGATCACCCCTCATATGTGTTTCCTTTTTGTCATTTTTTAAAATTTTCTACCTTATGTGTGTGAAGAGAAGTTTCCCTCTCCGTGCAGACACACACACACACACTCTCTCTCCCTCTCTCTCTCTCTGTCTCACACACACACACACACACACACACATTCCCTTGCAGCTCCGTCTGCAGACGGGGAGGCACATTTTGTTTATTTAATTGCTGTTAATAATTAAAAATTCGAGCTTGGACCTCGGATATGGCAACAATTGTAAACAATCGAATGAATTATTAACTGTGATAAAAGCCTTGCTGGAGAGCAGCAGCGAGCTGGGATGTGACGACGGTGCGTAATGGAGCTCTGGGAAGACACGAGTGTGTGTGTGTGTGTGTGTGTGCGCGCGCGCGCGCGTGTGAGACTTCTGCTGTGTTTTTCATGTTGATCGAAGAATTTAGGGACAAAACTCACATCTATATTTCGGACTTTTTTTTTTTTTTTTTTTTTTTTTTTTTTTAAATCTTAGCGCTCTGCAAGGTTTGTCCAGAGGAGTGGGAGCCGGCTCATGTTTTTAATTTCCCATCCATTCTTTTAAAAACACATTTAAAGCATATATTAAATTTCCTGACATCATCTTCTTTTGTAATTGCCAGCTAACTAACTGTATCTGAGTTTTTGTCCGTTGTTGTTTCTCCAAAGTGTCCGTTCCCTTGCAGGCCACAATGACGCAGCACAAAATCTGTAACCTTAAATTACAACCTATTTTTTGTCTTTGGGGGGTTTCATTGCATTTTTAAATGTGTGCAGTAGTTTTAATATGTAGCTCGTGATGTTTTTAATCTCAGACTGTTTTTCACTGGTGCGACATTTTAACTTATTCCTTCCCTCTGCCCCCCTCTGCCCGCCTGGACGCTGACCCCTGCTCTCCTCGCCTCTTAACACCCTCTCAACACTAAAGTATTACCCTACTCACCTTCTAAACAATGCCTTAGTGGTAAGTCCTATTTAGTCCCTATTTATTCCGCATTAGGTGTTTGTGTTTTTGCATATTCCATCTTGAGAAAATGTTTTTCCTTTTTCTTTTTTGTGTGGTGCTCCTGCAGGGCCGCTCACGCTGACCTGCAGCTGCACACAGTTGTTACAGGCCCGCGCGGGAAGGAGATTATTTTGCACACACTCCATGGAAAGTTTGCATTTTCTACTCTGTGTTTTTGGCGACATGCTTCAGCCAGGCGACTTTTTTTGTTGCAGTGCTGCAGCGCAGATAAACCAAAAAGTGTGCGCAGCTCCGACCGCGATGTGTTTGAGTGTGTGCGGAGGAAAATATCTGTAGCACATGTATCACATTACAAACATTACCTCTGAGCTATATTTGAATTTTAAAAAAGTAATGCATGCATGATAAAATACCAGCCTTCATTTTGAAATGTCTCCTCTTATTTTTTAACTGCACTTCTCCGTCAGGCCTTGCGTCCTGCTCCTGCAGCTGTCTGCATAGGTGTAGGCTGATTATCGGACAGTTCATTTTCGATCTCTTTAGGGACTGTTCTTTATTTATCAGAGAAGGCTGTGGCTGCTGTGTGACTTGGTTTTTTTTCTTTATCTCCCTGAAGCTGCAGATATTTTTCTTTGAGCCCTGAGTGACTGGAGGAAAAAGCACAACCCTTCCTCCACTGTAAACAGGCCCCTAGCAATCTTGTTTTCTAAATATTTTGTTCTAAATTCAATGAGCAAACATCACAGGATTGAGAGTTATCACCGAAATTTTCTTAAACAAAATGCAAATCTTAATAATTACAAACCTTTTTCAGTTTCTAACACGTGATTTTGCTGATTTAAAAAAACTTGCCTTCCAAACTTGCAGTCGAGTTTTGGGGTTCAAAATAAATACAAAATACAACCATTTAAGGTTGCATGCTGCTCCCCTGAGCCAAAAAATATACATACAAGTCCCTCCCAAGTGCTTAAAAAATTATTTACCATGCCTCTCCTGTTTTGCACCCTCCCTCCTCATCAATAACCAACAGTCCCTTAAAGAACTCAGTATATGTGACAAATGTTTTTCGTGCTCTTGTTTTGTCTGTCCGTCAGAAGTCACCTCTGCTTTGAGGTCACCGTCTCGGCACACATGACTTATTGCTTTTCTCCTCCCAGTCCGAAGCGTTTCTTTATCAGCTGCTATGTGTTGCTCCAGGAGGATGTATTATATTTTTCTTACGTCACCGGCAGCCGTTATCAGCCGTTATCAGAGAGCTGTGTTTTCAGTGAAAATATCAAAGCATGAGCTCGTTTGTTTTATGTGAAAATCTGATTAAATGAATGTAATCAATATCTGCACTCTGAAGCATTAACTTTACATTTACACGTATTTGATGAGGTGGCCCTTACAACCCCCTCCACACACCCCTATATCCCTCTGTCTCTTCCCAAGGCCTGCAAAATGAGTTGGAACAGCTGTTCAGAGGATTAAAATCTGATGGAACCGCAGTCTGAATAAACAGAAAACGTTGGATTTTTCACAATTAAAGACACATGCACATGTAGCCATGCATGCATGTGCACGGACATGCAAACGCGCGCCTAAAACCTTTTGGTGTCTTCATGCCAATTAGGCCCTGTGAGTGGTTATCGCTGGATTAGCCGGGTTTGCTGTTTCCAGGCGACTGTGTCTCACCTTTATCCTTTAACAAAATCCTTTTCAGGCCAATTGCTGCAGTTTGGAGCTCCAGAGTCACATTGCAGCGAGTTAAGGATCGGTCACACTGCCTGTATTACATTTCTCAGATATTGAATTATGGTATCACTGTGGGTTTTGGTTCAGTTGCACACTAGTTTAATTGTCTTAATTCTATATATACAGTGGTGGTGATGCCAAACAGCAGAGAGAAGTTTAGCTTGTGGATAAAAGTGACCCTGCAGCCAGTAAAGCACTCTGCTTTTGGACGCCAGACAGGAGAATGAACTCATAGCACACTTGATTGACAGGTAGGGCTGATCTATTGTGCTCTCTTGTAACTGAGTTGTGTGTGTGCGCGGTGCACGTGTAAGAAGGGAAGACAGGCAGGGAGTACGGGGTGAAATTGGAGTCGCCGATTGGCCGCGCTGCTGTTTTGTGCTGTGCAGGCAGCGCCGGATCTTTTCCCCTCATCACGGGACACCAGGAGGTCATGATGCCAGACACTTGCCTGGGACACCGTGTTCCTTTTACTTATTCATCCTTACCATGCGGCCAGTTACAGGCCAACACACCACAAAAACCGTCGACGTTAAAAAAACGCTCGAGTCAAACATTTGGTGTATTTTTTTACTTTTTGTGTGTCATAAAAAATAATTTATTGCTCATTGATTCTAAATGTACACACCTTTGTGTTTGGTGTCATAAATATATTTATATTAGTTACTTTACTTGTGTCAAAATAATCCAGGATGACCTTTGAACCAACTCAAATGCTGACATTGTACATCTCTGCAAACCACCGACAGGCCACACCGCAGCTTATCATGTAGCAGTAATGTTGAAACTTAACATTTCTTTTTGTTTTATCAGCACTGTCGTTACCGTGGTTATGTTTAGGCACAAAAACCACTCAGTTATGGTTTGGAAAACAACATGTTTGGGCTTAAAAAAATGGTTTTGGTGGCACAGTCACAGCTGGAAAAGCAGTGATGTCAAGGGGGCATTTTTGTGTATCCTACTTCAGCGCTGGTAAAAAACAACAGCTTTTGATGCTCTTAACTGGTGGGAAATGCTCCTATGTCTCAGTAAAAAACAACCACTTGTCGTGGCACTTTTGTGGCTGGAAATGCAGCAATGTGTCAGTGAAAAACATCTGCTTTTAGTGGCTGGAAATGCAGCTAAGTCTAGCTAAAAACCACCACTTTTCACGGCGTTATCCTGGTTAGAAACACAGCGATGTTGTGGTATAAAAAACAACTGCTTTTACTGGCATTATCCTGGCTGGAAATGCAGCTTTGTCTTGCTAAAAACAACCTCTTTATGTGGCACATTTCCAGCTAGAAATGCAGCAATTTCTTAGTAAAAAAATACAACCACTTTTGCATCACTTTCCCGGTGAGAAACACAGTTATGTCTTGGTAAGAAAAAGCAATTGTTCTTATTTGCATTATCCTGGCTGAAAGTGCAGTGACATCTCAATATAAAACAACCACTTTGCATGGCACTTTTGCAGCTGCAAATGCAGAGATGTTTTTGCAAAAATTCACTGCTTTTCATGGCAATTTGCCGGCTGGAAATGTAGCGATCTTTCAGTAAAAAACAACTGATTTTTGTGGCACTGTCCCAGTTAGAAACACAGCAGTGTCTTGGTAAAAAATCATCTGCTTTTTGTGGCACTCTCCTGGCTGGAAATGCAGCTATATCTCAATAAAAAACAACCTTTTCTAGTGGCATTATCCCTGCTGCAAATGCAGTGATTTCTCAGTAAAAAAACAACTGCTTTCTTGGGGACTTTCATGGTTAGAAGCACAGCAGTGTCTTAGTAAAAAACAACTGATTTTGTGGCAATTTCCCAGCTGGAAAAGCGGTTATGTTTTTTGTTAAAAACAGCCGCTCAAGGTGGCGTCTTTGTGTATCCTCCTTTCATGGGCGCCAGCAGCCTAAAACAAGGAGGCCGCCCTGCTGAGACATCCCAGAGCTTCAGATGTGGGCATTTTGTTATCTCTGCAGCCTCAAAATTGGTAGCATGTTGTGGATTATTTGCATTCTAAGCATATAACTGCGAGGCTTATGAAGGTTTCTGTGATTAATGTGTTTGTCAGTGATATAAATTTTCTGTGTTTATTGTCAGCTGGTGACTGGGGGCCACCGTGCGTCAGCAGGAGTGAATTTACAGCAATTTTTGCAAAGAAATTCAGAGCTGTCTTTGGTGGCGGAGACAAAGACGAGATGAGCTGGGCACATTTTGGCAGCGGGCGATATAGATTTGAATTAAGTAGCATGTAGTTTTTATCTGGAGCTGCATGCAGAGAGAGGCAGAACCAACTGTGTCTCATTCAATATCAGCACAGCTGTCCCAGCATCCGTGGAGAATGGATTCCTACTGCTATTGCCATGGGAGGCTCCAGCCAAGAAGAATGGGAGGATATCCAGTGTGTGTGCGCGCTTGTGTTTTAAAAGGAAGGAGTGAGAGGAGAGAGCAATACGCTGGTGTGTGTGTGTGTGTGTGTGTATACGTCTGTCTCTGTGTGTGTGATTTTTGCATGTGTGTGTCATGTTGTCTCCACCCGCCTCACTTTTCCTTCGCTCATGTCACCTCTGGCATGGATTAGTCTTTGGCACAACCCTGGCAGTGCCCGCGGCCCCACTGCGGTTCTGTGGTCGCCGATATGTTGTGCTGTTGCCATGGCTACTGAACACACACACACACGCACACACACACACACACACACACACACGGGTGCTAAATTACATAATTGAGCTAGAATATACAGAGGAACACAAAATACTTATATGAGAGCAGAGCGAGGTAGAAAGGCAGGGGGGAGACAGAGTGTATGAGTCCAGAAAGACAAAGTGCGCCTTCACCACGAGCAGCAAACTGAAATGCATTTGGTGAATATTTGAGAGCTTTGTCATAGCTGAGCTTCAGACATCAGTACAGCATGTTCTTTCCTCCGATTTTGAGTCATAACTCTAAATAACAGAGCCGCCATTATGTGGGTATTTGGAGCGTTGTGACAACCGATCTGACGGGGCAGTTGAGGGAAAGGTGTTTGTGGTGACACACAAGTGGTGTTTGTGTCTGTGTGTGAAAGACAGAGGGAGATATCTACAGTGTTTGTATGATAGAGGGTGTGGCACCTCACTGTAGGTTTACACACATACACCATGGGGCACATTTCTCTCTTTACCCTCCTCCTCCTCTTCCTCCTCCTGAGCCTCAGTTTGTTTTGATCTTTTATCTGTGAGAGTATCAGCGATACGTCACATCTCTGTCACACTTGATGAACACAGGAGTGGGCTTTGAATCTCAAAGCGCCGCATCATTTAGGACTGTTGTCATAATTTTAAGACCCCCTCCACAAAGTTAGACATGTAGAAATAAAATGCTTTGATTATATTTTGTACCTGATATGTTCTTTTTTCTACAAAACATTCAATAACTTTCTTGAAAAATCTTAAAGTTACACCAACTCTCATGAATTTGCATTTGAATTTAGCAAAGGCATGACCCGCCCTGCTCATCCTGACATTCGTCATTCATAAGGGCCCTGACCATGGATGCATAAAGAGACCTGGACACAGCATTGAAAGCAGGATCCTGTTTATTCCTGTGAAAGCTGCTCAGTGGCGCATGAAGCCAAAAAAAAAGCTCTATTTCTGTGGTATGAAATTACTAGGGCTGCCCACGTCGACCTAACGTTAGTCGACCAGAAAGATCATTAGTCAACAACATTTCATTGGTCGCTTAGTCGCAGAAAAAAACAAAAACAAAAAACAAAAAAGTGAATCTCTATCAGGAGCTGCACCTTGTCAAAATAAATCCAAACCTATATGACTGGACCATGTATGACTTTAATGTGAAAGGACAGACACAGGAAGTGTCCTCGTCAGGTTCATTTCCAGGGCTGGTACCTGCGGTTATTCCACAGGCTAGTTAATAACATGTCGGGCAGGAAATCCAAAGTGTGGGATCATTTTGAGAAGGTGAAGGACGAACCCAAGGTGATATGTAAACTCATCTTCATTGGTCGACTACAAACATGACGTATCATCTGAAACATGGAAGTAGCTACATGCCCATTAGCCCACAGCGTCATTAACAGGCGGCTCGCTCAGTGTGTGACGTGCACTTGGAGATAAAATATAGGGTTGGGGTTAGAAATTGCCCAGATAATCTGCGCTGCTTCCTCATAATTGGGCCCATAGTCTAACTGCACTAGAGACTTCTACCGACCGGACCGGCTACTTCCAGTTTAGCGCTTCGCTAACTTGAGAGGGGATGAAATAATTTAAGCTTGTGGCTTTTCTACACTTTCCAAATGTTATTAGATTAAATAGATTAAATCCAGATAGTAGATCAAGTCATTTTGCAGGGGTTGTGATGCTCAAAGAAATGTATCCATGGATTTAGAGATGGCTCTTTCCTGATGTAAGTCAATGGGAAGAAGTCTTTCTAGGTCCAATGGCATCACATGATGGACCTGGGAGTTGAAATTCCACTGTTGGGCCACTACGAAAATTCACTTTAAAGCCGGGCTCACCTCCTGGTGGGGTCTGGCCCTGACACACCAAGCCGTCAGTCAGCCATCGATCACCGTCGGCCAGTCTGTCACCTTAGTGTGGGCTGTTTGTCAGTTGTTTTCGGCTGATTCAGCATGTTGAATCGGAGTCTGGGACGGCAGAGCCTGCTGGTGAATGATGTCACTCTGATTGGCAGTTGGGTTGTTGGGTTTAGGAGAAAAGAATAGGGTTTGGCTGTAGAATCTTACGGGATGCAAATACCACTTTCTCCGCCCCTCCCGCCTGCCTCACTCGGACATTTGCTGCCTTAACTTTCATCCTTGTCCCGCCACGTATTTCCCTGATGCCGCTGGGCGCCCTTAAACTATAACCGCAACCGGCCGTGTATCATGCCGACGTTAAAGGACGCCTTTTTCATTGGTTTCTGATGCAGCAAGCTCCAAATTTCGACAACTTCAGAGTGAGTCCAGGTTGGAGCATCACCACTTTGTGGTGTGTTCAAGTCCACCTTTTTGGCTGAGACACAGGCAACAAGAGGCAATGCAACAGTCGGCCTTTGTCGCCACTAGTTCTCTGATGTCGGTTTGGTGTGTCTGGGCCTTCACCCTAACCAACCCACCAAACAAAGGCAACGAGTAGCCAACCAGAGGGAGAGTAGGGTCGGCCATGCTTTCACCATTGGAGAACATGCAAATTCATCTTCCTCTTCACCCAGATTGTATATTGAACAATGATTGACCAGCCTAGCTGTGATGTCACAAAATCTTACTGGTGCCTGAAACAGTGACCATACGGGAGCTCGGAGACATTTTCCACTTGCAGCAGATGAATGTGAAAACCAGCTCTAAAACTCTGCACATACATCATTCTGCACCCAAACATCCAGGAGAAGTGACAATGAGCAAAACACATTTTCGACTAGAGTGGCACTTAAAAGAGAATAAGTGGAACGATGGATCCGCAGAGAAAGCTCTACTGTGTTGATCTGATATTATCTCTTACATATTAATTCACGACTGCAAATTAACATGAGAATCAGTCGTTTATTGTCACCACAGCTCCCAGTACGAGGCCAGTAGCAAAGGACTGTCACTATAAAAGATTTCAGTCAATAAAATCATGTTGCAGGTTGTAAAATGAATAATTGTCGTATATTTCTGTGTTTAGTTAGTTTTGTTCCGTGTCTAGTGCTGCAGAAGACAGACTGAGAAATGTCTCTGAGTGTGCTTTGTTCTTGCATTGAATAGATTTGAACTAATGCCAGTATCAACACACAGAGCGAACATTGACAGTAATTCATTCCCTGCTCTTTCTTTTTAATCAACAAGTAATGTTTCCGTAAAGACAAGCTGCACGATATTGAATTTCCCAGATCTTTTTTTCTTTTGCTCCACGAGGAGAAACGTAAAGGCTGAAACTTGTGACCAGAGCATGGAAAGCCATTGTATCAGCCAGTCACAGGTCAACAGAAATAGATAGAGAGTTGTTGTTGCGGATCATTGGCGGTCCACTCAAGGTCACTTCAGTGTGGGCAATCTGGGCATGTTGTTTGGCCTGTCCTGCCTGCCTGTCTGACCTACATCTCACTGCACTGGCTAAATATATACAGTAGACCCCTCATTACAAAGATCCCAGATTAATCTGGATGAAATCTGAGCACCGTTTCGCTCTCTGTTTGACTGCAGCCTTCTCTTCACAAACTTCCCCAGGCTGACTTTCCATCTCAGTCCGTCTCTCAGACGTATACTCACTATCCAACAACAAAAGAAGACAGATGCAGGCATTCACACAAACATGGCACACACACATACACATTATCATCCTGTGAATAAGACGAGAGCCACAATAGGTCTCACCATTCAGAAACAAATCCTCTGTACATTTGGAGTATACACCGTGTCTGTTTGAATTGGAGCCTAAATATGTATATGAGCTATACTTTGTGATGCCTCATGCATAACGCACCTGCACATACTTAATCACACGAGGCACAGGTGTGCATTCTTTCAGATAAAAAAAAGAGATCACACCCAGTACTACTGCATGACAACATGAGAGGATGTGTGTATGTGGTTAAGTTCCTTCGACTTGGAGGGGAAGAAACATTTCAACCACGTATCCATTACTTTAAGCTACGTCTACGACTGTAAACAAAAAATAATGACTGACATTTTGTGTAAGTTGATAAGTACACTACATAAAGGTCTGTTTATCTTCGCCTCCTCTTTGACAGAACTTTTAAATGCCACAAAATAGTTTGGTATTTAACAATTATCTTTTTACATGTAGCAAACTATCTGAATCATGTAGTGATTAGCCTACTTTTAGCTCACTAGCCTATTTCAAAGGATCATCCATTATTTTATGCTAACTATTTTAACTCTTTATCCATTACTTTTAGCTAACAATTTCAACAAATTTTTCCATTAAGCTGCTTTTAGCTAACTATTTCAATCACATCCATAAACTCTACTTTTAGCTAACTATTTCATTCACTTGTCCATATGCTCTACTTTTAAATAACTATTTCAATCACTTATCCATTGGCCCTACTTTTAGCTAACTATCTTATTCACTTATCTGTTAGCCTGCTTTTAGCTATTTCAATCGCTTATCGTTAGCCCTACTTTTAGCTAACTATCTTAATCACTTACCCATAAACTCTACTTTTAGCTAACTATTTTAATCACTTATCCGTTAGCCTGCTTTTAGCTAACTATTTCAACCACTTATCCATTTGCCCTACTTTTAGCTAACTATCTTAATCACTTACCCATTAGCTGGCTTTTAGCTAACTATTTCGATCACTTATCTGTTAGCCTGTTTTTAGCTAACTATTTCAATCACTTATCTGTTAGCCCTAGTTTTAGCTAACTATTTCGATCACTTATCTGTTAGCCCTGTTTTTAGCTAACTATTTCAATCACTTATCTGTTAGCCCTAGTTTTAGCTAACTATTTCAATGGATCATTGATTAGGGGAGAGGGGGGTGATTTGTGCCAGTGCGAGAGTTGTTCCACCCCTTGTTTCTAGAAAACTATAGAAGAAATTGGTCATGTGACCTCATATTTTTGAAAAGGCATCCATTTTACTCAGCCCGTGGAGAAATGAGGCAGTAAGTTCTAAGAGCACAATAAATACTTTCAAGGTACACAAGTTGACCCAACAAAATCTGATTCATTTAAATAAATTCATTTTATTTTTATTTATAAAAATATTTGTTCCACAATTTTCATTTATTTAGAATTGGGAATGTGGAGTCGGAAAATACTGAAGAAAATTGCAGCATTGACAAGTGGCATATTGTGTTGTGGCTGGCTGGTGTTGTTCTGGTTCTGAGAATTGCAGTTGATTTTGTTCAGGTTTAACTTAATTTTATTCTGAAAATGTTAAATATTATATAGGCCCACTTAAGATCTGTCATGTATTTGACGTGTTATCCACTGCTAAAATTGGCCTTTGATGTTAACTAAAAAAGCTTTAATAAGTAATTTGGTATTGAATTTGTCTTGCTTTGATATACATATTTTAGTTGGACACATTACTGCCATGCCCTCTCTTTAAAGTCACCTCGAGTAAAAACTGGCACATCTCACCCCACGCTCCCTACTTTAAGCTAACAATTTCAAAAGATTTTCCATTTAGCTACTTTTAGCTTACTGTTTCAATTACTTACCCATTAGCCCTACTTTTACTATTTCAACGGACCGTCCATTACTTTTAGTGAAGGATGATCGAACTATTTGATGTGTGAACTATTTGAGTGGATTATCCATTTTTACATCTAGGTAACTATTTTACTGTTTATCCAGTACTTTTAGTTAACTATTTTAACTGTTGGGCCATTAAATTTAGCGATCATTTTTGTAACTGTTCATCCAGTACTTTTAGTTAACTATTCCAACTGTTTTACTTTTAGCTAACTATTTCAGTCATTTATCCATTAGCCTACTTTTTGCTAAGTATTGACCAAATCATGGTGACGTCATGCTAACAACAACAACAATCACTTCCAGGTAGAAAATCGGCAGTTAATTACAAAATGGAGATATGTGAATTCAGAAAACTTGCTGATTTCTGTTGTCGTTTTCAGCTGTAACTTTAACGTTCAAAGATATATAGTTAAACATGATGGTCCCACGTCTCTGATGTTTCTGCTGTGCTTATTTATGTACTGTGTTGCTTTGCTATCATCTTTAATAAACAAAATCTAATGGCAGAGAAGCTCAACAATGTGCTGTTCATACATTACTTTTAGCAAACTATTTTAGCTATCGATTTCTTTTAGCTAACTATTTTAACTATTTATCTGTTTCTTTTAACTAATTATTACTTATTTAACTATTTATCCATTACTTTGAGCTAACTATTTAGATAGTTTTACTTTTAGCTAACTTTTTCAATTGTTTCTCTTAACAGTTTCAACAGTTTTACCTTTAGCTAACTACTTCAGTCACTTATCCATTAGCCTTTTAGCTAATTATCTAAAAACAGTTAATCCATTACTTTTAACTAAGTATTTTAACTTTTTATCCATTTCCTTTAGCTAACTATTTCAACAGATTATCCATGAGGCTAATTTTAGCTAACTATTTCAACTGTTTTAATTTTAGCTAACTTTTTCAATTATTTTAGTTAACTGTTTCAACCATTTTACTTTTAGTGATTATACATTTAGCTAACTATTTCAATAATTTATCCATTAGCGTACTTTTAGCTAATTATTAAAAACTGTTTGTCCATTACTCTTAGCTATTTCAACCATTTATCTGTTCTTTTTAGCTCACTGTTTTGACTGTTTACATTTAACTACATATATGGTCTTTTTCTTCATTACTTTTAGCCAACTGCTTTAGCCAGCTGTTTCAGCTATTTACATATCAGTGTTAGCCAACTGTTTAGACTTAGCAGCTGTCTAACTAGTTTTCAAGTGCTTTGAAAACACAACACTCAGTAGATGGACAAATTTTTTATTTAAATCGTAATGTGTAGCCTGCTGACTGCTGCAGTTGTGTCCCGGGCGTATAAGTCCTGCTGTTTGTGAGTCACTGATATATGAACCCAGCACAACACACGTTCAGCAGTTCGTCTGTGTCCTTCCTGTGTTCCCTCCATCCATCCTTTTATTAGCATGCAAAACAAACATGTCTGCACACCTGGTGAAGCCTGGAGGGGCAATTACAATCATTTGGACACAAAGAACAAAGACTTCATCAGGCCCGCAGTTAACTGGGAAACGGCGGTGGTGTCGGGGATTGTTCACTCGTCAAGGGGTGACATCACGCGGTGACGCCACTCGATGATGTCATAGCGCTCATCATCTTTTCACCGCTCCTTTGGCTTTGCTTTAAGTAGAGCGGGGATAAAGAGGCATTGATTGGCTCGTTGATTGTACCTCAAATTTCCCGAGGCTTTCTTTCATCATCACGCTACATTACCTCATGCTGTAGCAGAGGCGAAGCGGCTCCAAGCAGACTTCTGGATATGTTGATCCAGTACAGGAGATGAAAACAGTGACCACGCAGGAGTGTAATCCACGTCGGCTATTTAGCAGATAAGATTATGAGCCCAGCTGTGATTATATCCATGACTTGAGATCTGCTTTTATTCTCTGTCTCCGGGAACGTGGCTGAAAGGTTGGGCTTAATAGGCATTTATTGGGTTAATGTTGGAGGGAAAATCTTTTCCTGTCTTGGGGGTGGGTGGAGGAACGTTGACGCTTGGAGGCTTATGAACCTGCAAGTCAAACAGTAATGAAAACAGTTGTGACCTGATTTCAAGAGCTGGGGAAAAAGAGTGGATGGGGAAGGAGGATTTTTAGTTATAGACAAAGAATCACAGACATGTTAGCGAGACAAAGCTGCTTTTATTCCCTTCTTCTTCTTTTTTTTTCTTTGTCTTCTCTTGCTCGCTTGTGTTGCCTTTCATTTCTTCCTGTTACCTTCCCTCTCTGTTTCTGTCTGTGTATCTAATTCGGCCACCCCGTCCTGCAAGGAATAGCTGTCACCCCAGGGAACAAAGGGCTCGAGCTCGCTCTTCGGAGCAGGAAGTTGGCTCGGGGCCAAGGGTGGAAAATCTATACTTGGTTGCATAATATAACATATCTTTACCTCAGATGAACTCTGAGGAGGCCTGGCAGCTGCGAGCAAACAGAGCTGGAGGGCGGGAGTTTGTGTGTTATTAACTGACTCTGTTTGTGTGGAAGTGTCTGTGTATGTGTTTGGTATGAGTGCGCTGCTCTGTGCTGCTTGGGACTCGTGTTTGCTGCTGCTGCAGGCCCGAGGCTGTTGGAGACCCCCTCGACAGCCGAGCAGAGTACAGTAGAGTCAAATAGACCCTTGTTGAGAAAAAAAAAAGGATCAGATCAGAGTAGAGTTGAGTAGAGGAGGCCGAGGCCAAGCAGGGCTCAGGGTTAGACTCAAACACAACTCTGTGGCTTCTCCTTTTGGCCCAGGCAGCCAGTAACTACTATCCCAACTACAGCTGCAGCGTACTCTGTGATATAAACTTTCTGCTCTGTTTAGGCTCAGAGAAATAGCTGCAGGATTAGTGTGCGTTACATGGAAAGTTGTATATTTGACTGGAAAATTCGGCGCAGGATGAGGATTTCATGTCACTGCTGAAATATAAAACACAGATGGGCCAGATTTTATTCTGCGAGTTCACGGAGCGGGACTGCTCCTCAAACGCTCTTTATGACTAAATTCAACTCGCCGCTCTCCTGTTATTAAGACGTCTACATGGCCTCTGAGTAAAACTCTTATAGGAGTGCTTGTTGTGATGTGATCGCCTGCAACCGTAATGGAGAAACAGTGTGCGCCGCTCCTCTTTTGTGGCTCCACTTTTTCTCCGTCAAGCAGCAGCAGCGGTGGCGGCGGCAGTGGACCCGAAGGCTGTCTGACGTGTCAAGCTGCTGTCAGTCTCTTCAGCACGCACGACGTCTTGAGAAAAGGCCCCGTGAAACTCAAACTGGGCTCATTATGGTCATCATCTGGAATAAAGCGCAATCATCTCCGCCACCTGTGGCAAGCTGCGGTGGAGAAACAGACTCTTGTAGGCCTTGTGGACCTGTCTGCTGCGAGTTTGCACACTCTGTTCATCCTGTTATTTCTCTGCCTTGTTTTTCCTCTCCATCTGCACACCTGAATAAAAGTATTTCCAAGCTAGAGTTAGGACTCATATGGGGACCACAAATTGACCGTATATTGCAGCCAGGCTGCGGAGATTTATGATGAAAGTGAATAGGGATGGTGTGGGCGGTATGCAGAGGTGCATATTATGGGGCCTTTTTTTGTTTTTTTAATACTTGGAGGAGCTGAAGACCTTGAGAGCGGTGTAGAGGAGTGAAGCAACAGCAGAATATTTCTCTCTTCCAGCGCACAGAAAGACTATAGAGGAGGGAAAAAAAGAGACGGGGAAGAAGAAGAGAGGGAAATGGGCGGGAATGAAAGAGGCCATAGTCTGTGTATTGTAAATACAGTAGACTGGGGAGCACTCCATGTCCTTCTATTTTTTCTAGCAGCATGATTTGTTTGATTTACTCTCTATCAATCAGCGGAGGATGTATTTAAACGAACTTGAAGTATATTTGAGAAAGCCTCTTTATAGCTGTGGCTGTTTGTATTCTCCTTTTACTTTCCTTGGAAGCAGACCGTGATTAAAACAGACGATATAGGCGTATTGTGTTTCCTGGGGGATTGGAAGGAATGCAAATGCATCATAACCATATTATACTAGTTAGGAGCGGTGTGCGTTGCCAAGCCTCTGGATACAGGAGAGAGTAGACGCAGTTACACTGAAGGGAACCGAGTCGCACAAAGAGCCAGAATCCCACAACTGCAACAACACGAGAGGACATCTGACACTGTTGGACTATATTTGACATTTCATAGGATACACACAGTACCGGAGCCTTCGCTGCGTAAAAAGCCAGATTTTTCTGCCTGTGAAAAACTTTAACAGAGGAAACCCCAGAAAAACTTTTCCCTTCTCTTTCTCTGTGTGAGTGTGTGTCCGAGCGCCGCAGAATCCGTTTGGCATTTTTTGTTGTGAGGGAAGCATGTTGCTGGTGGGACTTTGGCCTGCACAATCCCTCCTCTGTTAAAACAATGCGGCAGTTGTCCTCCCTAACCTAATTACTCCCTCCCGGGGGAGAAAGGCAACAGCACCAAATCCCATAGTTAGGAGCTCTGATCTGGCCCCTGCTGTAAGAAAAGGCCTCATTCATTTCCCTCCCTCCTTCCACCACACACACACACACACACACACACACACACATACACTTTCTATTTTTCTCTCTGATCGGGTTTGGCCCAACAGAAGCTAATTGCGCTCTAATATATCCTGATATTTCTCTTGATATCTGTTTTTCTTGACGTAACATTTTATTGTGGTTGTTTATTGAAGCTGAGGACGTAATAGCATCTAAAGTTTGGGTAAAACCGTCTCACACAGTCTATGTAATCACTCAACAATCGATCCAGGGCACCTTGGTGTAGCTCACCTGGTAAAACACACAGCATTAAACTCAGTTCTCACCACCCTTTGCTGCATGTTATCCTCTGTCTTTTCCCCTCCTTTCCTATGTCTACACAGCTTTCAACGACATACAAAGGCGAAGTGCCCCAAAAAATAATCTTTAAAAAACACCAGTTGACCCAGTTTGGGTCAGTGCAGCACCGACACAACACTAAGCAAACATTAAGCTGTTTTGCACAAGACTAGTATAACCTTTAGACCTCTAGTAATTTGTGATAATTCCTGTGTGAATCTCAGTAGTTTGAGGTTGTGTTTAGGTGATTTTTTTTCTGCATCTCTCCTGAATTATGAAGGCTGCAACATGAATAAAAGTTTTGACATTTTGGGTGCAAATTCAGGAGGCTCATTTCTCTACACAGTACAACACACACCAGTTAAACTGAGCGTCTCTTCACGTGTCCAATGCCTGTTTTCCTCTTTGCAGCAGCTGCTCTTGTCACTCAGGAAGTGGATGTTATGCAGAGCTTTGACGTCATGTTAGGCGGATGATGTCAGTGAATTTAAGTAACATACAGACTTGGCCAGATGTGTGTTTGTTCTAAATCACATGAGGTCACCTAGTAATAGTAGTACACAAAAAGACCAGGACTAGTGTCACCTGGGAACCTCTCGTAATTCGTAATAATCACGAGGGTCGTGTGATGTTAATCCGATGCAAATCTGCCACCTCCAGAATTTGTCAAGTAAAAATTCTGCAAATCAATTACCATGTCCCGTGTGATAATATTCGTCCAGCGCAACCCAGGATCTCATGATTTGGGGTTGTATTTAGGTTTTTGTTTCTCTGCACCTCGTTTGTGCCTCAGTCCTGGTCGAGAGTCACAGAGTCTGTGTTGGTGATTATTAATAACAGTTTTGACATCATTTTGGGTGCAAATTCAGGAGTCTGATCTCGCTACACAGTCGAGATGAAACACTGTGGAAATTTCATTTTAAGATTATAGTGACCAAAAATTAGCACGGTAATTATCCGGATTATCACGGTGTTGTTCAAACATGCTGAAAATATCTGATGTCCGAGCACTGATTCACACACTGGAATAAGTTCACTAAGTGTTTGATTGAAAGCAGAAATAAAATTCGCAGCTAAAAGTTAAAATAATAACATATATGAAAACATATTAAATGAATGCATCTACGTTAAAGAAGTCTGTCTCTGAGATGTTCAAGTGTCACCATAGATGAGGACAGGGACGAGAAGCATCACCTCGTTTACCTGCAGCACGTCGGCTCTGCAAACAAGGGAAGAGCAAAACAATCCCGCGTCAAAGCGCAGTAATTATACACAATTTTATTAATAATTCATGAAAACAGTTATACTGACTGTTGGGAATTTTACCAAGGTTTATCGTAAAACCACTATCGGCTTACCAACCCTACCTTTACGCAGAGCTTTGACATCATATCTGGGGCATAAAGGAGGTAAAGTCGAAAAAATACAGATTTTGCTTATCCTGTACAAATGTGTCACACAAAACAGACATGTGGGTTAAATTCTGACTCACATGAGGTTGCCTGATGACATTAGTCCCAAACAAACAGGGCTTTAGTTTTAGTTTTTATATCACTGTTGGCCTCATGTGATTTAGAAATTACCCCCATGTCTGTGCTTCATGTGACACGTTTACATTAAATAAGCAAAGTCTGTATTTTACTTAAATTTTCTGACATTATTTCTCAGAGTGATGCACACAGTCGTTTGTAACTTCACTCTACTCAACACATCATTACTAGTGTTAATGTCCAGTGTAAACCCTCTATTTTTCTTTTACACGTGGGTTAAACAAACAAACACGATTCTGCCACACACACTGCCACGCCATCCATCTTACCATGTTTTGAGATTTCACTCTTCTGATTGATTTGCTTTTTCTGTGAATGGGTGTCCACGCTGCGTAGCGAGTTGAGCCTCCTGCACCCAGAATGCTGTCAAATGTTTCATTTATAATGGCCAACACAGCCTCCTTAATTCTCAACCACAGAAGAGGCAGAATGATGCAGAGAAAACAAAAAATCTAACCACAATTTTATTTATTTATTTCATTATTTTACACATATTTAACCAGGAAAGTCCCGTTGTTACACACAGTGACGAGAACCAAACGAGTCATTCATCCTTGTACTTACGAGAGATGTAAACTCCACAACCTCAAATCACAGAGATAGCAATTTGGTGAAATATGGTCGGAAATTTGCAGTGGAGTTTTTACTTGACAAATTACAGACGTGTCAGATTTGCACAGGATTAAAATCACAGACGACCTCTGCAATTACAAATTACACAAGGTCCCCAGGTAGGACCAGCCCCGTTCCAATAGGGCTTAAAATATGGTTATTCTGACTCAGTGTTTGACGCAATAATCTCAAGTTTTACCTTAAACTGTCACAAATGCAGGCACCCAGTAGTTCAGTGGGTAGAGTGGGTGTCCCAGGTACAAAGGCTTTGTCCTGCAGCTTCGATCTCAACCTGCAGCCCTTTGCTGCATGTCACCCCCCCCTTCATGCCATATCTGTCCCATCAAATAAAAGCAAAGAGCCCCAAAATACCTTAAAAAAACTGTACAAATGATGTGCATATGACATTTAACATGCATATAAATCACATCATTAATATGTAAAAATATAATAGTAATACTGGGTTGATTTTGACTCGGTGTTAGTGTCATTTTTTTTAATGTTACTGTTGAGTTTTTAACTGAAATATGCTTATAATAAATAACACTGGGTCAAAACAACAGCTGATGTCATATTGACCGATGCTGGGTCATTTTGTAACCCAGGGTAAGACAACTTGTGCTCTGTGCTTCATTATGATCCCCAGGTGCAGATTTGGGGGGACAGGGGACACGTTTCCTTCGATATTTAAAATATGTGCATCTGTCCTCTCCAATGAAGACATTAAAGCAGCAGAGGACTTTTAGTTGGGAGAAATTAAAGACATTTCCAGCATAAATTGATGCATAAAAATTCAGCAGAACGCAGGAAATTAAGTATTTGATGCTTAATTTCCTGCGTTCTGCTGAATTTGTGCGGCCGTCCCGAGGAAAGCCCCTGTTTCACATGTCTCCCCCTCAGCGTGGAAACAAACCTACACCCTGGTTATGATCTAATTCATGTCTGAAACAAGCTGTCCTGATCCTGCTGATGGTGCGTTCATCACTGTAATCAGACTAACTCGCAGGAAATGACTTTAAACGCTTAAACTAATTTCAGCTTTTATAACTTCACGCCTTTGTTTCGCCTCGCTCACCCTCCCTGACCCCTCGTCTTTCATGGCGGCCCACCGTCACTCACTGGCACCTCGTGGGGTTTTGAAAACTTTATTACTGTAACTTCAGACAAGGAAGTCGGCGTAGGAAGAGGGGGAAAGGGATGTGTGTCGTGTAGTGGCGCTCAGCGAGAAGAGGAAAGGGTGTTAAAGTCTTAATTCTCCCTCAACCAACCTGTTTGGTTTTGTTTATTTGCCTATCGTCTCTCAGGAAGATTAGAGCAGCCATTGTGTGGAGGCTTGAGAAATAAAGCTCACAGTTTATATTTGGAGATTGTTGCGGTGCTGTGCTGTTGGTGTAGACTGTTAGGGTTTAGACGTCTTTGTTTGTTTATCTGGAAAAAGAATATTTGTTGCCGCTGAGATTGAGATCATATAGTGCAGCATTAAATATGTAAGTGAACATTTATTTCTGTGTGACATTTGTACGGTTACATTGACTTCAGTCCTGGAAGAATGAATGCAGCAGACCGCATGTCCTGGTGCACTCGGGGCATATAAGGAGACAGTAGTGTTTGTGTATATATGTGTGTGTCTGGTCGTGCAGTGTTTGTCTTAGGCCGAGCTCCTTTCCTGTGGCGTGTGTGTGTGGGCCTGGACGTGTCCAGCTTGTGTGGACCCTGCGCCCTGTTTGTGCGGCTCGACGCTCGCCCCACGGCAGAAGCGGAAGCTCTGCGTTAACAGCATTAGCAGGGCTCTTCCTTCAGCCTGCGGCCTGCTCTGTTAACCCTCTCACCGTCCTCCCCGTCTCCTCTTATACTCTCGTATCTTTTCTTTTAACACTTAATAGATTTAAGTTTTCTGTCTCTGAGCTCTCTGTCATATTAACTCTTCAGGTCTTTCTCCATTTACCGCTAATTTATTGGCCTCTCCTGTTTATTCAGCCCCTGTGCCAACTTGTGAAACCCGCCTGTCAGAGGAGGCAGGATTGACTTTCTCTTCAGTCACATTATTAACCCCTTCGTTACAGTTTAAGCCGGCAGTAAGTTTATTAACCCCTCATTATGCTTTTGTTAGGGATGCACCGATTCTGGGTCGAATACTGATGTTTTTATATTGTTAGTTATTTTGTTTTTGCTGTCATTTATTCCCCCTTTTGTGCCAGGAAAACAAAAAAATATCTATATTATAAAAAGCTGTTTTAAAGTCATTCAGCCCTTCATTACACTAACATTGAATCAGCACAAATTAAATCCCACATAATAATAAAACATCCTTTAAAATAACCTTCTTTATCTTCTATGAAATATGTCATAATTGCCTCTCTAATATCTGTTTTATATTGCTGTGAAAACATCAACACATTTCCCCCTCTAACCTGATATTATGAAACAATAACTGGACTGTTTTAAAGTAATTAAGCCCATCATGACACTGCCTTTTAATGAGCACAAATTCAGTCGTACACATTTATGAAACTACCTTTGATACAACCTTTCACATGAAAAACATCTTTAAAGAAATAAGATAAAATAACTGCTTTTAAGGCATTTTTACTAAATCTAATACATCATTATTCCCTCTCTAATATCTGTTATATTGCTGTGAAAACATCAACAAATTTCTTCAAACAAATTTCTTCCGCCAAAATCTACATTTTGCAAGATTACACTGAACACATCACGAGAACGTTATAATTTAGGCTCCCAGCTGGTGGGTTGCGGATCCACGCCGAATGAACCGCAAGTGACTCGTGTCATGTTTGGGGAAAAACAAACTTTAATTTTAAGTACAGGGAATTTCCGGCACAGAGCTTTTATTCTGAAATGCTGTTTCCTGCTGTAGAGCGAGTGACTAACGGATAACTACTCGACAGAGAAATCAAGCTAGCTCAACAACATGGCCAAACGCAAGTATGATGCTAAATGTATTAAACTGCGTGGAGAGAAATCTGGACTCCATGGTTCCCAGTTGGGATAGAGCTTGAACACATAATGTAACTCAATGCAACCTCCGTTAGCTGCTAACAGCTGACGTTAACTAGCTCCCCTTCTGCTGATGTCAACACAGATTTGTTGTTCACAGTTATCAGGAAACAAAAAGTTCCTCTCATGCGACAATAGTGAGTTTACTGCATCCTCTCGTCCCGACAGCATCCCAGGGACGATCTGTGGTCGCACCAAATATGTTTCGTAGCAGAAGGGGAACTAGTTAACATAAGCTGATAGCTGTTAGCAGCTAGTGAATGTTACGTGTTAGCTGTTAGCAGCTAGTTAATGTTAGGTGTTAGCTGTTAGCAGCTAGGTAATATTAGGGATTAGCAGTTAGCAGCTAGTTAATGTTAGGTGTTAGCAGTTAGCAGCTAGTTAATGTTAGGGGTTAGCTGTTAGCAGCTAATTAATATTAGGGGTTAGCCGTTAGCAGCTAGTTAATGTTAGGGGTTAGTTGTTAGCAGTCAGTGGCCACAACTAACAGCTAAGGGAGGTTGCACTGAGGTACATTATGATGCATTCAATAAAAATAAGTATTGGGCCTAAACCAGTGGTTCCCAACTGGTCCAGCCATGAAGTCCAAATTTGTCCATCTTCATTAGTTTTAGGTCCACACACTTGAAAACATTCAGCATCATACTTGGCCATGTTGTTGAGTTAGTCTGATGTTAGGTAGCTGTCTGTTAGTCACTCACTCTGCAGCAGGAAACAGCACTTCAGAATAAAAGCTCTGTGCCGGAAATTCACTGTACTTAGAAATAAAGTGTGTTTTTAACAAACTTGACACGTTAATGAGTCGCTTGCGGTCCATTCAGAATGGACCTTCGGCCCACCAGTTGCGACCCACAGGCCTAAATCAATATGTTCTCATGGCGTGTTCAATGTAATCTCGTAAAATGTAGGATTTGGAGAGAAACTTGTGTTTGAAGGAGAAATTTGTTGATGTTCTCACAGCAATATAAAACAGATATTAGAGGGGATTATGATGTATTTTATATCAGATAAAGAAGGTTATTTTAAAGGTTGTTTCGTAGATGTGTGTGATTAAATTTGTGCTCATTCAACATTAGTGTAACGAGGGGCTGAATTACTTATAAACGGCTTTATATAATGAAGATTTCTTTGTTTCACTGGAACAAAAGGGAGAATAAATAACAACAAAAACAAAATAAACAACAAAAAAAAGCCATCTGTGTCAGCTGTTAGCAAATTTGTAATTTTGAACATTAGTTTTGGTGTCGGCCCAGAATTTCACAATTGCTGTGTCTCTGATAAATATGTTTCTGAACATGGTCTGAAGAATGTAAAATGTAAAAAGCAGGAATGAATTGCAGGAAATTCTCCCTCTTGTCTTTCACTCTCGCTCCTCCTGCTCTTTGTCTTTATTCTATTATTTTTGCCAGGAGATGTCCTTCTTTATCAGGGCTCGTACAGACACATACAACCACACCTCTGTCAAATATTCGCCCCTGGTTGGTGCTTTTTGCCCGCGGAGGGCACCAAACAAAGTACGGGCCTGCAGGCTGCGCACTGAGCTCCATTCAAGAGTCATACAGGCAGGACCTGAGATCATCAGGGTTTAATTAATAACTTATGGCTACAGCTTAAGCTCAGTTACTTGGCTAATTTAAATGGAAACGTATAAAGATAAAAACGGATATATAGACAGGAGGCCGTGAGGGGGGTGTGCACAGACGCGGAGGGTGAGACAGTGGGGGTTGTGAGTTAGGGATTGCGGCAGTGCATTTGCATAAAGGGCAGGGCAGCATGCCCAATGGTGGAAAAGGTTGGCATCACGCCTTTCAGACTGGCAGAGAGGGAAGACTGGAGAGAGAGACAGAGAGGGAGAGGGGGGTATAGTCAATAGTGCATCCCTTGTTCAGAAAGAGGAGGTCCCTCGCTGTTGGCAGGAGAGCAGGCTAAATCTCTAGTTTGATTGTGTGCTAGATTGCCCCTTTATTTGTCTGATTGCAAAGCGTTCAACACTGCATTAGTAGTGGGCTTTACTTTCCTGGAGCCTTTATGCAGGAGGGAGTTTTTCTGTCTTGGCCTGGCCTGTGATTGTGGCTACACATATGTCTCAGAGTTTATATTGTGTGCAATCAGCAGCACGTCAGACCATTTCGGGGGAAGTTTCGAACCTGACTCTTCTATCAGATCCACGCCGGCCTCCACCTTTGTATCCGCAAGCATCCAGCTAAGGTTAACGGGCATGTTGATTTAGCTCGATGATGATGATTCAAATGTGTTCTCAGCAATTTACAATTTGTACAGGGCGCATAGACAAACACAGGCCTGAAGACAACTGCAGGGAGGCAGCCAGTGTGTGTGTGTGTGTGTGTGCGTGTGTGTCAGAGCCTCAGCACTGCTGTTCCCCTCATGCCGGCTGTGGTTGTGGTGATGTCATGGTAGTAGGGAGTGAAAGGGGCGATTATTCAGCGTGGGCCTGTTATTTCTGGCCCCGGGTCCATAAGCACTGTATATAGAGTCTTGGCCACCCGCGGTCGTAATGACCACGAAGAGTGTGATGCCTGTAAACGCATTGTGACCACAGACCTTGATAACCCCTTCATTTCAACTCTGTGGACGCTAATTAGGAGTCGGGATGTGAAGTCGCTGTGGAGACATTAGCATAAGGAAAGGGATTTTTTTAATCTCACACTGAACAGTTTTTAATTATAACCTGGGCCCTTATTTATTCAAATGATTAGTTGGGGGAAAAAATCTGGCATTCATTAATATTTTTTTTTTCCTTAAATTTTATTTTACCTTCATTTAACCAGACGAGTCAATTTAGTACCAAATAAACAAATAAAATAAATTTCAGAAAAACTAATTTAAAAAAATCAGGTATTCAATCAAAAAATATTTTATATTTTTTCTTAAATTTTATTTTACCTCTTTTGAGTCAATGTCACACCCTCAAGGAATAAATAAATAAACTAATAAATTAAAAAAAATTTAAAAATCAGGTATTCGATTAAAAATTACATTTGATTTTTTCTTAAACTTTATTTTACTTTTATTCAACCAGACAAGTTACTTTACTTCCAGATAGACAAACAAAATAAATTTTAGATATTAAATAAATAAATAATTTGAAAAAAATCAGGTATTCAATTGAAAAATTCTGTTTTATTTTTTCTTAAATTTTACATTACCTTTATTTAACCAGATATATCTACTGAGAACCAAATAAACAAACAAAATAATTACAAATGAATAAAAAAAAAACAATCAGGTATTCCATGAATAATTACTCTAAATGGACAATTAATTTATTTATCTGAAAGAAATTAAATGAATACATGTATATTTTGCTTAATCATGCACAGACAAATATTGTTCTGCTTGTAGTCACAAATTTTCCAAAGAAATCAGGCTGACTTTTGGGAATAATATTTTCTAAATGTCTGCATTCAAAATCATAATAAATTGAAGACAAAGCTAATGTACTTAAGTATGAAAGTGAACGTACTGATTCCTTGTGACTGATATTATTATATATGACATTATTAGTCTGTTAACACTGATGCATGAACCAATCAGTCAGCAGAATTTTAATGTTGCAGCTGCTCCAAAGTGCAAAAGGTCACCACATACATCTGTCAGATGATTAATGTGAGTGGAGAGAAAGAAAAAAAAGATGATTTCTGACATGAAATTTCCCCAATCATTGCTTTTTGATTATTTGGATAATTTGACCTTGTTGGAGGTTTTAAATAAAACCATCTGAGTAGTTTGGAGAGGCGGTCTCTATTTATTTGGTGCAACTGCTAATAAGACATCTGAAACATGACAGTCTGCTCCAAATCCTAATCTCCAACTATATATTGAGCTGATCATATGTTTTTTAATTTTAATTATTAACCTGCAACATATCTGTTAATTGTGACACAAATGTAGTGGAGGAAAAGGACAATATTTCCCTTTGAAATGTCGTGATGTTGTGACAGAAGCATAAAATGGAAGTACTCGAGTAAAGTGCAGGAACCTTAAAACTGTACTTAAGCACAGTACTTGAGTAAATGAGGTTCTTTCCACCGCTGGTTGTGTTTCATACAGCTTCAGTGAGGAGCTGCAGAGGGATAATACTGAACGTTCTGTGGGAAGTTTCCAAGTTAAGAGTAATTAAAGGAAAATTAAGGGTTAACAGAGGATAATTAGTCAGTCAGGTGTTTCAGGAGTAAATAAAAACTAGCTTCAGGTCAGAAGGATAATGTAATGTGTCATAAACAACATATAATGTGACAACAACTAAAAGCTAAAAGGCGTGTTTATTCAGTGTTTGTGCTCTCTTGTAAATCATTGTGGGCGACTCGACCCAGACGCCATGCACCAGGTGAGTGCACGGTGCAGACACAACAGTATTACTGTACTCATTAACCACACCAGGGGTCGGCAACCTGCGACTCCAGAGCTGCACGCGGCTCTTTAGCTCGTCTCCAGTGGCCTAAAAAATGTTTATGAAAATGAATGATGGTTATTTTTTAACATTTTAGTTTTCATTTGTCACTGTTGTAGTGTTGTATATTGTCCAGCTGTAAAATGTGTAGCCTCTAAACCACTAAATTAGAGATTGTTTTAAGGTGCAGATTTTGTTTTTAATTAGAGCTGCCCTTTGAAAGTTGAGCAGTCATCAGCGTGCTGTGACGTGTTTAGATTTTGCTGTGGGGTGAGCGTTCTTGACTTCACGCTACAGACAGCTGTAGACGCAGCAGAGCACAGTAGTTATGACGGGCCCCAGTGCAACTGCACTGCCTGCACTGTCTATATTTACGCCCCGTGTGGTAATAATAAGGTCATAAGATATGTAATACGACAAGTCTCTGGCGCTTTTGTTTGATATCTAGTGTCAGGAAATAGTGTTTAGCATCATTAGTGCCGTTAGCTTGCTTGCTATATTACATGAATGCCTCTGTCACACTGAACGTCCCGCGCGTTCAAACTTTAAAACTTTATATGAAAAAATAAAACGAATCGTCAAATATTCATATTAATCAGCCGAATCTGATTCGACTGACATAATTCTGAGTCGGGTACAGTCCTACTCCAGTTACTGTGTCTCTGTGTGGACATGTAAAACTGAGCGTTTGGGAAACAGCAGTGGTGGGCTGGTTGCTAACGTTTTGTTAGCATTGCTCGGTCCACTGATGACTCCACACGAAACTTAGTATTGCTGCATCACTTCATGGACGAACAGGCATCTGCTGCTCCCAGTATTTCGTCTCCACTTCAGTGTCCGCAGTTAAAGTCCGCCAGAAATGAGTTTTGGATCAGACCTGGTTGAAACAGCGGATGGCGGGACACTTTCTAGAGTGTCCAGAAATGTTCGTATGTCCAGAGCATTGCGCGTATGTTTGAAGGAACTCCTTCATCCCTGAATCCTTGAACTCAACAGCGGTGAAATTTCCAGCAACGTTAGCCTGTACACTTTGCTACCGTCGTGATGACATAGACCATTGAAGACAGCTAATGTCACCAAGCATTTTAGAGTCGTTTTTGCGTTCTAGTGTGGACCAACACATTCTCACTGTGACCTTGTCACATGTCCACGTTTGGTCATGGACTTTCCACGTCCACATATAGCGTCCAAGGTACCCTGGGTGTGTTGGTTGTTGACGTTCTGGGACGCCGTGTCAACCTCAGCCTGTTACATGCATTGTCTGTTTTCAAAATACACTTCTGTTTTCACAGGAAATGTACAGTTTGATACAGTCTCTTTCAAAATAAAAGCAAATTGATGTTTTTTTTTCCTTTAACAACAAACACATGTGGTTACATTTAGGATAAAAGAACAGGGTTTGGCTTTATAATCTTACGGGACACAAACACTGCTCTCTCGGGTGCAAGGCGGTGTTTGCTGGACCCATCCACCACCCCTCCCATCAGCCCCACTTGGACTTTCGCTGCCTTAACTTTCGTCCTTGTCCCACCACGTTTTTCCCGGATGCTGCCAACTGCTGTTAAACTTTAATGGCAACCAGCAGCGTATCATGCTGATGTTAAAGAACACCTTTCTTCATTGGTTTCTGACGCCAGAGGTCACTGCCCAAGCAACAGATTTCGACGACTTCGGAGTGAGACCAAGCTCTGTGGACAGAGGTATTTTGTAAAATGGAGCAGAAAAATATCTGTATGCATGTAGACTAGGCCTAAAATATGAATCATACGTCAACAGCCTGACACCTTTTCCTCTATATCCTCTTTTCCTTGCTGAACCTCAATAGTGGTGGCTCGTCCTTAGTCTCCATGGCGAGGCTGGCTCTGGATTCCAAATCCAAAAAAGGAAAAGTCTTCAGAGAAGATAGGGAACTTAAAAGTATGACAGATTTGTTTGCTTTCAAAGTTAACGTACCAAATAGTCATAAATAGCGCCCTGCAGAGTCGCCACCTGGTTCTAAAACATATTAACAAACGCTCATTAAGACCTATTTATTATGTTGAAAGGCTAATTTGGACTCAATGTTACTTTCATAATAAGGCTCAAATATGTTTTGCAACTCTAGACGGACATTTGTTTTTTTGGGAGGGGCCAAACATGTTCCTTAGGATAGTAAAGGTTGCTGACTCCTGAGCTCCACATTTTCCAAACATTGCAACCAACAGATCTGAGTATTAGTTGTGTTGAAGGTGTGAGACGATCCGGAGGATGTTTCAAACCTCCTTTGGTGCAGCAACACTGCTTTACCTTCAAACAGGACGACGAGCGGCATCATCGTGCTCGAGTGCTCCGCTCGTCTCGGGTTTGAAAACACAATCGTGTTGTTTCAGCTCACTTTCTTCTCGCAGCAGTGTGTGAAGGGCTGACTTTGGCATTTCACACTCATCTCTTTGAAAAGAGGAGCAAAGCCCTACAGCTTTGTTAAGCGGCAAGTTAACACATGAACCTGGAGATCCTTTTCATTTCACGCCGTGTTGAAATTCTAATTCCAAATGCAAAAGGATCTTTTCATTAGAGGGGTTATGGTGTAACATCCCTCTGCTTTGAGCCTATTGATGAATCAACGTGCTTGTAATTCTCTGTGATGTGTGTCAGCCACGTCTCAGATCAAAGATAATGTGGGATACAGTGAAGGCTACCAGGCTCCAGCTGCGTATATACTGTTCTAATGATATGATATCTCACTTCTAGCATCATAAAATGTTTCTGACATGCTCATCAAAAATAAATCACCTTCCGTCAAACCAGAATAGGAATGCAGGATCAAAGAGAATGAATCTGCTAAATGCATTTCTTTGTTGCAGGCCAGGCGCGTCGTGTTTACCGATTACAGAGCGGGTTTTTACCAGGGTAGAAAATTAACACCTGCCACCAGCCAAATGCTGCTAAAAGCTGGCTGTGGTTTGTAAGTTCGTCTCCTCTACCAGCCACTTTGGCAGCCTCATTGTTTGGATCTTGGCTGATTGAAATTGTGGAAATCGCCTGGTGTATTTTTTGGTTTAACTGGTTATATTTAAAGAGAAAGACAACAAAAAAAGGACTCAACATCTTGGTCCAGTCAGTAGTATCACCAGTCTGCACTGGCAGCAGTGTGAGCAGCAGTAGTCTGTTGGCTGGCACAGTGAGAAAACACTCAGTCATGGCGGTTGTGGTGCTGAGTCGGCCTGCCCGGGCATGGCCAGCCGCTCACGTGCAGTAGTGAGACGCAGGGCGGTTCCTTCATCCAACTGCACATTCTTTCTAGATGTCGGGGTTGAGTGTTTGTGCATGCATGTGTGCACAAACAGGTAATGCGTGTCACAAGGCATGACAAGGGTGAGCATTGATTTCAGAGGTGATGCACCAGCGTGACATCAGCAGTATCATGATGCATGTCTATAAGCAGCATGATCACCACATGCCAGCGCGTTCCTCCGCCCCTCCCCCACCCCGCTCATCAATACTGTCATCTGCATCCAAGAAGATCTGCACGTCTCGACATGCATTATTCCTCCTCGAGCAGGAACAGATATTGTTTTATTACATTTCTATCACAAAAACAAAATAGCCTCGAATGATCTGCTTTGCTTTTATAGAACAAACCCGCAGTGTTCCTCGCGTGAATTCATGCCTGTTTGAATTTGAAGTGCAGGAGTAATCCAGATTGATGAAACCTCCATTTCCCAAAAGATGTATTGGTGTGTAGTTGCAGGAGGATAAACCAGGAGCTCCAGAGCCAGAGGTCGGAAGGGCCCAGTTGGTTTTGCTGTGCAGCCAGGCAGCGGAGCCCCTTTGTGGGACTGGAATGTGCCGTGCGTGCCTCTTCCTCAGCTGGTCCCCCTCACCCCCCCACGCGGCCCACCCTGGGCACGTTAGCACGCAGCCACCGCAAATTGCTTGCAGATTTTTCACACATAGTAACGTGCTGGTTTGTAAACTCGGAGAAGTGCAACCAACGCGAGGCGCCGAGCTCCGCGGAGCTTTACGCATCACTTGCTCCCCACAGTGACAGAGTGTGGCGTGTTGTGATGTACTTTTTCCCCTGTCTTTAAAATGTAATCCTGTGCCCCCCTCCTCTGCCTGTTTCTAATGATTAACAGGGATGATTACTGTGTGTGATAACAATGCAGGGTCATGCAGCAGGCACTGAAGCTTGTTCTGATTAGAGAATAAAACCACAGCGAGCCAAAGAAGACATGCTCTCTGTAGCATCAGGAAACACTTTGGTTAGTTTTGGATGAAACCAGAGAACACACCTGCCGTCCTCTGATACATAAAGCCCCCAAACGGCTGTTTCATAAGGTCCAAACTTAAGTTTTAAACCAATATGAGGCCAGTTTTGAGTCAAACATCCACACCTGGATGAATCCAAATAAGATTTCACTCATTAAACGTCTCCTGAAGCATCTTTGCACTCTTAAGCGAATGATTGAATCTCCTCTCCGTCCCTCCTAACCCCGCCACCTCCCTGTCTGCTCTGGCCGGGGTCAGAGGGAGCTGGTGTCAGGCTCCGTCCGGGGTCAGGGACACTCAGCTGGGCAGGAGAGGACACAGCCGAGCCCCGCCAGCACAGAGCGGTGCTAATGAAGGGCCAGGCGGCTGTGAGGCCCTCGGGTCACGCAGACGATGGTTTAATTGGTCTAATGAGATGCAGCGTGGCCTCGGCGAGGTCAGGTACCGCAGGATGGAGCAGGACAAAGCAGGACAAAGCAGGGCGGAGAGGCCTACTGCTGGGCGTCGTGGGTCAGAATGAGAAAGGAATTTGTGGAAGTTTTCCTCAGTTAAAGATATTTTACATGTGATGTAGAAAACTCTGGGCATTCAGAGGGGTTGAAATTATTTAGATGAAACATTTCAGTGTTGGTCGGAAAACAAAACGTTGAAGCCAAGGATTTATCATAACAAAAAATAATACGTCTCGCTGTGCCAGAGTTTTGATTATTTGGCTTTAGGATTTGGACTTTAGAGCAAAGCTCACTTTCACCTCCACTGTTTCTTCGAAAGTCAGACGAGGTTGCCGGAATAAAAACTAAACAGATGCTTCCAACTGCTCCACAGTTTTAATTGCATGCATTTTATTTGCCTCCATTTTATGTGCATTTATGTGGAGAGTTGTACTCTGTGAGCGAGCAGGACGGCCTCCTGATGACTGGCTTATTATGGTCTTAATATTTAGGATTTTATTTGCACTGTTGCAGTCGTTTCAAGCAAAATACAGACAAGTATTTTCTGATAAATGATACTCACATAGATCTGCAGTGTTCCACACTGAAGTGGCTAAAAAATAGAAAAATATAACATTATTAGACCTGAATTAAATTATATTGTTTCTGGATCAGATTTTTTAAAAGCAATAGCATGCAAATAATGGAGGAGTTAAATAACAGCAAGCAATGAAATACTCATTTTAAGGCTATTAATGCAAAATGAAAAACAAAAAGATATGAACTATTTTAAAGGCTGGAGCCTCCTCTGTGTGAATGCAGAGGGTTTTGCAGCCGCATTAATGAATCAAACTCTTTTTTTTTCTCAGAGTAAAGAGCCTTTTCTCTCCTCGCTGAAAGAGTTAATCTGAAGTTGGCAGCCAACTCCACAGTCTCGGTCAGACGTGCAGAGAATCGAAAAATAAAGGACTTCAAAATCATTTCTTTTGTCTCGTCATAGACTGTTTAAATTCAGCTGAGGGCTTAATGCAGCAAATTGTGAAATTGAAAGCGACGCTTTTTTGCGATGATAAAGCGGTTTTCCGGGGATTTAAATATTCATAATTATCAGAATATCATTTTAATATTTCAGTTAATGTCGGTGTATTTTTTTAAACAGGCACACTTGTTTTTTTCTTTAAGAAATAAAAATAAATTACACAATAAGACAAAACGATTCAGACTTTAACCTGCATCATATTTCATATGTTCAGCAGTGATCCGGGTCATTCAAGGCCTCACATTCACTCACTCCTCACACACATTTTCAGGACATAAATCCACGTGTTATGAGGCTCATTGACGTCGGGTTTTAGTGACGGTGTTTCACAAATGTGTTGCTTGCGGGAATGCCAGCCCGTTTTTTATTATTTATTTATTTTTCTGCCCCATTTTTTTTTATTTCAATGTACTCCTGGTGTAATTCATCGATGATGTCTTCACTCTTTTTTAAGTGTTCATATTTCAAGTGCCCTCTGAGAAGAGAGAGAGAGAGAGAGAGAGAGAGAGAGGGGGGGGGAGAAGAAGTGATGGTGCGTTTTTATTTTTAATTTTTAAATTTTGGCTGTGTTTCCGTCATATTAACAGAGTGGATGATATTTGAGGGAAATAGGCGGAGGAAATGTCGCTGGGGATTAAATTGTGTGAATATCGATCTGTTAGATGAGCTCGCGGAGGGAAAGTTTAAAAAATAAAATTATTTTTATTTATTTTTAATTTTTATTTTCAGGCCTGTAATGTGTCCCAAAATGTAAAGGATATAATGCAGTTTGATCACTGCGCATTATTTATTTATTTAATTAATTATTTATTTATTTAACGGGACTTTTGAGGTGAAATGACGCAACACCGGAAACTCCGCTTGCGCTTGCACCTGCACGCGCTCTGATGTTTTCCCGCCGCTGTGTAAAAATACCAGGAAGTGAACACCGTTAGCTCCAACTGCTAATTGATAATATTAAACCCGAATTAAAGCTAAAGGCCAGAGCGGGGTTGGCCTTAATTTAATTTCCAGGTAAGCAGATTAACCGAGAAACACTTTAAATGTCGATAAACCGTAAATAAGCGCACATTTAAATACCTGATATTGAGGCCTAACGTCAGTGTGGCGCAGCAGATAGTGCAGACATGTCTGAGCTCACCCACGGAGACTTTGACTGATTTTTCTCCCCCCAGATTTTGGCAGTTTGAGAGAATCTGCACAACAGTTATTCCTGGATTTATTTCCTTTTTCAGCTCCGTGGAAGGCAAACAGCATAGCTAAGGAAAATGACTTAAACCCCCTTGTAGTCAAATTCCGGTGACATGTGAATGGTGGTTTATTTGCATTTTGGCAGGGTCACCCAGAAAGACTTAATTTCTACTGAAAAGCAGACACACAGGAATCACATTCAAGTGCCAGTTAAGTTTCCTGATTTTTGTTGCACTGCAGGTGGTGACGGGAGCAGAAATATATATTTAACTCTCTCTCTCACACACACAGAGAAACAATGAGATTTGTGAATGCACTGGCTTGCTTTTGTTGCTTTATCTAACCCTGGTCAATGACACACACACACACACACACACACACACACACACACACAGCGAGCAGGGATGAGTGTGGAGGTGTGTGTTGTCCTTCACAGATGATGAGTGAGAGTCAGTGTTTCATGGCTGGAAGATGAAGCTGAAATGTAGTGAGCTGTCTGGAAACGAGAGCAGAGGCCGAGATGGTTTATTACTCTGTGTGTGTGTGTGCGCGTGTGTGTGTCTTGCATAATGCAGTGTTGCTTTGCTTAAATCAGAATTTAATTTACCTCTGGCTTTTTCGGGGCAACATGACTCGTCATTTTCTTTGGAAAAAGGAGAGAAATATACGGGTTAAAATGGTGTGTGAACACAGCTAACACTCATTTTCATTATTGATTAATCTGTTGATTACTGCCTCGATTGATCGGTTTGCTTGGGCAGTGGTTACAGGCGTATTATAGACTCCATTGTGACGTCTTTGAATTATCATTTTGTTCAACCATCAGTCCAAAACTTAACAGATATCCAGCTCTGTATCACACGTGGCTTCAGTTTCTCACTGTGAGGCTGCAATCAGGAAACTATTTTGGTATTTCTGCTTTTTTTATTGTTAATTAATCTGTCAGTTATTTTCTCGATTGATCATTTTGGCTGTAAAATACCAGGCAGCTGTGAAAAATGCTCATTATGATTTTCGAGAGTCCAGAGTGACATTTGACATGCGTATTTTGTGTGACCATCGGTCTGAAACTCAATTGATATTCAGTTTTGTATCGTGCGTGGCATCAATTCCTCACTGTGAAGCTGGAATCAGGAAACTATTTTGAACTATTTTGGTGTTTCTGCTTTAAAAAATGACTAATGATTATTTTTATTGGGGAATAATCTGTCAGCTATTTTCTTGATTGTCTATAAAATGCCACAGCTGTAAAAAAAAAAAAGCCCATAATGATTTTCCAGAGTCCAGTGTGAAGTCTTTGAATTGTGATTTTGACTGACCATCAGTCCAAATCTTAACAGATATACGGTTTGGTGTCGTACGTGGCATCAATTCCTCCTTGTGAGGCTGCAATCAGGAAACTATTTTTGGTATTTTTGCTTTAAAAAATGACTAATGATTATTTCTAGTGTTGATTGATCTGTCAGTTATTTTCTCAATTGATCATTTGGTCTATAAAATGCCTTTTATGATTTTCCAGAGTCCAGTGTGACGTCTTTAAATTGCCATTTTATTTGACCATCAGTCCAAAACTCAGCTTCGTATCACACGTGGCTAAAAAAGAGCTGTAAAAAATGCCTATTTTGATTTTTCAGAATCCAATGTGACATTTTATTTGCTTGTTTTGTGTGACTATCGGTCCAAAACTCGCTAGATATTCAGTCTTGTCTCGTACGTGGCATCATTCCTCACTGTGAAGCAGGAATCAGGAAACCATTTCAGTATTTCTGCTTTAAAAATGACTAATGATTATTTTCATTGTCAGTTAATCTGTCGATTGATCATTTTGTCCATAAATATCAAACAGCTGTGAGAAATGCCTGTTATGATTTTCCAGAGTCCATTGTGACGTCTTTGAATTGCTCGTTTTGACGACCATTCATCCAGAACTCAGTAGATACTCAGCTTTGTATCATATGTGGCAAAAGGAAGCTTCAGATCCTCATTGTTGAAAAGATGGAAACCAGTTTGGTGTTTTTGTTTTTAAAACAACTGTAACACTCAGGTCTGCAACTGATGATTATTGTCACTGTCGATTAGTCTGTTGTTTATTTTCTGTATTTATGATTTTGTCTGTAAAATATCAAACAGCTGTGAGAGATGCCTGTTGTGATTTTCCAGAGTCAACAGTGACGTGTTTGACTTGCTTGTTTTGTGTGTTCGGTCCAGAACTCAGCAGATATTCAGTTTCGTATCATATGTGGTATTTTTGCTTAAAAAGAGGACTGTAACAGTCGGGGGTGCAACTCACGATTATTGTCATTGTCAGTTAATCTGTTGATTATTTTCTCGGTTGATCATTTTGGCTATAAATTGTCAAACAGCTGTGAAAAATGCCCGTCATGATTTTCCAAGGTGACATCTTTTGATTGCGTTTTGTGTGACCATCAGTAGATATTCAGTTTCGTATCACTTGTGGCAAAGCAAAGCATCAAATTCTCATTATGGAGAAGATGGAAACCAGTTTGTTATTTCTGCATACAGAACAACAGATGATCAGAGCTGCAGCTGAACGTTATTTTCACTGTTAATTCTCAATTAATTGATTCGTTATTTGGTTTAGAGAGTGGTGAAAAATGTCGATCAGTGTTCCCTGGTGTTCTTGTTTTGTCCACAACCAAAAGGTATTGAGTTTAGTCTCGCAGAGGAGGAAACAAACCAGAAAATATTCCCATTTAAGAAGCTTTTTTTGTTGTTAAAAAATTCCTCGAACCATATAATCGATGATCAGATTAGTTGGCGATAAATGTAATAGTTGACAGGTAACCAGGGTTGGAAATTAGCACCAGTGATCAGCCAAAAGCTGGTGAAATGTGCGAGTGGCTGCTGGATTTGTTTCACTCGCCAGCCAGAAACCAACGTATTGAATGGCTGGTAGATTTTGGAGTCCAGCAGCCGCGGTGGCAGGTGGACAAAGATATGAATTCCAACCCTGCAACTAATCGATGAATCGTTGCAGCTGTAGGAACAATTGGTCAATCAGGATAGTTGCAGGCTAATTTTCTGTTGTTTGTCTAATCGTGTCGGCTGTACACACGTCTGTGGTTGTTGTTGACCGTTGTGAGTGGACAAAGTCCTCGCTAACGTTGTCAGAGCTCCTGAACTCAGATTTCCTCTTTTTGTTTGGAGCCTCAGTCCCAGTCTGTGATTCAGCAGCACTCCTGCCTTCAGACTGTCTACAGAGCAGGTGCAACCCTGAATGACATGCTGTCACGATGAGGCAACATGGCAGCCGTCGCCGCTCACACACCGAACGCCAAAATCCTCCCGGGAGTTCAGGAGGAAGGCGCAGAGCAAATTTGGGTTTGGGGGGGATTCGGTGGCTGGTTGGTTGGTGAACGCTCGGGCTGACCGTTTATCTGCTGCTCGCAGTGCTGTTCAATACAGCTGAGGCGAATTTGCTCCTGCCTCTGAAATTCTGTAACCGTTTCTGCCTCTAAATCATCTCGTCATTGATTTGTGTGTGTGCAGTCGGAGGAGTGTGGCTGCCCGGGTTTGTTTCTCCCTCTTTGTTTGCTGTGGTAAACCCACGAGCAGCTGCCGGTGGTGGGGTCTGGAGGGATTCTGAAGCTGTGTGTCCTCTCCCTGCCATCCTCTGCCAAGGTGGCATTATGCAAGCGGAGAGAGGGGTAGAGGGAGACAGAGGAGGGCGGGGGGTTTAAACGGGGGGTGTATGAGGGAGGCGAGGCGGGCGATGGCGGCCATAGTAAAGATGGAGGCAGGCTGAGGGCTGCGGGGATTGGTGCAGGAGAAGACTTGCTCCCTTGAACTTTGCCTCCGTGTCAGAGTGGAACTTGTCGATTTGGCAAATTGTGCAACGTCGGACGAGGCTGCGCGCTCTCTTACACTCCCACCTGCTCTCTCTCTCTCTCTCTCTCTCTCTCACCGCTGCTGTGCGCTCTCTTCCTCTCTCCCTCTCTCCTCGCCACTACACCCCCCTCCCCACCCTCTCCTCTTTCTCTTTTCCCTCCCTTTCAGCTCTTGAAGCTAACGCATTGGCTGGGCTACAGGCATCTTGTTGCCAAATAGGTGGGCCCTACTCGTGTTGGCAAAGGCTCAAGCAATGGTTAGGGAAAGAACGCGGAGAGGACGAGAGACGGCGAGCGCGAAACAGAAAGAGAAAGAGAGAGAGTTGGAGAGAAAAGGGGAAAAAAGAAGCAGCACTCGGCTTTGCCAGCGGTCGTATGCGCTCGTCCAACATTGATTCGGCTCTCTATTTTTTTTTCCCTATTCTGTGCTCTGCTCTCCCTGGCCCCCCCATCTGTGTGTGAGAGTGTGTGTGAGCGTGTGTGTGTGTGTGTGTGAGTGTGTGTGTGAGTCTTGCGCCGGGCCCAGGGATCAGAACAGACACTTACACTTTGCCAAGGATTTTTTTTTTTTTTTTTCAAGGTTCATTTTTTTTTATTTTTTTTTTGGAAAGCACAAAGGACTGTTTATTTTAAGTGCATCTCTCCCGTTGTTGAAGTTTTTTTTTTATTTTTTTTGTCTCTAAACACAGTGTAATACTGTCAACATTTCTATTTTTACTTGACAATTTTTGTTGCTACAAGTTTTTATCTGTCATTTTTGGCGTTAGTGTAATGAGCTGCTGGCCGCCGTCCTGCTGCAGTGAATTTTCTCCTTCCTAAAAATCTTGGGGTTTTTGCTTTTAAACTTTGGCCCGCTGTTTTTAGTGAGCAGCATATTCTGCTAATTATTATTTTTTTTTTTTACAACCTTCCCCCCCACCCCCCAAGTTTTTTTTCATCTCCTAATTCTCCACACCCTGCCAAACCAGCGCTCGCTTTACATTGGGGAGCGCGGGAGGAAAAAAAAAACTGGTGCAGGAGATTTTTTTTTTTTTTTTTTTCACTTTAAACGCTGTGCCAAATTTATGATGAGAGTGCAAAATGGTAACTACCAGGCCGTCTGTCTTCCTCTAGCAGTGTGGTTTTCTGTGGTGATTTCTGTCTGCTTTCAGTTTGTTGTGGAAATGTGAGTCTGGTTGGAGCTCCCTTTGCATGGTCGCAGAGATAGGAAATGGTATGGCTGATCTTTTAGCTGCACATTTCAACAGTGGTCTTGTGGCGGCAAAGCTTGGCGGTGGTGAGCGACCGGTGTGTGGCAACCCTGGCACAGGAACGCTGTGGCGAGATCTGGGCTTTGTTGCCCAGAGATATGTAGTGAAGGTATTATGGTACAGCAGAATAACTTTTCTCTTTACGGCAGGAAACTGGGAGCGCAACTTGGCTCAGCTGTCTTTTGGATTAGAATTCATTTTGTCTTTGTTGTCTTCAATGTTTTGGTGTTTATTGATGAAAAAGGAGACTTTGCATTTTGCAGTTAAGATTAATTTTCTTGTTTATTGCTGCATATTTATTTATAGTTTATCTGGCTGCTAATAATGATGTAATGTTAAGACATTTTAGATTTTATTTTACATTGCTTTTTTTGAATTTAGATGTTTTAGTAAACTAATTTTAAATTAACATGTAATTATAATGAATTAGATTTTGCAAACAATAACATTTTAATACTGCATTTTCTTACATTTGTCACATTTTTACTTTTACAATATTTCCTCTTTTTTTTCATTTAAAATCATCTAAATGTTTTCACAGTTTTATTTTGGAGATATGCATGCTCTCTTTCAAACTAAAAGCCTTTTTTCCAGCCTCCTAACGCCACACGTCTCTCTTTCTCATCAGGATGAATTTCATCCCTTCATTGAGGCCCTCCTCCCCCATGTCCGTGCCTTCTCCTACACCTGGTTCAACCTGCAGGCCCGTAAGCGCAAGTACTTCAAGAAGCACGAAAAGAGGATGACCAAGGATGAGGAGCGCGCGGTGAAGGACGAGCTGCTGGGAGAGAAGCCGGAGATCAAGCAGAAGTGGGCCTCGCGCCTGCTGGCCAAGCTCCGCAAGGACATCCGGCCCGAGTTCCGCGAGGACTTTGTGCTCACCATCACGGGGAAGAAGCCCCCCTGCTGCGTGCTGTCCAACCCCGACCAGAAGGGCAAGATCCGCCGCATCGACTGCCTCCGCCAGGCCGACAAGGTGTGGCGGCTGGACCTGGTGATGGTCATCCTGTTCAAGGGCAGCCCCCTGGAGAGCACGGACGGCGAGCGGCTGGTCAAGTCGCCCCAGTGCTCCAACCACGGCCTGTGTGTCCAGCCGCACCACATCGGAGTGACGGTCAAGGAGCTGGACCTCTACCTGGCCTACTTCGTCCACACACCAGGTACGTGTGTATCACTGTACACCACACACACACACACACACACACACACACACACACACACAGGTCAGTGTGTGAGACCCTGCCCCTCGCTGTGCACCGGGCTGAGCCAGGCTTTGATAAACCCCGTCAGGACGGAGCTAAGTTGACATTTAAAGGGACAGTCTGCGCAGGATCATCTTTTAAAAAAAGTCTCTCACGTAGACGTTTCTATCTGGTTTAAAGAGATCCTGAGAATTTGACAGTCAGGCTTAAAACCTGTGTTTACCTAGAGATATGTTTGCCTCGGTACATTTGTTCAAGTATTTGTGTGCAAATTTGTCTAAATCCAAATGTGCATGTTTTCCGGTGCCATCGGTAAACAAAAGCATCTGCAAACCTGTTTATCTGTGTGAGCATGCATGTGCATACGTGTGGGTGTGTGTGTGTGAGGCAGTTTGTCATGTGTCTGTAATCCATGTGTATGTTATTGTGAGATTGGTGTGTATCAGTAGCAGTGTGGTGTGTGTGTGCTTGTGTGTGTGTGTGTGTGGTGGTCTGGAGAGTACAGTGACAGCTGGCCCGGTCCCAGGTAGTTTAGGAGGCAGCGAGAGTCAGCCGGTCCGCAGCCTCAGCCGCCTCAGCCTTACGCCACTCTGCACACATAAACACACACACACACACTCATGAGTGGACACACACAGGAGCTCCCCCCTCTAACACAACTCACCCAGGCTGCCCTGATCATTGTTTTCTGATTGTACCACACACACACACACACACACACACAGGTTGAGAGTTTTCGGTTTATGGCCGCGTGGCTCTGCCTGTGTTTGTTTATGAGATGTTTTATTTTTCCATATTGAGCACATGTGTGTCCTGCTGTGACCATAAAGTTAAAAATAGAGGCGGCGAAAATATTTCAGTGTCATGTGTACACAAACCTGCGTGTATTCTCCAAGGGCAATTTGACACTGCCGAATGTAAGAGCCTGTGAGAATCTGTGGAGCTCAGTGGGGACAAGCATGATGTTGATTTTTAATTTTATTTTATTCTCAATTTGATCCAGGGTGATTCTCTTGTCTTACAAAGTAGCAAAACCAAAATGCAAAATTAACACATATAAATAAATGTTTTCATTGATTTATTGACAAAAGAAACTGCTGTTATAAAACAAGATTATATTTTCTTACAGTCATTTTAAGTAATTAGAATTCTGTATTAATTCTTGTGCTGGAAGAACAGAGCTGCTATTCACTGCATTTTTAAATTATCAGCATGAAGTTTGTGAGCTGTGCAGATGTCGTGTGTTTCTGTTTAAACATACAGAAACTGAGAAATGAAATTGGAAAATGAAACACCATTGAGGGTGAATCAGAGCACTCGTATTTGTAGATACTTGAAATTGGCTGTTTACTTTATGGGACTTATTAGTGTAATTAATCATATTTACGATTTACGGTTTACAAATGCTTAAAATTAGAGCTGGGTTATGTATTGATATATCGATATCATGATTTGAGACTTGATATCGTCCTAGATTTTGGATATGTGTCGTCTTTTCCTGGTTTTAAAGGCTGCACTGCAGTAAAGTGATGTAATTTTTTGAACTTGCCAGACTGTTCTAGCTGCTCTGTTATCTGCCTCTAAACACTTAGTCATTATATTAACATTACTGGGGATTATTTATCAAAAGCTCGTCGTGTAAATGTTCTGTGAAAGCACCAATAGTCAACCCTTCAGGATCGCTGCAGTAAAATATTGTGATATTTAATTTTCTCTCACACAAAGCAGCCTTTCTTCAGACGTGCTGTGACCACATTTTTAGCTGTATTTTGATATCATGTTATAATGAATATATTTTCCTCCTTTTCTTTGTGAAGCTTCACAGTTGCAGCCCAGTTGTTTGTCTCCATGATTCAGGTGTTCTTGCAGGTAGTGTCAGGTGCAAACAGCCTCCTTCCTCCTCCCTGCGCTGTTATCCTGTCTCTATCTCTCCAGTAAAGGCTTCTCTTACCACAGACTGGCATACAGTTACAGGACCTTAATTCTTCTCCTTGGCAGGGCGGTGCAACGTTCCTCTGTGACAGAGCACCCCATGCCAGGCTCCTTTCAGCCCAGTGTGTAACTCTGCTTGAGTTTGCGGGGCCTCCGTGAGCGCCTCTTCCTGTTCCACAATGCGCCGTGGCGAACCGCGGCTCAGATTAGCTCCCAGCGCAGCCTGGTGCCCCTCGGAGGAAAGCCTCTTTTTTACTGCGTGCCAGAATCCGGCAGCCACTCACCCCCATACGAACACTGCTGCAGCCTTCATCTGACTGATTTGTGTGCGGCTGCCCATCATATTTATTTTTGTGCGTATATGAGCGTTGGTATATAAATCTGTTTTCCAGTCAGGAGCACAACATGCCCTTAATTGACCATAAGCAACACTGGAAAAGGCTCCATCATAAATGAAGCTATTTTTTGTCTTTCCTGTTTGCTAAAAAAGCCCATGTGCTGTGTGCTGACGGAGCACGCTGCTGTGGGACGGTTTCTTGTTCTGATCCTGCTCAGCTTTTCCACAGCAGCCTCACAGGCCGTCTGTGCAACACCTTGCACGAACAGAGGCAAGGTTAGGAAATATCTGCGATAGAAAACATCCACTTGTTTAAGCCGGAGCTGTTTTCCAGGAGGCTGTGTGGGGTTAACCAGAGTTTACAGAAGGACAGACAGACAGACAGTGGCTCCATTCTAACCTTTGGGGTGGCAGCGGTACAGTTTTATTCTTAGCTCTCCGTTCCAGGGTGTCTGTGTCTTGCGGAAGCTATCAGTTGCCAGGCCTGATGATTGGACCGCAGCCGCCTCACCCGCCTGTCCCCGCCGCGGCGTTTCAGTTCTCTTGTCCCACTGATGTCACTGTCGCCAGCTGCAGGGGGGGCTCTGCTTTCAAGCGGCGTGATTGACAGAACAGGAGATACACCCCCTCCCCTCTGCACTAACCCCCTCCTCTGTCTCTGCTTCCCTACAGTCCAGTATGTGTCTCTGCTTTTGTCCAATTATAGACTTCGGCCCTTCCAGGCGGGGCGCTGAGAGCTGGGACAGATCACAGCCGCTGTACTCTGATCTGCGCTCTCTGCTCTGCAGCTGCAAAGAAAGGTCCCTCTACCAAAATTATCTTTTGACAAATACCTGGCCACTCACACACACACACACACACACACACACACACACACACACACACAGACAGATCAGGGTGTAATTGTGGCGCACTGATGAGAGTCGACCCCAGAAGTGGTTCATTTTCTTTGCACTGATTCCGCTGCATCTGATGATGATAACAATAATGGTTCAGGGATGTGGAGGAAGTGAGGGAGATAGAGAAAGAGGGGGGATCTGATCTCATCTTTGATCACACGTCTGTTGAAACCAAAGTCTGGCTCGCCAGTTGGGCGCTGTGGGCCTTCCTCCACCTAGAGACCCCAGATCAGGTCATGTTTTTCGAGCGTCGTGTTCCATATTTGTCAGTCTGACGAAGCCGCGCGGTTCCAGCATTAGTCATGTTTGGAGCCGGAGCTGCCTCATACAGCTTTCATTACTCGAGCTGTTATGATAAAAAGATGTTTCTGAGAGTGCAGCCTCCATATCTGTTCTCTGTGCAGGAGACAGACGGACCAGAGAGGTGCCTGGGCCAGGTCCGAAAGCCAACTGTGTGTGAGTTTGTGTGTGCCAGACTGCGCCGTATCTCCGTGCTGCTGTGGTGCGGACCTAAGATGTTCATTTACCCATCAGTGTGCGTCTGTGCGTTGTCCGGCGTTACAAATGGCCAAGAGAATATCTTTTAATAGAGGCGAACAAAGAGAGGAATCGACAGGGAGGCAGACTGAGAGACTTAACGCCTTCACGTCACGCTAATCCATCAAACACATCTTATCTGCTCTGCCCAATATCCTGAGCTTCAAAGGGAGGTAACTTATCAGATGTGGTTACATAATGAAGAAGAGACCAAACAGGACACACCTAGACGTATACGTGTGTGGTGGTTAGCAGAATATGTGCAGCAGCGGTGCTCCCGCTCAGACAGGTTATGTTGTCAGTTGCAGAAAAGAATCATAATGATTAAAAGAGAGCCTCTTCTTTTCCTTGGCTGAGCGCTCTGAGCGGAGCAGAGATTTCTGGACGGAGAGCAGAATTGTGCTCCAGTGTTTTGGCAGCGGTCCGTAACCCGGGCCGACGGAGAAACAGAGAGCGTCGGCGCCGAGGGAGCCACATTCATCTGGTGTGAAAAACACTGCTGGTCCGACACTTTCAACGGAAACTTTCTTACGCTTTGTTGTCATTTGAAATAATGTGCCCAATAAAGTTTGAGCCTCGGCGAGCCCCCCAGCTCCTGACGGGACAGCGTCAGTGACACTGTGCTGTGTTAATATGCACGGCGGCGTAGGGGCCTCCAACAGCACCGGCTTGGCCCGTTTTCAGAGCCCCCAGTTTTTCCAGTTGCTTTTTGCTGTGTGTGAGTGTGTGTGTGTGTGTGTGTGTGTGTTTTTTAGAAGGAGGGAAAGAGAAAGGAAGAGTGGAGTGTGCGGAGTGTAAGGAATCGCTGGTAAACAGATTATTCCAGTATGATCGAGCTCTGAAATAAATCGGCGAAAAAGACGCGAGCGGCTGCGCTGACCTCCTTTAACCGATCTCACACAACTTTCCACCACTCTCCGGGTCGGACTGCTGAGCAGCTCGGCGGGCTTGGTACCAGGCCAACCTGCTTCATATTCACTGTAATTATCCAGTTTAGTGAATAATACTGGAAAAGATACACAAAAGACTGAGTATATGATTGAATTAAGTCTAATTTGAAACAAAGGTCAGGTCTTAGCTCTGCAAATAGAAAAATTCCTTGTAGCAGAAAGTGCCTATTGTGGGCAACATGGATTAGCTTTATTTCCTAATTTCACTGTACAGTGATTTTTAATTATTTGTGTAATTAAGGTTAATAAATAAATGTTATGGTGTCTCTTTAGCAATTTAGCAGCTCAGCTCACTTTTTTTACTCGCTAAGCAAATGGTAGCTGACATTTAACAGACAGAAATGTATTTATTTTAAATTAATTATATGCATTAAAACAGTGGTAATGAATAGAATAAACAAGTGCAATAAAATAATTAGGCTCTTTATCTGTTGAGCAGTGAGAGCATTTATTTAACTGTATCCCTGAATGGATTTTCTCCCTTTTAAAAATAAGGCGCACATTTTCCCCTCTAGTTTCTTTGTGTATTATTTTTGGTCTGTGTCTCGTCTCAGTGTGTGAATTTGCATGACCAGTCCTCTCTTTCTCTGTACAGGCGCCAGGCCTGAAATCTGTCTGTCCCCTAAAAACATACGTACGTCGGCGCAGGAGGGGTGGCTTGGCTTCTGAGCCGCCTGAGCCGAGGGGCAAAGAGCAGGAGGAGAGGAGAGGAGAGGTGAAGACAGCAGAGGAGCAGAAAGGAAAGGGAAAAGGAGAGCCTCTTTTTCTGGGCTGCTTCCCAGCAGCCAGATTCTGATCGGTCCGCCTCGCGCCTTGTTCCCTCGGTCCAGTGGAGCAGAGCGCGGCGAGGCTGCCCTGTAATTGGGACAGCTCTTTCCATACGGAAAACGGGACCGGAACACCGCGACGCCGCCGAGCACACAGTGTGGATTTTGTCTCTTTTTTCAAAATTCAAAAACCGTCTCAAATTCAAAAAATTAGCAATTATACGCAAACAAAATCCTCTTACATTAAAAAAACAAAAAAACAAATAATATCCTTGAAATGAAGACTAATAATGAATAGATGAATAAATATCTGCCTTTTAATTTCTCCCCTTGCCGTATTTATTCTGTCATTTAGTGGTAATGACTGTCAGTCACTGCTGTTCAGCTGATATTGAGCGCTGATATAAAGTAAAAAGAAAAGCGTAGAATAAAGATGATGCAAAATGCCATGCTGAAAACAAAGAGAGAGGGAGGGCAGATATTCAGGCTAGTGGGGCTGGTTGGCAGCATTTGGCACCCAAAGCTGCAGCTCTGTTTAGAAGGTGCCAGCTTTTCAAACCGACACAGTCTCTGCCAACTTCTCTCCTTCTGATCCTTTTCTTTCTCTCTCATTTTAACATTTTTCCCCCCATATCCTTGTTTTTCGCTTAACACTTCTTCCCCTCTGCGCGTCCCCTTACACCCCTACCACCACTCCTGTGGATGCCTTCTCATAGCGGGGTTGCCAAAAAAAAAAAAAAGAAACGAGCTTCAACATTCAAATTTATTTTATGGAGATGTCGGCGTTGAATAAAATGGCTATCGTGTTACCAGATGTATTCTTTTTTTTTTCTTTCCTTCCTCCAAAATATTTTCCACCGGCTTTTAGCAGAGCGAATATTGTTACTCGGTGTGATGGTGCTGCTGTGGATTCAGGTCCAAAACAAAATGGAGGATAAAGCGCTGCTCCTCTCCAATCAGAGGAGAGAATGATTCCACATGTGGAAAAAACCTGGCAAATTAACAATTCTGAATGATCTCTCTTCTCTCTTTTATGTGAATATCATTTCTGCCTTTGCATATTTTTGCCTTTTTTTGCTAAATGTCTTCAGGTGTCTTTATAGGCAGAGCAGGAAATGGCAGTCAGGATTAAGGGCTGATGGCTTTAGAGGAAATGAAGAACACGTCTTGTACATCATTCGGGGCCCTTCGGAGACAAGAGCGAGGTGCCGTGAGTGATTGGAGAAAGCGTTAAACGCAGGGTGTGGGGGGTGGATGGAATTACTCAATAATGATCAGAAAATTAGAGCCATTATTGAGGGAGAGTAAACAGGCCCCTCTAAGTGTGAAAGGCCCCTATTCAGCCAGGAGCAGGAGCAGGACTCCTTTCTTCCTTTCACGGATCCACCCATGGCCTCGAGAGCCCCTGCTTTTGTTCCCTGAAATAACAGAGTGAATATATGGGGTCGCAGGGGTGGGGGTCCTGTTCCCAGTGCGAGGCACTGTATGGAGTAAAGCCACTGACTGTCAGGTGCACTCCATATCTGTCCATCCTTTACTTCTGCTTTAATTTCTCCTCACTCTAAAGGCAGGTTCTGGCACTCCAGACTTGCAGTTTTTAATCAGACTAACTTGCCTAATTAACTGATGTATTTAAACACATCAGTGTCACTGAGTTCAGAAATCCTGGCAGCTTGCTTTTAAGCGTTTCTGTGTGTCTACAAGTGCACCTGGGTGTCTCCTCTCCCATTATCATCACTTCTGAACGCAGCGCCGACTTCAGCATCCCGCGAGCCGACAGTCAGGGGAGGGCGGGTGCAAACTAGGCGCTAATGCGACTACTTCCGTGTTTGTCAGCGCAAATGTTCTAATTAATGGGAAACGGATAAATAAATAAATAAACTCGCCGAGCCTCTGAGCAGCTGAACTGCAAATGCGCCGCTCAGACAGGGACAAAGAGACGAAGAGAGGGATTTACACTTTGAACAAGCTGTTGGAGAGAATAAAGGAGACTGTGTTTCAGGTTTTTTTTTTCTCACATCACTTTTAAGCACCAAATTCGCAGCTCTGCGCTCAGATTAGGAAGATTTGACAATAATAATAACTGTTTACTGTTGCTGGTTTAATGTCGACTGCAGTTAAGTCTTTTATGTGATTCCAGGATTTTAGGTTCAGTGAATTTTGTGTTGTTTGTTTCTAATTTGTAGTTTCCTCAGCAGCACACCTTCACTTATCTCAATCTCATTTTTTTATTTAATAGCTCACCTTTCCTCGCTCAGGTCTCCCTCCTTCATACGTCCTCTGAGGACGCTCTCCAAGGCGGGGCTCGGTCCAGCTCCGGGCTCCTGCTCAAGAGAAAAAAAAAATCACCTGACACGTTCACTCACTTTCTCCGTCTGTTTGCTTTTCATATGGACGGCCAGCTCCATTTCACAGGCATAATTTTGGATGGTAACATTCTCATTATACCCGTCAACTGTCAGCGCTCAACTCTCTCGTCTATAATTTCAGACTCATTTGAATTCTTATTGGCAGCTCCGATGCATAAATTTCATAAAAGATATGAAAACAACACTGTTTTTTTTTTCTTCCTGTCTCCCTGGTGAGCAATAGAAATATGGAAGAGATTAACGGGGAAAGAAGTTTATGAAATTGCATTGTTTGTGTGGGATTTATCTATCAGAATAACACATGTCTAATATTATACTTTTATTCATTTTATATGTTTGTCTTAAAAACAAAGTTAAACCTCACAAACAAAGCGCTCATGCTCCAGCGTGTAAACGGCCGCACTGTATCGGTGCATTGGAAAGCTGTCCAGAAACTCTGATGAATAGAGTTGCCATGGCCACGTAGCTTTTTTCTCTCGCTCAGTGTACCTTTCCTGGGTGACATCCAAGGAGTGTCAGCGACTGGCCTGGTTGGCACGGTCAGTGGCCATGCAGTGCTGGGCCGTTTCCGTGGCACTCCGGCCCTCTGTGTGGGCAACCAGAGCACGCAGCCCTGCCAGAGGAATCCACTCAGATCACTTTCACTGTATAGAGGGCATCCCCGCACTCACGCCAATAGACACCTATACGTTGCAGCTGGGTGTGTCTGTGCATAAGCAGAGTAACGTCACAGGTAGCTGCTACGAACTAACTGTAAGTCAACATCACGGTTTTTACAGTCGGAGCGCGATTTCAGTTTCAAAGCACTCACTCGTGTTCCTTTGAGGAAAAGGAGGATATTAGATTTTCTTGGCGTTATGATATACTGTTCCTGGATATATAAAACACTTGTCATTGGATGTGGACCAAGTGAGACATATGAAAATGTCAAACTGTAATTTTAGAGCAGATTTTTCCCTTAATGTTATTCACACATTTTGTCAGGCTTAGTTCAGTCCAGGGGGCTTACACGTGAGGTTTATCCTCTAAGAAGCTCTAAGTACCCTCTGAGATGGCAGCACAGATATTATTCGTAATTTAAAAAGCAGAAGCCTGTGATGTTACAGACTCCTCTGACACAAAACGATTTAACCCCGTTTATTTGTTGACAGTGGATTTACCCCCTCATTATACTCCTTCCTCCGTATTTATAAAAAAAAATATTTTTCTTTCCTTCTGACCTTTTTAAAACCTAATATATAGAAAACAATTCAAGTAACAGCTCTTTTATTTGCAACAAACTGAGCTTGATCATTTAATGAAGATGGCAAAATACAGAAATGACCATACCTCGTTGTTAGGAAGGAAATATTTTATATTTAATGTCATCAACGATGCTTGAAGTGGTACATCCTTTGTTTGCCAAAAAGATGGACAAGTATTTGTATAGTCTGTCGTCCTACATAGTGACGATACTTATGTTTGGGGTTGCTCAAACTTCCTGTTAGACCTCTTGTAAAGGAACTGTTACAAAACTCAGAAATCCAAACACATTTATTTGGGATTTGGAAGGATAGAGCTACGTTAAAAATGTCCTGTCAACACCAGTCTTAGATAAAGAGCATGTGAAACTTCACTGAATTGAATTAAACAGCCGGGGTGTCTGATGCGCCACACAGAAGCTCAGTTTTCTGTCACAGACGTCTGATACATGTCAAAATCATGTTTATAAGTAGTTCTTGTATAATCAGGAAAAAACATTAATTTTTATGTTGATAAAACAAAGTTTAGGAGTATTTTTCTGAGCCGTTAAAGCTCGACTCCATCTGTGTTCTTCAGGTTTTTCAAATGGAAACACTCACTCAGCTGTTGGTGAAAAGCAGTGACGTAGGTTAGAGCGCTGACAATAATAATAAAACTGAAAGGACCACCTAAAATAATATTTTTACCGCTTTACCCTTTCCAACAGGGAGCTGAAGCAGTTATTTATGCTCTCCTCAAAACTACCAGACTCATTTGGCAAAAAAAGAATGTAATTATAACCCAAAGAACACGGGAGCTGCTGGTCTGCCGCTGCCTCGCGTGGTTTGTCCCTTGGTGTTTTTGTGGGACTTAAGGTTCCGAACTAAGGTGGCGTCCGCAGAAGTACACTGTGTTGCTCCTGTGCTGGTTCAGGGTTAAAGGAATATATCTTATTTTGAAGATCGACAACACACAGTTCTCAACAAAGGCTCGGGTCAGTCACAAAGAGGAACATTCGGAGAGTGAGGGGATTTAAATGGAGTAATGTCGTCATGCAGAAACTTACGTCAGGTCACATTAGAAAATTGTTTAAGAAGGGCCTCAGAAAACAGCATTTTGATGCTAAAACAGATGCACTTCGACTTAAGTTTGGATGTTTGGATTTGAATACATACGGGACATCAGGAAGCTACAAAATGATGAAATGAAAACAGAAAATAATGGACACACCCTCAGAAATTTATGTTTGGGTGATATCACGTATAGTTGAAAATATCAATGGTAAAAATGTCCAGTGGGAAAGTTGACAAATAAATTAAGAGCACATCAAAAAGCCTAGTATTGTGTGACCTATGACAAGTGTTTCCAAGACAGTTTAGATGTAAATTTATATTTTACAGACCAGAGTTTTGGACATTAATTACCAAAGGATCACTTTATCCACCGAAGCCGTACAGAGTGCGTCCCTGCTTCTATAGAGCGTAGGCCACATCCAAGGTGGTCATGGTCTTCCTCTTAGCGTGCTTGGTGTAGTTAGGTGATGGCACGGTTCACAAAATTCTGGAATATTAATGGTGATATTGCCCATCAAACAAAAAAAAAATCTAGCCTAAACCCTGCTTGCCCTGTAAAGATGACATGCAGTCTCCGGGGGTCTCTTTTATAAACGCTGCATACGCACAAAACGGGGCCTGAAAGAGGCGTACGCCACTTCCCATGCACAAGTTGTGATCTATAAAAACAGACTTGAAGGGAGAAACTTTGAGCCATGCTTACGAACATTTTGGAGACAGGAAATTGGCGACTCAGATGGTGAGGTGGAAGCCTGGTTGTAGAAATTATCGAATATTTTTTGGCTTATGTACGTACAAACATTTTTAGTATGGATCCTAGGCACTGTTTTATAAATGAGACCCCAGGACCCTGAACCGAGCGATAAGTTAAGGGGAACATTAAAATAAGGAAGTGATGGCTGTTTGCCCCAGTTGGAAATATTGAGTCACATCTTGTCTTCATGATCTGAAGTTGCTCCACCCCTGCATCCACCTGTAGCCTCTGATTGTTTCCCACAAAGAAGGGTAGGGCTTTATTGTCACTCCCCAGTCCATTTGAGTTCAGTCTTAAAGGCATGCTTAGAGGAGTGACAAGGTCAAAGCCTAGAAGCTAAAAACATTTATTACATATATATACTTTGTTTTTACATATTAATACAACTGTTGCATGTGAGTTGACGGACTGAATTGTTATCGTCCACAAACACGAGCCAGCATCCGTCCTTTAGTTTTTCAAATGCAATCTGCTGTTCCTCTGTGAAGATTAAGCCTACGTCCCCAGTGGCTCTCTTTAGGAGTGAAGTGTGTGTGAAGTATGTTTTTAGGTGTTGTTTTGTGTATGTGTGCCTCCATGCATATGCTCATGTGCGCCATAGAAGCAGGCCGAGCAACAACAAACGCTGTCTGCAGCCGAGCGTATGAGTGTCCTCTCTGGACTCACCCAGCACCTGAACCCCCCTCACACCTGATGCCTGTGGGCCTTGTATGTACACATGAAGAGAGACGACCACATTTGGAAGCGAAACGTGCACAAAAATGTACATGCACTGATATGACCCAGCTGTCCTGCGGCAGGCGTGGGACCTGGGATTAGACTGTGGGGTGTGAAGGCCTCAGAGAGTAGGTAAACCAGGCCCCAACTGGGGCCCCCTCACTGGTCCTTGACTGGGTGCAATCTGTTGCTGTGAAAATAGAAAGTTATAAAACCATGTGATATTTGTTCTTGAAATCTTATCAGCTCAGAAATCATCTGCAAATGATTTGAAAATTGGGACGTTGTGGGGCTGAATATTACAATTAGATTTATTAGTAGGTGTTTTCACTCTCAGCGGCAGCAATGGAGCTGATCTGCTCCGTTCTTTGCCCTTTGTGTGGTAACATTTGATTGGTGTATTATTAGACGCGGGACCACCCGGCTTCTGAGCCCTACTTGAGTTTCCATTCTTCTACTGCTCAGCTTTAATGCGAGGCTCTTCTCCAGCAACCCAAACATACAGCGGAGCACACACAGTGAATTAACGTAAAGACAGAGGGAGGAGAGCGGGGCGAGGCGAGGCACAGTCGCTGCAAGTGTGTTCTGCTTCAGTGGAATGGTGATAGAGAAGGTAATCCAAGCCTCTGTGTTTATTTTAAGAGCTGATGATCTAGCGATGGCCATTAAAAGCAGAGGGCAAACAATTTAAGAGCAGTAAATCTGAATGGAGGAAAGGAGCGGGTGTGGGTGGACGGGGAAGGAAGGAAGGAGGGAGGATGGGGGTTCTCTGCCACACTCTGTGTCCCACTCTCCCTCCACTCAGGAAAAAAAAATACTTGAGATGACAGTGAATTAGAGCAATCTGGCCTTCATTCTGCGGTTAGATTTTTATCTGCGGTTTTGGCCCTGAGAGCATCTCTGATCCCTGCTTTCTGTTTTTTTCCTTCTTTTATTGTTGTTTCTGTTCTTTTCATCTGCGTTTACTTTACCCTCTGGCCTGGCTGTAAAATGGACCTTAACGAGATACCATTCACACCGAAAGGCATCAAGAATGGTCCCATTATCCCCAGTACCTCGATCCAGGGTGGTTTTCCTCTACCAGGTCCTAAACACACGGGATAATGTGATTACTCCTAGGCCAAGGTTTCTGTTTTTGATACATGCTTAAAATTTTTTCCCCACTCTGATGGACTGAAAGATTTTGTCTTTGGGCACAGATTCAAACTACACAATCCTGGCAGCTACATTGGGAAATCCTTATGGTAAGAGCCATGATTATCCCGGTAAACTAAAGATGGCTTACACAGGGAGCTGCTGTTTCACGGTATATCGGCAAACTCGGCCAGTAGACATAAAATCATCTATATACTGTTTACCCTGCACGACCGATTTCACATTCAATATCATCATCTCTTTAAGACACAAAATGGCCCCCAAGATAATACCTCATACATCAGTGACTCTCTGCCAGGGCTGATTGTACCCCAGGGGGTGCTTTTACAGGTACCTGGGTACATAGTACACGGGGTACGTGGAACGTTTGTAGAGTAGTACCACATGTTGAAAGTGAATGAAAAGAAGTTATCGAGCAGGCAGAGAAGTTGCAAGAGTCAGCTAAATGTAACCAGTAAACGGCTGAAATAGTAAGATGTAATGGACAAACAGTTCAGATAGCTAGCTTAAAGTAATGGACTGAAATCAGTTAAAATTAATAGATAACACTGAAATAGTCAATACGAAAAGTAATGGATAGAATAGAAATAGTTAGCTAACAGAAATTGATAAAGAGTTGAAATAGATGGCTAAAAGTAACGCTACACAGTTGAAATGGTTAAGTAAAAAAAGGAAAGCCAGTTGCAATACTTTAAAATGGATAATATTCGAAGTAGTTAGCTAAAAATATTGATAAATTGTTGAAATAGATGAAAGAAATGGATAAACAGTGAAAACAGTTAGCTGAAATCGTATAAAATCATATAAAAATCGGATAAATGTCTTAAGGCAGTTGAATCGAACGTAAGTGGATTTATTTTTTTCTTAGAACAAACTAAGTCCAGTTGCGTTCGATTCAATTGCCTTGAGATAACTATGACCTGGATAAATGAGAATATCCACAGACAGTGGATAAATGGTTGAAATAGTTAGCTAAAAGTAACACTTGAAGTAGTTAGTTAAAAGTAATGGCTAACACTTGAAATAGTTAGATAAAAGACAAATAGTTAACTAGATAAAACGCATAGACAATTGAAATAGTTCACAACAATAATGTATTATCAGTTAAAATAGTTGGCTAACAGTAATGAATAAAGAGTTGAAATAGTCGGCTAAAAATAACGGCTAAACAGTTGAAATAGTTAGCTTAAAAAAAGGGCAGCCAGTTAAAATACTTAGCTAAAAGTAATGGCTAAACAGTTAAAATTGTTAACCAAATGTAATGGATAAACAGTCCAAGTAATTAGCTATATAAAATGGATAATATTTGAAATAGTTAGCTTAAGGTAATGACAAATGGTTGAAATAGATGAAAGAAATGGATAGACAGTAAAAATAGTTTGCTAAAATGATGAATAAACAATTGATATGGCTAGCTAAAAGTAACGGATAAATGGTTGAAATACTTAGCTAAAAGTAACGGCTAAACAGTTGAAATAGTTAGCCAAAAATAATGGATTAACAGTTAAAATAGTTAGCTAAATAAAAGGGATAACACTCGAAATAGCTAGCTAAAAGTAATGGCTAAACAGTTAAAATTATTACCTAAAACTAATGGCTAAACAATTAAAGTGGTTAGCTTAACAAAATGGATAGCATTTGAAGTAGTTAGCTAAAAGTAAGAATAAACATCAAAAACAGTTAGCTAAAAGTAACGGCTAAACAGTTAAACCCATGTGGGTTTCGCCGCTGCTGAGTGAGTCTACTTATTCCAATGGGAAAAGTGAACATGAGTACAGATAGTGACTGTTCCCTTAGATGCATAATCACTGACGTAAATATTAGACCCATTTTCACAAGCCCCGACCCTTCTAAACATTCTGACACTGAAATGCTGTTTTTATTATTGACAGACAAATCGGGAGAAAATTAAGTTTGAGACGAGTCTCTGTTTCAGCACCGCACTCTCACGAGATTTAGCAACAACTGACGTGATCTTACACTCAGAGGATATGTAGACATTAAGCTAGCAGATTAAAACGAATGGCACACAATGTTTACTACACTTCCAAATGAAGTGGGGGGATGTGGCGGAGAGATGACCACGCCCACTTAGGAGACAGGAAGTGTATACCATTTTGTTTCATTGGTGCAGCTTGTAGTGGGGTATCATCTGTTTTAGAGTATTTCTGGTAATGGATAAGCTGTTGAAACAGTTAGCTGAAAGTAACTGATATATTAACGATAGATAATAATTGATAAATGATTGAAGTAGTTATCTGATAGTCTGGATAATTGATAAATAGCTAAAAGCAATGGTTTAACGTTTAAAATAATTGGTGATACTGATAAAGGAGTATTTCATCAGACGAGGTTGTGGCAGTACTTAAGACAAAAGCAGTTGGTAACCACTGCTCTACGTCTCTATCTCCTCGCCAAACTCTTGGCTGTAACCGTTGATTGATGTTGATTGATGTTGCCTGAGGCCGTCCTTTTGGCACTGCAGCACTTTTTTTTAAGTCTCACATTTTTTTTCACTGTACTTTGCTAAAGCCGCCGTCCCAGTGAGACACATTTGATACGTTACCCAAAACTGAACTTAGAAAAAACTGTGGTTCCCGCTTCTCGACTCTCGCCCATCTCCTTTTCACTGGGCTTTAGATGTGTGATGAAGTAATCCCGACATATTTTATATCCTAATGCAAAACAAACAGAGCCAAATTACACACATTCTTCCCCCACACTGATTCGTGGAAGTTGTTAACCAAATAAAGCTCCCTTTTCTCTTTCTCTCTTTCCGTCTCACTCTTGCTCTCAGTGGATCTGTCCTGGCTGGAACTCTCAACTGAAATAGCCTCAAGCACAGAGCCTCTTTTGTGGTCAGGCTTTTTTTTTCCTACAAGGTGTTTGTGAAAAAGAACAGGATTTTCTCTCCTGGGCTCAGGTCCCTCCGTCGCAGCACTGCTGCCTGTCTGGCGTCCTCAGTCCAGGTCTGCTCTGGTAAACAGCCGTGTCCTACACACACTGTTTATCACACTCCAGAGTGAAACTTTGCTGATTTTACTTTGGAAACACTTGGGTTTTACTTGGAATATATCTCAACCGTTCCCTGGCTTCTTTGGTTATAAGCTCCTTTTTGTTTTTCTCTTTATGTAGCTGAACCACAGAACATCACATGCTAGCTGCACTGGACCACTATGACCATGACTTGGCCAGTATTTTTTAAGCTAATGCAGAATGTATTCGCTTTAAAATGTGCAGGCCACACAAGAAAGCACAAACTGCTTTAAAGAAGCTGCTTTCTATGGGCAGAAACTTTGAAGCATGTTAAACGTCTGGCCACACCCCAATCAGTGATGCCACAGCTGATGTTTGCATTTGGGAGCTGATGGAAAACACCTGCCGTGACTGTGAGCTTGCATTCAAGGGAAACTACATCTGTGGCTCTGTTCGAAATGTCATACTAACATACTGAGCATACCAAGTGAGACGTAAATTTAGTGTGTTCCTAACTTGGGCTTGAATGAGCAGTAGCTGATGGTGGAGAACTTTAGATTTACAATCCTGCATGGCGGCCGTGAAAAAGATCTTCTGCTCGATGTGTACGAGCTTTATTGAAAGTGATTGAGAGATGGAACAAATATTACCAGATACTTACAGAGAGCACGTTGAGGCTTAATTGCACTTATAGTCAGGAGTGTAGCTGCTGTCAACTCGAGTCATTTTTCAAGTCATCTTCACTTTGTCTCGACAGTGGCCTCTCTGCTGCTTGCTGACTATATTCTATGTCGTGTGGGTGTGCCCGGCACAGAGCGCAGGTGAGAGGCTGCAGGATGATAATGAATTAAACCAAAATGTTAAAAACTACTGATGACAGAAACCATAACGTCAGAGCTTCAGTACGTCAATACTTCAGTCTTTGATGATTTAGCTCTGCTGGGGCTAATTTAATACTGGATTTCGGTACGCATCCCTATCCAGATACTTTTACCTCTTAAAGTAAAATCTATCTTTGGTTGACCTGCTCACACTGAGGCCATAATGTCACAAGAGATCACAAACATTACTTAATTTTTAACGTACAATATGTTGCTTTCTGCTGCTAGCGGTCTCTCAGTCAGACTTTTCCTCCAAAACAAACCAACCAGGTGATTTAATCCGGTAAAAACACTGAATAAAGCAGATTCACCTTAAAAATCAGTGTTTCTCTGACGCCATTCGGCCCACCAGCCCAGCACCTGTTAATGTGTACTCACCGTTTTTCTTTGCTAACTTCAGATTCAGACCTTTAGGAGGTTTTTAAGGGGAGCTGACTTATCTGCAGAGGTGTCTTCCTCTCCTAAACAAATGGACCAGGTGATTTAAACTGCTTAAAACACTGATTAAAGCAGATTCATGTTATAACTCAGCGTTTCTCTGATGCTGTTTGACACGGCGGGGGCTGGAGCTAATGTTCGCTCAGCTTTTATCTTTGATCACTTTAAATCCAGACTAAATGATGACTGAAATCCTTCAACTGCTTACATTAACATACAGTTAAAAATGTCTAAGATGTATTAAGATCTTAGACAGTTGTTGCAAAAATGAGGCTTAAAACTGCATTACAAAGTCAGTTTCTGACAGTTTCTGGCAGAACATTTTTGGAAACATTTGGGATGATGACTCAAGAAAATATATAACATTAGTCGAGTTGTTTTTTGATGCAGAAAGGTTGCACATTACTTCTTTAAGGGGTCAGCAAAATAAAAGGTTGGGAACCAGTGTGTTTGACACACAGTAAAAGTAAGTGCATTTTTCATTTGTGCTATAAACAGTAAAGTAGACACGTATGTACCTACATTTCCTGAGCGAGCGGAGAGTGCAGTACAGTCTAAATTAAAGGCTGCGTGTGTACACTGTGTGCCTGTCGAGTGTTGCTTTGTGGTACGTATGATGTACTGTGCATGTGTCCTCGCTGAGAATAATATTACTCGGTTAACTAAGCCGTTTTTTAGCACTGACAGAAGGACGCACACACGTCACGCACAAACACACACACACACTCCCTCACTCAGGCGGACATGTGTTCAGCACAGCCTGTCATTACAGAAGCCTTGATGTGGTCACTGGGTGGCACTGAGGCCTCTTATTATTGTCGTTTTATGACAACTTTCACTCTCTTGCTCTACATTACCCCCTCCCTCCTTCCCTCCCTCCATCCCTCCTCCTCTCTTCCCCGATCCTGCTTCTATCCCTCCTTCTTTCCATTCCATCCCTCCCTCTCCCACCTCGTCCAAACCCACATCCATTTCTCTTGCTGTTGCAATGGGACGCCTGTTTGTTTTTAGTGTGTAAACCATCCTGACACACATCCCCAGGGCAAAGGGCGGATATAGGAGTGTTTTTTTGGGGAGGGAGTGTGTGTTGAGGGGGAGGGGGGGGGGGGGGGGGCAGTAGACAGTTTGGTCTCCATTTGCAGAGGTATGAACTGGGAGATGGAGCGGGTCCAGGCGTTGTTCCCAGCTCTGTCGATTGTGGCTGACAGTTATTGTTTTTGGTTTTTTGAATAATAGGGTTGGTAACTGCAGGGTGACATCCCGCCATGACCCGCTGATGAGTGTGCTCTGCGTATGTTTATGTGTCGAGGCCTGTGTTGTAACTTGTAAATTCAAAAGGACTAGTTTACCCAGGGGCGGGCCTGACAGTTGCTCGAACATTCCCCCTTTTCGCCTTCGCTCTTCCACCTCTCCACCTGTCACACTACTGTTTTGCTTTGAGGATTTATGACATTATGGTTTGTTTATTATAGGTCGTAATTTATTATTCCACTGACTGAAGTTTAATAAACCGGGCTGAGTGAATAGCGAGCCCCCCCCTCAGGCGTACAGTATGGGGTGATCAGGTTCATGCTGCTGTTACAGAGACCTCTCTGTTCGAGGAGCGCTCTAATGTATACAGCACATTTGAGAAAAATTAACTTTGTGTTTGTGGGAGTTCATGAGACACTGATTAAGAGTGTCAGATAATTCAATAAAAGAAACCCAAATGGAGAGAGTAATGCACGAGGAGATTGAAGTTGCGAGTGCACACACACACACACACACACACACATACGCAGAATGTTTTGCACCTTAATTAACGAGGTCTTTGGGAGTTTAGGCCCCGCAGCAGTGTTAGGTGAATGAGTGAAGCAAGTCACCTGGGGACAGCAACAGGTAAATCCTGTTTAGATCAGGCCCAAGGCACTACTTGTTCCTTAATTTGGCTATGAATACCCTCCTGCCTCCCTCCTCTCACCCTAATCACCTCCGCGGCTCCTCCTAATCTCATGCATGCACCGTCTCTTAATTTCTCCACTTGCCGCGTTCTCTCTTTATCTTTGTCTTCTCGCTGCTCATTTTAAACATCACTTACTGCGCACACACTCTGGTGCACTGTGCATGCTTTGCTAATTCCCATCATGTTGCCCAACGGCCCGCTAGGTCAACCAAGGTGACGAATGTGGAGCAGTAGGGCAAGGTGACACAGACACTGTTATGTCAACATGCAATGACAGAATCTGCTTGTATAGTCAATGGACTGTGTACATGCGTCGCACAGGGTGTCATATTTGGTTATAGAGTATTAAATTAAGAGATATAAATATACACACTCTGATAGGGGTGCGGTTGGAGCGAGATCAGGCTTTTCCTCTTTCCCTTCCCTCACCAGGCAGTTAGCATTAGTCTGTAATTAGCACCTCTAACTTTGTTAGCTCCTAATTTCATTTTCTTTGGAAGCCCCATGACTAGCCCCGCTAACATTGTGTTAGATACAGCCCACATGAGTCACTGCAGGCTCAGTGACACACAGTAGCCTGCACATTGATTTTATTTGTTAATATTAAGAAAGGCAGGTGATCCTCAGTAGCTGTACTTATGCTATCCATATTTCTTACTCACTGGCTTCATTTCCAATGCTGAAATTTCCTCCACACCAAATTACAACAGATGTACCTCACAAAAGAGAGATGCTAATGATGAACATTTGAGAAGATTTTCAGGAATCGTCAACTCATATTTTGGAGTTAGGGTTGATGTGCCGTGGCAGCTGTATTTTTCATTACACGTGCCTTCAGAAAGCAGCCAAGCACCAATAGGATTTCAGCGTTCCTTCCTGATCCATCTGTGCTCCTGGTGTGAGTATAACTTACAGTAGCGTGGAGGGTCTCCTGAGGTCAGGGAGCTGAAAATCACAAAGACATGTGGAATGCTGAAAGTTGGCCAATACAAACAGGCAGGCCTGGCTCTCCATCCGTGCAGAGCTCAACAACCACCCGCTAGCCTACAACCATCCTCCTGCTCGGCCCAGGAGCAGCCCAGAGCTGCGTGGAGTGGGTTTTGGCCGCTAGAGGGGAAGATAATAAAACAGAACACAGCTCTAAGTGCGAACAGCTAACATTTGAAGGGGCTATATATTTTTATACCAGAAATGATCACATGACTGCTTCTATGGAAAGAAAACAGGGTTGCTCCTACTGATGAAGCCACAGAGAAGAATTACCTGCTGCTGTGTTTCCTTCAGCTCAACAGAGATTTTTAGTGTCTTTCAGCTCATTGTTTTGGTTTTACAAACCACAGCTTTACTGTTTTTGTTCACTCTCACCCACAGATGTATAAAAAATAACTAGATAGTTAACCCTCAAGATGGCGCCTACTCAATCCCAAGGAACTGCTCACGAGGAACATATGCCAAAAAAGTTTCTGACTTCTGGGTTTGCTTGTGCAGTATGTGGCCTTCCGAGTATGCGCAGTAGTGTTCCTCCCACTGGCTCCACCCACAAGTTCTCGCTTTGCTCATAGACTTTACGTTGTCATGATGTCACAGATACTTAAATCGCTTTTCTCAGCTTTAGGAAAACAAAACCTTATAGATAGAAAGTAGATAGAAAGAGTCATAATTGTCCTTCTCTGCAGTTTGAGGTTTCCTGTCAACAGTTTTAAAGATGTCTCTTTTATAGTGGTGGTCTATTTTTCAACGCAGTACTGCTCTTACAGCGCCATTCTCAGCCGCCATTTTGAGTTTTTAGCAAAGAAAGTACCCTCACCAAACAGCAGACAGACAAATTTAGTGACTAGCTGGTGAACAAACTCAGTATTTAGCTGTTAAAGAGCCACTCACATTGGACTTACATTCACCAGGGGTCTCATTTATAATCATTGCGTATGCACAAAACGAAGCCTGAGAGAGGTGTACGCCACTTACCACCCAAAAGTTGCTATTCATAAAAACAGACTTGATGGGAGAAACTTTAACCGATGCTTACGAACATTTTGGAAATGGTAAATTGGCGATGCGGATGGTGAGGTGGAGGCTTGATTGTAGATATTGTTGCACATTTTTTGGTGTACGCCATTTTTGGCTTTTGTCCGTATGTACATTTTTAGTTTGGATTCTACACATTGTTTTATAAATGAGACCCTGGTGACCAGAGACAGGACTTATTATTATTATTATTATTACAATGTTACGCCGTAACCGCTGGATGATCGAATTGCTAACAGCTTCTCCATATCGACTTAGAAAGTGACGATATGTCAAAATGTTTCGACAACCTATTTCTGCTGCGCCCATGTGGCCCAAAAAGATTTATTGTTATTATTGAGTCCTGCAGGAATGAGTCCTAAAACCCAGAAATTAGTTAGCATTTAGCACTCCTGGTTACCTCGTTTCAAAGTTAATGGATATTTAATTAGATGCCTGAAATTATGTCTGCCGTTAATACAGATTTAAGAGATTCTACAACATAAAATAACTGAATTTTGAAGCTTATTGTGTCTAAAAAAAAAAAAAAAAAAAAAAAGGTGAACACGGCTTCAGAGCTTTGATGTGGTGGTGATGTTTAAGTAATGCAACCGTGGTGTAGTTGATTTATAGTCTCACGTTAGCTTTTTTCTTCTGTATATAGCATTTAAGCTTCGAAAAATCCTAAAAGTGGTGTTCATTAGTGACAATAATCTTGCTGAACAAAATGTGTAAGAATGATAAATTATAGAGATGCACGATATTGGATTGTTTGCAGACATCTGATATGCCGATATTTAACGCCTCCTTTAGCCGATTACTGATATCGATACATCCATTTTATTTCTCCACCTAATTTTAGTGATCATCAAGTCTGTTCTGTAGTGGAATTAACATCATATTATGCTTGCATTTCAGTGTATATAACATTTATTCATTGTTCAAAATAAGAAAAAGCATGTTGGCTGGTTCTGATAGTTCATTTTAAAGCTAACATCGGATGAGATCAATGACGTGCTGATATCATCTTGCATCCCTTATAACTTTATTGGTACCCACAGAGCTTATTTTCTGTAAAAATCCTATTGGCTTTAAGTCAAGGGAACCAGGGTGATGCTAATTTCCGGGTTGGCCTAGAAAAAAAAAAAATCATTATCTTTGCACCACTTGCTGATTTAACTGTAACTTAACCATAATTTAGCTTCAGCTAATAGCTGTGGCTGTGTCACCAGCTGGCTCACAGAGAGTGCAATAAGTTCCTTCTTCACTGAGATCTGCTGCCTCATATTGGCAAACCGATGACAAGCTGCAGCTGAAGAATGAATGACTTATTGTCGTTGGTAACTATTGAAAACATCAGCTGGATTGGGTGTTACGCCTTCTTTCATGTGGCTCGTTACTTGATTTGTGCATTGTCTGCATACATGGGTAAAAAACCAGAGAAAACATATAAATCCAACATTTCTAAGTTTTAGTTTACAAGATGGTTTCGTGAAAAGTTACAGGCTACACCTTCGGCTCTGCCCACAAAGTCCAGAGGTTTGCATTTTGAAACAAAACCAGACTTCACAAGGAGCTGACTGGGTTTTCTTCCCCCATTTTCTAATCAAAACCACTGTAGGCTTCACCCACAGAGCGACGATCCATGCGGCTCAGTTTCTCTCCCCGGCACACATCCATAACAATAGAGGGCATTTTGGTCCAGCAGAACTCAGTTGGCTGCATCAAAATGAAGGCAGCAGTTAGGGTTTCACTTACAGAGTCAGAGAAAGAGAGCGAAAGGCGGAGAGGGAGCGAGGCAAAAAGAGAAAACAAACACACAGGGATTGCTGAATTATGGGTAAAGACAGCTGAGGCTAACCAGGTTTGGTTTCCACGGTGCAGTGGGGGGCTTATTGAAAAACAAAAAGTCTATGACTCAGTCCTGCTCTCAAGGAGACTCTCAGGCTGTAGACTTTCTCTCCCCAGAAATTCAACAAAAACACATGCAGTCGAATATAAAGGGGAACACCTTCAAAAACATAAAACCCCAGGGTTCAGTATGGTCACGAAAATGTTCCACGTATCCTCACTGTTAATGCCAAAAAGGGAGGAGGTGGGGGGAGGGGGGTGTGGAGGAATGGAGGGAGGGAAGAGTGAACGAGAGGAGGGATCTGTCCTCACATTTGCTATCAATTTAGGGCACTGAAAATAAGCACCAGGTTTCACTGGAGCCGAGTAGAACACCAGGAATGTTTTTCCATATAAAACCGAGGGAGGGAGGGGGAGATGGAGAGAAGCGGGGCTGGGAAGGGAGTGAGAGAAAGAGAGATATAAGGTTAAGAAAGAAAGACAAGCAAAAAAAATCTAGAAGAGGAAGATTGCTGTTTGACAATAGCACCTTGGATCCAGATGTGAAGCTGTCCGCTGTACTTTGACAGCTCATGAGGCAAAAGTGAAGCGGTTTGTGAGTCATGGTGACCCGCGTGACCTTGTTGTGAGGGACAGACAGACAGTTTGATAATTGAACCCTGACGTGAGTCTGTCTGTGTGTTTGGTGTGTGACGCTGGCGGCTCGCTTGCACATGGAGATCTCTGCAAATATGTAAAAATGGACATGTTTGTGCACATCTGTGGACAAACTACGATCAACCACATACAGATGTCAGAGCCTTTTTTAAAACTTGCTCTGCACACTTGCAGCTCCATTTGTGTGTGTGACGGTGTCAGTGGGTTAGGTGGAGACCAGAGACTCCCCGAGGGCTCTGACTGGGCACAGCGGATGGAGAAGGTTATCTTTTGAGAAGATAATCAATACTTCTAAATTTGAGCAGCAACATGTTCCCATTTCTGCTTGTGACACAGTTCACACAGATGTAGCCTGTGTTGAAGTTCCACTTTCCACATGCCTGCTGCACAGTTTGCTTCACCGGCAAGAGGTTTAGAAATTCCTCTAGTTTTAGTGATTCCCCCGAGGGTGCTTCTGCAGATACTGGGAGGTACCTGGAATGATAGTAGAGGATCTCAGCTATTTGTAAAAAACAGAAAGATATTATGATTTCGTTAAAAATAAATCCACAGTGTGTCAAGCTCAAAAAACTGAACACTATTTGTTGTGACTGAAAGTGTCAAAACTAGTTAGCAAGCACGCAAAGAAGTCTAAACAGTTAGCTAAAAGTTTGGATAAATTACTCAAATAAAGAGCTAGGTTAGCTAAAGGTAAATAACAAACAGGTGAAATGGTTAGCACATATAAATGAACGAAACCATTGAAATAGTAAGCCAAAAGAAATTGATTAAAAGTTGAAAGAGTTAGTTATAATAGATGGACAAACAGTAAGCTAAAAGTAAGGGATAAATAGTTGAAATAGTTAGCTAAAAGTAACGGTAAAACTACAGTAATACTTATCTAAAAGTAGTGGCTAAAAGCTAGCTGAAAGTAACAGCTAAACCGGTGAAATGGTTATGTAACAGTAATAGCTAGCTAAAAATAATGATAGACATTTGAAATAATTGGCTAAATGTAACAGATAAACAGTTAAAATAGCTAAAAGTAAGCTCAAAATAGCTGCTAAGCAGTTGAAATAGTTAGCTAAAAGTAACAGCTAAACAGTTAAAATAATTAGCTACAAGTAACAGTTAAAAAGTTAGAATAGTTAGCTAAAAGTAACAGCTAAACAGTTAAAATAGTTAGATAAAAGTTACTGTAAAACTGTTAAAATAGATATACATATACAGCTGAAATACTCTTAGCTAGCTAAAAGCAATAGCTTAACAGTTGAAATAGATTAAAGTAATGGGTAAACAGTTGAAATGATTAGCTAAAAGTAACAGCTATAGTAAACGGCAATAGTAGATAAAAGTAGTGGATAAACAGCTAAAATACTCTTAGCTAGCTAAAAGTAACAGACCAACAGTTGAAATACTTAGTTAAAAGTGATATAAACTGTTGGTACAGCAAGCTAAAAGTAACGGCTAATCATTTGAAATAAGTAGCCAAAAATAACCGATCAGTGTCTGAAACATCTACGTCTTTCCACGTCAGAGAAGTACTACGAGCACAAACTTGACCAAACCGACTTAAACACATTATAAAAACATTATAATAATTATAACATTGTCCACTTTTATAAAGTGACATTTTGTTTAAAGCTAACACATCTGGAACATGACAAGCAGCATGTTGATGAAGGGGTGCTCCGTCTGACAGGCTGTCGGGGTTCATCTCACACAGAGTGCTGTAGTTTACTTATGTTGGACACACAAATGGTTTGGAGAACTCCACAAAGGCAGATTAATACACAGTGGGTTCGGAGTTTGTATACATGAGGTTGTGGGATACAGTGGTCGTCTTTCACTGCGAGTCGGACTCCAGCAACAGTCTTAAGTTGAGTGGTTGACCCTCTAACAAAGCTCCTTCACCCGGCTCTTCCCACCAACAAAGTGCTGCTCTTATGCTGATAGAAACAGTTGAAAAAGACTCGGAGTAGAAACAAGGAGGGAGTTAAAGAGAAAGAGAGCGAGAGGGGAGAAAAGGGGGGTAAGAGACAGACCAGATGTGTCTTTTGTTTAGATTTGAACAGAGCGGAAAGGAAGGGTGTAGGAGTTAGGAGGCGAGCTTGCGAGGAAGAGAAAGAGAGAGGGAAAGCAAGTGGGAGTGAGTGGATTTTTTTTTTTTTTTGAGGGGAGGACTGTAATGAAACCAAAGCATTCATAGCCGAGAGCCTGTATGTGGGGAGAGGGGGCTGCGCCATACAGTATGTGATTACCTACCAGCAAAACCACATTCATTATACTAATTGCTACAATGGTCCCGGCGGTTGGGGGCTGAAAAGGGGGCGACGGCGAGAGGGGCTGCATTGTTAACATTTGTTAGGCTCATTGACTCCAGAATTCATGGTGTCTGTCATTATAGGTCGCCGGGATATTCTCCAGGGCCTGTATTCATAGAGAAACTGATAATCTGGAGGTCGTAACTGAAGACCTGTTTCCTCTAAATCTCACAGAGCCTGCATCAGCGTCCCAGACTCTACAGGCCTAATGCATGCGCAACAACATGCTGTGCCTCTGTTTAGATTGCCCTGCATTATCATGAGTGCACACGTTTAGCATGTGTTTTGCATTCAGGCCCTCAAAAGCAGCAAGACATTAACCAAAACAGAGCCAGAGGGGCCAAGATTTGAATGATTGAAAGACGAGGCCTTTCCTGCATTTTGCTGCACAAAATAGCCAGGCTTCCAGCAGCTTGTGTCAATATTTCACTCTGTGTGTGTATGTGTGTGCCCAGTGTATGCAGAGAGCTCGGAGCAGATGACTGGTATGACAGTTAGAACATGTGCGATGGTGAGCACACACAGACTCACACGGCTCAATCTGTTGAGTGTCGAGCCCAAATCAACCCAGTAGGGGAATGTTGCCAGTTGTGATCACCAATATGGCCAGCAGTTGTTTGTGAAAATGTGCAGCACATTGCTGATTTCTTTTGCGTGCCTTCACAGGAAATGAAGGACTAAGTGACTAGGATCTTTTCTCCCGCCCCCCCCCCCCGACCACACTATCGCCTCGTGTACTGTGTGTGTGCTGTATGTGTGTGTGCTCACACACTCTCAGCCTGTTTACTGTGCTTCCTCCTCAGCTGGACCTGTCTCAGACCCTCAGTGCGATAACATCATTACAACCATATATTGTCAAGAACAACTTTTACCCCGTCCCTCTTCTCCTTTTGTAGCTGGGCTCTGGTTCGGGGCGGCCCAGAGTAATGATCTGCATCATGTGTTTTTACTCTCTGGCTGGAGAACTGGTGCTTTTCAAATTAACTACAAACAGGGACACAGCCTGGTGGGTGGTTGGCAGGGCCTCTCGTTCTCTTCTTCTGTCTTTCCGTCTCTTCATCTGTATCCTGAAGTGCTGAAAGAAATACTCAAAACAATTTAAGAACAGAAGTATTATACGCTAAATATTAAAAGGATTAAACATGTCATTAGATCAATACTGATGCATCAATGTTAGAGTAGCATTTTACTGTTATAGCTGGTTGAGGTGAAGCTAGTTTTATCTACTTTATATACAGTTAGATATTTTCGCCCAGTGGTTCCCAGCAACGGGGTCGGCCCCCTCCAAAGGGTCACAAGAAATCTGGAGGTTAAAGTAATTAATGTTGGAGGAAAAAAGAAAAATTAAAGTTCTGCCACACACATTTATATTTGTTTTTTGGACTTGTAACTACAGCTGAGGTAAGTTTAGTAGATTTGATAACTTTCTAGCACTGCCACTGTGTGATATATATATATACAATATAATAAACGTTATTTTTGTAGCACCTTTCAAACACGTTACAAAGTGCTCTGTTTAAAACGCAAGGAGAATGAAACAAATTTGACAAACTTAAAATAGACAGGTAGCTCAGATAAAATCAGGATACCCTCTCTGAAAGAAGCACGTTTTTTAGGAGACTTAAACAAAGTCAGTGCCTCACACAGCCTTACATCCTCGGACAGGTCGTTACAAAACCTCAGGACCATGTTTGCAAAACCTCTGACCCCTTCAGTCTTCAGCCTGGACTCTGGAACAAACAGAAGACCTTTGACTGAGTATCTCAAACTATGCAGAGGTTTATAAGGGATTGAAAGGTCTGAAATGATATCTGGAGCCAGGCCACAAACAGCCTTGAAATATAAATATACTCAGTTACTTAAAATTGTATTTGTAAGTAAAGTTTTATCCGCAGAATGAACAAAAGTACAGATTAGGCAGAATCAGGGATGGGTATCGTCTAAAAACTACGATACCAGTACAGTTAAAGTGACACTCAATAGTGCATCATTTGGTACTTTTTTTCTACTTAATTTGAAAGCCATCATGTGTTTGGTGGAAGCATTCAGTTGCAGAAAATGCGAGCACAACTCCGCATCCAAATGATCTGACACAGGATGGTGTCAGATAAGCGGATGAAAATGGATGAACATTTTAAAAGTGCAGCCATACTGTCAGATGTTCTGGTGGCATCTCAGCAGGCTGAACTGCCAACTCTGTAAAGTACACTGCGCTTGACGTCACCACATTACAGACTGTACGGCTTGTAGCTGCTGATATAGTGGGCCAATCACATGTCACGTTAAATTAAAGAACGTGTTGTATTATTATATATCACATGATTGGATTATTGCATGTGAGAATTAAAGGTATAGTGTGCAGGAATTGCCACTTGCTGTTTGTGAACAATAGCCAGTTGGTGGACAAGCTTAATATGTCATATAGTCTCCTAATAGGTATATGTTTCATACTGTGTGTTGAATAAAGGTTTTTAGCATCGTAAGCTGTAAAATAAGCAGCAACTATTGATGTTAAGTAATTGTAATGGAGTAAAAAGTTTCCATCTGAAGATGTAGTGAAGTCGGGCTGTAAAGATAAGATCAGTACCTGAGTGTGACCTCCACCTGTGGTTTTAGTTTCCCTCTCCCCCATTGTCTGTATCTGTGACTTTGTTCCTGCTCTGTGGGCCTGGAGAGACCCAGGAAGAGTCGGTCTGGCCAAGGTGGCTGCTGCCTGCTGACACAGCCAAAGTAAATGAGCAGTCCGCCCTCAGTCTCTTGGAAGTCTGTGCTACTGTTGTAGGAGGCTAAAGTTGGAAGGGAATTCCCTCATGACTGCTGGATCAATACTGTGCACGCCACACTTGCTGTGCGCTGATGTGTATGTAGGTGCAAGCTGTGTGTGTGTGTGTGTGTGTGTGTGTGCAGTCAGTCAAGAAGATTGATGATAGATTCCCGTCAACTGTCAGGTGGTTTTTACATAGGTCAGAAATAGCCTCGGGGCTATGGGAAGAATTGGGGGATCAGCCGGGGCAGGACAGGGTTGGCATGACAACGGCACTCCGGGTCTGCTTTCTTGCTGGTGGTTGACAACTCACGGATGATATCGCGTTTCCTCACGCTGGCACATCACCCTCATCGAACCGGCTCCCCCACCCACTCAGCCACCGCACCGCATACTCCCCGGGTCAGACCTGAACCACAGGGGCCTGACTAATCAGACCACACACGCTACGGCAAACGCAGAGCGGGGAGATGGTGAGGTGGGAGTTTGTTGTTTGACGTCTAACGCTCCGCAGGGCAGCGAGGAGGAGGAGGAGTACAGTGTGTATGTGTGTGGAAATCAGAGAGGATTCAAGAGCATGAGTTAAAACATTTAGAGGGAGAGGAAGAGAGTGGAGTTAACCTCTTAAACCCCGCTGACCTGACACTGGGTTAGTCATCATAGACTTGTGCCTCGCAGCCAAACTTTGTTTCCAGAGTCACAGAGCTTATTTAAATATCAAGAGCTCCCAAATTTTCTGAAGGTTTGCTTCAGCAGGTGCTGAGCTCAAGAGGAGATATCACGACAGAAAGTGGAGTCCACACACAGCGTCATCGATCACAGGTGTCAACAACTGGACTGCAAAACAATATGAAAAACAGACAACCCTAAAGAGAAAATGAAGGTTTTTATGATCATTATTTTATATTATTTTGTTTTTTATTTTCTTTAAACAATATTTCACATTTTATTTTATTTTATTTTTCAATATATTTATTATTTTTTTATTTTTATTATTTCCTTTTTTTTACTCAATTTCTTTTGATTATTTTGTCTTTTTTTTTTTTTATACTTTTTTTTTTTCTCTTTTTGGAAGTTTTGCACTCCAGTCATTAAGACCTGTTATTGATGATCACTTTATTGTTCATTCAAGACACATATATGGTGAAGCTGCACTGATTAATCGATTTGAAAATTAATCGCCAGCTATTTTGATAATAAATTATTTGTTTCAGTCATTTTTTAAGCAACAATATTAAACATTTTTTGGTTCCAGCTTCTTAAATGTGAGAATTTGCTGCTTTCTCTGCCATTCACGAGAGTAAATAAATAATCTTTGGATTTAGGACTGCTGGACAAAAGAAGCATTTAAAGACGTCACTTTGAGCATATTTTTCAAGTTGTTTACATTTTATAGACGGTTAATTGTAGGACTGGGTTAAAATAATTGATTCATCTGATTCAGATCAAATCACATTTGAATGACTTGATATCGATTCATGAAATCTGAGATCATTTTTTTAAAATACGCTTTTTCCCACGCATGTGTGAAGCTTTAACCCTGTTAATCTCGACGGTGGTAAACAGGCCACAGTGCTAAATTATTAACGACTGTAGTCTTGAGAAGCTCAGATGTTACCGCTTCTTTTATCTGTAACCGTTAACTTACTGTTTTTACGTTTTGGTGTAATCTATTATCAGTTGCAGCAGTTAAACCTTTTTAAAAACAATTCCTTGTAAAATTTACAGCATTGGATCTCGGAGACTCTCTCAAATTGTAACAAAAATTGGTCTTGTGACTGAAATATCCCCAGTCGAATCAAAATAGAATCAATTCAGGAAATCCGTGGCCATATCCAGCCTTAGTTAATTGTCAAAATAATTGTCAGATTATCTCATAATGAAAACGATCTGTAGTTGCAGGCCTTACATGTGGTTGCCTTGGCTGCACCCAGTGGCTTTTCAGTTTAGTCAACTGTAATCTCTCAAGACAGATTCTGCAATTTACATTGTAGAATCTGTCGGCAGCCCTGTGTGAAAGACGAGGCTTTGAGGGGCTTTGAGTTTGAACGATGCTGTGCTTTAACCAAGCTCTGCGTCCATAGCGACCGCTCCACCCAAAACGCTGTCTCGTCAACGTGAAAATTTTTTTTTTCCAGCGGATGTCTTAGTTACAACATGATTGAGCTAACTGGAGTAGTTTCATGTCGTATCTGACAACGGTCCTGATGTTAGCTTTGCTAACGGTCCCTGTCAGCTGCAGCCACTGATGCTTTCTAGACATCGTGATTTCCCATAACTGAATAAATACCACACATAGCAACACAAAACTGCTTTGCTAGCTCAATCAACTATTTTTCCGCTGGAAAAAATATTTTATTCATGGACTGTTTATTGAGTTATTACCTTATTTTTATACAGTCTATGGTTATTACAGACACCGCTAACGGCTGAAGTTAGCAGCTAACGGTTAGCCCAGCTAATCTACAATGTTATTATTGTTATTATTTACAAAACGTGCACATAGAAATAGTAACGTTTGTTCAGTCATTGTGTTTATAGACTTTACAAACATCAGATTAGTCTACACGGTGATATAGTGACGTGAAAAATATGATATATAGCTAAACTCTGCTGGTTTTCTACCCAGAGTATTTGTAAACAACACAGCGATTCCCTGGGGACACCGCCGGAAGTGAAGGACATGAGCAATCGCCGAGGCCCCTGCATTTCCAGATTGAGTCAACTGTTGCAGGTTGCCATTGTTTTTGAGATATATATAGTTTGATACAAGTTTGTGCTTTTTGTGCCTGAGGAAGAACCAGTTGATGTATACGTTTTGAATGATGCAACTGCGCAGCTGTTGTCTTGGGTTTAAATATTTCCCTCAGTGTGAACGTCGGGTAGCTTCAGTAAGAAGTTGGAACAAGTTCATACAGTGTGCAATACATAGATTTTTACAAAGCTAATGCTGCGGAAGGAAAAATCAAATGCACCGAAAAATGAATGCGTGTCGGGGTGTACCATTTCACGTCGTCCACGATAATACGGGTATAATATCACATAAAAAATTCAATTTGTGATATTCATGATATTTCGACTTGTTGACATAATGACGTCATACTGTTACCCACGGCAACAACAAGCATGGCTGAAAGCGATATTATTCTCCAAACTCCTTGGTGGTTCCAAAAAGAGGAGCAGCTTCAGTAGTGTGGAATAAACTTTTCCTTCTCTTAGCGCTCAGAGGGAACTCATTCAGCGGCTCCTCTGGCAGCAGCACAGCGTCTCTCCCTCTCCTCTCTGATTCTGTCACAAACCTTTGCTGATGCAAACCTACGTGAATAAACTCCATATATGTGACTGTGTCATTACAGCCTGTCACAGGTTACAGCCTGATGGTGAGAGGAGAAATGGCAGAGCATAAAACAGAGAAGGAAATCAGCTGTTGATTTATATATATATAGATCCCAGGGGACATTTTGTATTTGGGAGCTGTTTAAATATGTAATTTGTTGAACTATTAATATTGTGACAGAATCTGAATCTCACTCTGAGTTACTGTTGTTGTTCACAAACTAAAGAAATGAAACATCATTTTCGTTTTTACTTAAGATTTGAAGCAAACTGTGAAACTACATCAATTATTAGCTGCAATTCTATCTTCTTAAATTAATAACAATTTTTTTAATTAATTTGTCATCATTTATCACCCTGAAATATCCTGATATTATTTTCATAATGCGTGTGGCGTTTCTGGATGCATCTGTCATCCAGTGTGAGGATGTTGACGTGCAGAGTAGCAGCGTGTCCTCGCGGACTGAAGGTAACGTGAGGCTCTCAGTAACACAATCACAGAAACGGAAGCAGAAACAAACAGTGTGCTTGTTTTGTGAGGAGGTTTTAGTGTACGGCGATGACAGCTGAGACTCCGCTGCCTCTCGTGCTCTCTCTGTGGCACGGGGGGGGCTCCCATGCAGGGTGCATTTGAAGTGGCTTCTGGGAGGCCCTGGAGCGTGCCGAAAGGTCAGAGGTTACAACAACTGGGCCTCCCTGGACCTCCCCACACCCCCTTACCCCTTCAAACACCCACACACACACACACATAGACGCCCCCGCCCCCTCCTGTTTCCATGTCAGGGCCACAGATCACTTCCAGATCCCCCTGACACATTAGGCCGAAAAAAACCCTCCTGTTATCCTGCGCTCGCTGCTGACAACTTAACATTTGAATGTTGTGTGTCGCCCCTCCACACATACACACACACACACACACACACACACCATCCTCGCTGTATCTTTATTAAGTTACAAATGCCTCGTGAAAACACCCCACCCTCCCCTCCTCTTCTTCAAAGACACACGTGTCATTGTATACACACACATATCTCATGAATAGGCCATTGTATGTTTTCTCAGGGTGCGACCCACGAGTGTTAACACAATACTTTCTGTTGCGTTCTGTTTCCGTGTGTGTGAGTGTGTTGTACATGTGGGCACGTGCGCGGCTCCTCAGGAGGATGTTTTGTTCTCGTTCTCGCTAACACACAAGAATCTGTCGTTCGCTCGCCGAGGTGTGAAATTGCACTGTCATCTGCTTCACCTGTCAGAGAGGGGGGGGCGGCGGTGGCAGCAAAGTGACTCAGATCCTTTGGAACATTCCTTCTCTCTGTTATTCTGTCACCCTCCACTCTCTCCTCCACTCCTCTACTGGAGATCTGTATCTGGGTTTCGCTCGGCAGCGTTCGCCGTATCACCCACCACCACCTCCGCCACCCCTCTCCCCTCCCTCTCAGCTTAACATCTGTTTCCAGTGAGGGCCAGAAAGGAGGGGGTCGGGGGGGGGGGGGAGTCGAACTCTTAAAATTAATTAGCGCATTACCAAATGCTTGAGTTAGAAGAGGCCTCGCTGGACCCCCGTTACTCACCCCACTCCACAACTCCTCGCTCCTCCCTGCTCCACCAGCCCACATCTCCCCGAGTCCCAGGGGGCCGGTTTATCACCCAGGACCAATTAGAGTAGGAAGTGAGGTCGCTGACCCTCTGTCAGGCCTCATCAGCTCCTGTGTCACCTGACAGGGGCCATGCCACCACAAGGAGGGATATACAGAGAGAGCGGGGGGAGGGGCTGTGACTGCATGTCTTTGTACCTGCAGGAAACACGAGTCTGTTCATCTGTTCACCACCAAGCTACTTATTTCATCGTTTCTTCTGTTGAGCGGCTGCTGATGCTTCTCCTCGCTGACTCAGGGTCAGCGTTAAGGAGACGTCTTGTTTCTTGCCTGTTACAAACACAGATAATGTCGACTCACTCAACCTCAGTCAATTACCTGCAGCTGGCGTTCTCCGTCTGGAGGAGAAGAGAGCGTGCGTCATGCTGCGAGGCTGTGAGGCTGTTCACACTACAAGCAGCACAGCAACAGGCTCCTCTACTAAAAAATTGTTAGTAATTTAAGTCATTCTCAATGGAAGCTGTTGACATGAAACTACAAAATGACGCCCCAAACTTGTCGTTGCAGACGGGTGTGACGCACTACAAATCAAACCTGAGCTGGCCTTAACTTCTTTAACGTTCCATGGATGCTGTGACGTGTCAGCCGAGCTGTGGTGCTGTGTTGTTTAGCGTGTTAGCCGACGCTATGCTAGCTTTCTGTAGATTGCAGGGCACACAGGGATGCAATGAGGCGGCTAATTGTGATGTTAAACTGGGGCTCAGGCGCTGATCATAAATGGATATTTTTATGACCAAATACAAACTTTAAATGATGCACACTATTAGCAATTAGCACACAAGCTCATGAAGATAAAGCTACGTTAACGAGCACTTAAGCAACAATTCAACAGCGACTCAGCGATAATTTAGCTTGTCACACTGTTGCTTTGTTGCTCGCGGTGTGAACGCAGCATCAGGCAGCAGTGCTTTGCGCTAAACGCTAATGTTAGCGTCAGGGTTGCAGCGGTGTACCGGTATTAAGGTATACTGTGATTAAAAAAAAAAAAAAAAAAAAGTTGATGGTTAGCGTACCGCGTGCATTTGCTCATCTACGATATTGGAAAAAAAATCCAACAGGTCAGAGAATCTTAACTTTTTTTTTCAGCAGCACCGAGGAGAAACACAAAGCATTATGGGAATGTCATGAGCTCTGTAGTTATTTGGTTATAAACCAGAGTATTAGAATTTATTTTTAGACCTGATAAAGACAGTGGGGGGAAAAATGAACGCCTCATTTCATGATAATCCATCCACTGGTTGTTGAGGCGTTTCTCTTCAAACCACAGATGCAATCTGTTGATGTGTCCTCGAGGATCTGCTGCTGCCGACATGAATGATAGTATATTTTATATTTACTTAAACCAGCAGCTGTTTCAACCTTTAAAGGAACATATTATGTTTACACTAAAAGAAATCTTTAGTGTTTTGCCTCAGTGTTTCCACACAGGGATGAGAGTCTGTATTAAAGCTCCTGTACATGAATGGTGCATTTTACTTTTGACCTTTGAGCCACGTCACCAGCCGCTGCCATCACAGACTGAACTGTTTAACGAGATGCTAATGACAGTCTTTTTCTTTCTTTCATGTTGCTGCTGCCCCCCCCCTCGCCGCTGCTGTCTCAACTAAAGGTAAGATACTGATATGTGTTTGAACAGGTGTTTCTGAACTCACTTCACATCCCTGTCTCCACCTGAACCATATGGCCTCTCACATATACTCTTCAGTATACTCACTCTCATAAAAACAAACTTTGAGCCTTTCCTCTCAGCCCTCCCTGCTACAATTTTCCGCCACCTTTCAAGACCACTGCTCTGAGACAGACACGTAATGTGGGCTCTGCTTACAATTCAGCACAGTATCACCAGGAATTAGGTTTGAATATTTAGACGATTCTGCAGCATTCATTAACGTGAAGCTTTTATTTTTGAAACATTTTAAATCCTACATAGTTTGCTAGCCACCAGTCTTCTTTTTTACAGCCTTTGTCGGCACATTGGTACCTTTCTTTGCGTGCTACTGCAGCTGAAATAGTGTGAATGTGCTGTGTGTGTTGGCCGTGTGCTTGTGCGTATTTCTTTGTGGTCGTGCATGATGCAAACAAAATGGAGACCCATCAGTAACATTGTTAACACTGTGCTACATTACAGAGAAATACAAACCGCACTAATGAACCTTCATTAATATAGGCCTATATTTTATCTCCAAGTGCACGTCACACACTGAGCGAGCCGCCTGTTAATGACGCTGTGGGCTAATGGGCATGTAGCTACTTCCATGTTTCACATGATACGTCATGTTTGTAGTCGACCAATGAAGATGAGTTTACATATCACCCTGGGTTCGTCCTTCACCTCCTCAAAATGATCCCACACTTTGGATTTCCTGCCCGACATGTTATTAACTAGCCTGTGGAATAACCGCAGGTACCAGCCCTGGAAATTAACCTGACGAGGACACTTCCTGTGTCTGTCCTTTCAAAGTAAACTCACACATGGTCCAGTCATATAGGTTTGGATTTATTTATTTATTTATTTTTTGTGTGTGTTTTTTTCTCTTCGACTAAACAACCAATGAAATCTTGCTAACCAATGACCGGTCGACTAACATCTGGTCGACTATCAGGGCCCCTCACTAAAACATATTTTACAAGCTCAGGCACATTTTTACTCATTATATCCAGATATCAGTGACGGGCCAGAAGGATTCAAAGCAGTATGCCCGAAATTCGCTCTGCGATCAAAGCTAACCACACACTTAGCATGCAGCTAAAAGAAAAAATCATGTTTATACAAATACATTTTGAAAATTTCATTAAAACAGTGTGACACGTTGGATATGTTATCCTTGACAGAGGAAAAAAAGTACAAAAAAAAAGTTCTAAAAGCAAATCAAAACTTGCCAGCGTTTATATTTGTCTTCTTCAGACTCTTAAATGATGTCGTTTCCTCTAAGAATAAAACAGTACAGTGTTTTGGTGCAGAAATAAACGGGTGTGACGGGGTGGAACATGAAACCTGTGGACACAATAAATCATATTTTAACCAAAACGTTCTTTTTTTAAATTTGATGACCACATTTCCCATGAAGGGGGGAAGCTTTTATAGATAGATGATCACAAAAAAATCACATTTTTATTATTTAATTTTATTTTATTTCTTGCTAATAAGTTCCCTTAAATTACCATCTTCAGCCACTGAAAACAACATTGACAGTTTTATGCTGCCTCTTTAAATGTCGAGGACACAAACAGTTTTAATGACTCAGTAATGATCTTAAAACTTTGACACTCAGTGTTGAGAAACATAATTTAATGTTTTGCAGAATAGTCGGTGAAATAACGGTACATGCTGTAAGCCAAATGCTTTGAGAGTCAATAAATGAGCTCCACAAACCCTAATGTATTTATAATTAGACATATTTAATAAATGGCAGCGTGTTGGAATCACTGTGAGCGAACTTTTTAAATTCAGAATGGTTTCACAGTGTTTTGGAGCGAAGCCCTCCTATTGTCCTGCAGTCTGTAATAATGGATACAACACAAAGAGTGTTTGAGGCTCCCACTCCTCCTCTCCTTCTGTCAAGTCTCCACTACAACACCTTCATTTGTTCCCAGACTTACATTTTTGTCACCCTCTCCAGCCCCCCCCCCTCCACTCCCAATCATCCGTCTCTCCGCCTCCTCCTCTTCATCCTCCACCTTTCCCCTCTCTCGCATCCAAAATCCTTCACTTGTTTTCTCCTGTTCCTCCTCCTCCTCCTCCTCCTCCCCCGTAACTTATCTCACCCCATCTCTCCTCTCAAGATCTCTGTTTTTTTACTCCTCCCTTTCTCCTCCTCCTCCTCCTCCTCCTCTTCCTCCCAGCCCCGGTTCTGTTTGCGCCTGTTTACCTCCATCGTTCCACCAGATGGTTTGTGTTAAAACTCTAACGTTTGACAGCTCGGATGATTTTCTTTTTTTTTTCCCTCCCTGATATTATTTTAACATCGAGGGGATTGCTCAGACGTGGAGGAACACAGAAGAAGGGACAAGCAGGGGGTAAAAGGAAATTAAAATATGAAAAACCCTGATGTATTAAAAGCAATTATTCCGTCAAGCGAAGGGCAGCAGTCATCACAGGGCTCTTTTTGGTTTGGTTCCCTGTGTTACTTTTTTTTTTTTTTTTTTTAAATAAATAAAGGCACATATAATGTAATATTGATTTAAATCACATCTGTTAGGGTGATTTCATCCACCCCCTCTCCCTCTGCTCCATGTCTTTTGGAAGAGAGAAGGGGCCCGGGCTGCCAGAAATAATTGCTTGTTTGCTGGTATTTACTTGAAATCTGTCAAAGACGGAGAGAGAAAACGAGTAAGTGCAAGAGTTAGTAAGAGAGACAGAGGGACCACTCGGCCCCTGCACAGATCATTATCTGCTGCTTGTCTTCCTGCTGCTGACGGCGAACAGAGAGCGCATATGTGTGTCTGTCGCTTTCCAGGACCGTCACACCGAACCAGGACATCTCAGTCATTCATAAAAATGTTTCTACAGGGAGAGTTTTTAAAATACAAACTCACTGGGTGCAGTCTTCTTAGTGGATTTTAAGGTGGAAAAATAAATTTAGGTGGAAAGTAATATTAAAATAAAGCCACAAAGCACTTTTCAACAAATTCCAACAGAAAGTGGTGTCCTCCGTCAAAGTCGATGCAAATCAGTGCTGTGCTGGGAATAATTTTCACATCTGTCAGAGAGAAAATTAGGGTCATTATATCGTGCATAAAAGCCACACAGAAAGTCAAAAAACTTAAAAGAACTCTGCTAAATTCAGTGTACGAACTGACACGGTTCTCAACATGGAGGTGGTAGAGCCGGTGGCTAGCAGCTAACGGTGCTAACTCCTTAAACGGTGGTGACAGAGCTCATGGTGTTAACCAGGAGAGAGCTGAAGGGTGGGTGCTATGCTTCTGCGACGATGCCGTATAGATGTCAGCAGTAAAGGCTCTATGAGCGCAGCCGATTGCTGACAATCAACTGCCATTTGATGCAGCGCTGAAGGATTGTCTCCATGAGTCGCTCTCCTCCTTCTCTTTGCCTGGTTAGCACGAGCTAACACAGCATCATGATCTCATCCCTACTCGTCAAATTTTGCAGTTTGGGCAGACACATTGCAGCGATCAACAACCAACACCGAGCTGTTAATTTCACATCAGCAACAAAACACCTTGAATCTGTTGTTCGATCTATTAATAACCACCGGGTAATGTTAGCCACGTGATGCTAACAGTTAGCCCTGTCACTGCCAGTGTGACACCATCACTCCCAGTCTCTGCCCGGTTAGCACAAGCTAACACAGCACATCATGATCTCATCCCGACTCGTCAAATTTTGCCAACCAGCACTGAGCTGTTGATTCTCACACGGGCAACAAAAACGCCTTGACTCTGTTTTTCAACATGTTAATAATTGGCAGGTAATGTTAGCTGCATTATGCTAACAGTTAGCCTGTCACTGTGTGTGTGACTCCATCCCAGGTTCAGAGCTCCCGCCCTGCAGTAGCGATCTCATGATAAACAGAGAAAGACGAGGGAGGTGAGCGTGTCAATATGCTGCGTGCAGCTCTACGATGAAATGAGATTGTACCCGTTTGAAAATGTCAAATTTGGAGATTGCAGCGATTGGACAGAATTGTAAGGTCGCACAGAATTCACAGGCTAATTTGAGTTCAGCCAGTGCCCATCGCAACATCCTGAAGGGACAGCTTAATGCTGTCAGCGTTGCATTCATTTAAAAAGATAGCAAACAGTAAACATGCTGCACCCGGTAGTGAATACTGAGTGATTTCAGACACAGCTCATGTAAAACTAAGATAGTTCAGGATTTATTTTCACTCAGTGCTGCCGCCGGTGCCCAAAAGCTATATTGCAGCAAAGCTCATAAATTAAAACAGTGAATGGGGAAGAAATGTTTTGCTTTTACATGATTTGTATCGACTTTAACGGAAGACACATTTCTCTTTTACGATAAATCTTTTTTTTTTTTTTTTTTTGCAAATTTGTGATTTGTTCCACTTTAAAGAATTTCTTTGGGGGAAGTTTACTCACTTACAGAGCGTTAGATGATTAATGCCACTCTGATGTCTCTATGTAGTTAGACCCAGTCGATTAGCCTAAATGTAGCTTAGCATGAGGACTGGAAACAGGGATAAACAAAAACGCACCTACCAGAACCTCCGATGCTCAACAAGTAGCATGATTTTTTTTCTCATTTTGTATTCATATTGATCTCTTTATTAACTCTACAGAAAAACCACAACTTGTCATTTTTACATTTTTACTTGTGAATAGACTAACATGTTAAAAGTAAGTCACAAAATGATCATTTGCATATCAGTAACTCACCCTGTGTTACTTTGAATTTGTTAAGAAAACTTCTCACTTGCCTCCTTGGTGAGTGGAGAATCCAAAAGCTGAGAAAATTTTTGATGAATTGGAACAAAACCAGTCTGCGGTAGTGCCACCAAACTATATCAAAACATACATTTACAAACTCTCACGCAACTCCTGCAGTACAATCCAAGTCTCATTTATTCAGTCGTATGCTCAGTACTTCACAAACACATGGATTTTTGCAAAAAAAAGTCACGATATAAAACACTGCCGCCTACAAGCAGTGTGCCTCGGAGTGCCTGTGTGTGTGTATGAGCTCCGCACTGACGTCTTTTAAATTGTAACATGTAGCGTAATTGCATTAGTTTTGTTAATATCATCGAACTCTGCACGTAAACAAAAAGTTGAACCACTTGATTTCAAACTTGCTCAGAAGATTGTCGACAACCTGAAGAGTTTGTATTCTCAATGTTTTTCCCGCCTGTGCGACTGAAAGTGATGTGAGTTGCCCTCCACGACCAAATGTCATTGCCTTGCGCTCATGCATGCGTGTTCAGTGTGCATTCCGTGTGCAACCTGAGTTTGTAAAGCTGAGCGTTTAATCTGGTGCTGCAGCAGTTTGGTTTCAGCGTGCCGCCGTCTCCTCAGCAGCATTAGTCTGATTACAGCGCTGCGTATTTGGTGGGGAGGCCTCAGTCTGCAGCTCTGCCTGACGCTCTGGCCTCGGCCAACGCGCTGTTCCCACTGTCTCCCTCCTCCTCGTCTCCTCCCCTCGTCCTGCTCCCTTTCCCTCCTTCGCTCGCTGCGTTCCCTCCCCGAAGAACCGCAAACAATAAACCCTCTGTTACATTTAACCTCCTCACGTGTTTCCCTTTCTCCCTCCATCCCTCCCTCGCTCAGACTCTTACTCACTTGTTGCTTTTCCTCCCTCCCTCTGCTAACGTTGGAGCTGTTTGGGTTCTGTCTTCGGTCTGTTACTCATCTCTCCTGGGTGTTTGGGGACTTGTTTGCGGGCTTGGAGCGTACAGTAGAACAAAGACAACACACACACACTTGGTCAGGCCACCGCTAACACTCCCACCCTGAGCCAATGACAGCGGTGATTAGTATCTCATAACAGCTTAGATTGTGTGGAAAGTGGGTGTGTTTGTGTGCACGTTGGCTGGTACAATACCCTGACAGTAGCATTACCACTCATCATAGCTCCACAGCTGCAGCAGCAGCAGCGGCGGCGGGACAGCAAACAGATTTGGCGTAATCTTCCCCTAATGAGATTGGTCCCTCATTCCTACGTCTTTATGGGAGCAGCAAGCTGGCAGACGAGCAGGCCGACGCTCTGCAGCTCTTTATGGGAGAAACACCACTAAGACAGAGTGGAGCTGATGGCTGCTCGTCAGTAAGGGAGACGAGTGGGGAGTTAGGCGTGTTGTAATTAGGGGAGCACAGATACTGATGTTTTTGTTGTTTATTTAGTTTCGTTGTTTTTATTCCTCCTTTTGTTACAGGGAAACAAAGAAATCTTCATTATAAAAAAAACCTACATTACACTACCTCTGAATGAGCACAAACTCAATATACACATTTATAAAGTGACATTTAATAGGGTGGCGAGTGGCTCAGTGGATAGAGCAGGCGTCCCATGTACAAGGGCACAGCAGCCATGGTTCAATTCCAGCCTGTGGTCCTGTGCTCATGTCATCCTCACCATCTCACGCTCAATCTGTCCTGTCACATAAAGGCAAAAATACCCCCAAAAAGTCTTAAAAAACATCATTTATTAAAACTTTGAAGAAAAACCGATTCAAAAATCTTTTAACTATACATCTTATAACTTCCCCTCTGATATCTATTTTATATTTCTGTGAAAACATCAACAGATATCTCTTTCAAACAGCTGAATTTAGTCAAGTTTCTTGCTAAAAACTAAAATTTACAAGATTAAGTTTGAGCTCATCATAGGAGCTTCTTAATTTAGCTTCACCCAGCACTCATTTTTACTGGCTAGATTTAACAGGGTCGATTATACAGCTTTAAAATGTGTAACAAAGTCAAATGTTTTGTAATATTAAAGGGAGGGTCTGGAGGATTTCCCAGTTGCTGTTTGTAAACACACATTCAAATTTGGCCCCTCCTATCAGGCTCAACTGCGCGCTGCCCCTACCCCTCCCGGCAGTTGTGTGTTACACAAAATGATTCAGAGCTCAATCATCACACTACATCAAGCCATATATTAGCTAAATGTAGAGTTATTTGCATCGGTTGATAGTTGGAATTAGCCTCCACAACAAACTACGCAGGAATTACAGTTGTTGTAATGGAAAAGTTGATAAATTAGCAAACTAGCACAAGCTAACCGGCCTGTATTTGGGATTTACCTGTCCAACAGAAAGCAGGCCAACTCTGCGTCGCTGTACATCCCGAGCCTCTCCTTCAATGCTCGAAAGCGGGTGAAAGCCACCCCGATATTCATATGAGTTTTGGCCCGTGCTTTATCGGCTCGGCATTTTGCCTCACTCACATTGAATTTCCTTTTCTTTGTGGGTACATCTGTATCCGCCATTTCTCCCGGGTGCACGGAGCCCAGAGGTACAGAAGAAAGCTTCACCGAAGACGTTCAGGCAAAGCTCGCGCTGGTGCACGTTCGGACACGCTCGGGCATGGCACCTGTGCTCTCTCATTGGCTGGGGAAATCTCCGCCCAGAAGCAGCCCGAGCTCACAAAAACATCAAAATACAGTTAAAGGGCAGGAGCTCTGCAAACAGAGTCACCACCACACATGAGTAGAAGCCCATAGGTGATGACTAAGCAGGATTTCATTTGTATATTTGTCTATATTTTTTTTTTGTTTGAAAATCCTCCAGATCCTACCTCTAAGTATTATAATTTCACAAAATTAGTTTCAGTTGTTATAACCTGACACGCTCAGGCCTCCGTACACAACATGTGTAACATGTGATACTCAGTTTCTTTACCCCTACATTCACCACTGGGGGTTCCCCACCTACAAAGGGGAGTCTCCCACCTCACCTCTCCCCTTTTGCTGTTGTGCTCTGTGAGAGAGGTAGGCGACATTGCTCTTGTAGTAATATCTGTGTTTTAGGGTTTGGGTTTATAAGTTATTCATTCATTTGTCACTTCATCTGTGTAGGGGCTCGAGTTTCATGGTCGTAATTGACGGAGGATTTTGTTTTTATCTCTTGTTGTCAGAGTTGTCAGAAATAAATTGCGATCACCTCCAAAGATATCCACGGTCTGGGCCACTTCATATCAACACAATGCAGACAACACTAGAGTCTAGGGCTGCAGCTAACGATTATTTTCATTGTCAACTAATCTGTTGATTATTTCTTCGATTAGTCGACTAATCATTTTATCGAAAAATGTCGGTCTGTCTCTCCCAAACCCCAAAATGATGTCATCTAATGTCTTGTTTCGTACTCACGCCAAAGGGTTTTAGTTCACCGTCATGGGAGAGTGTGTAAAGCTGCCAATATCTGAACATAAGAAGCTGCAATAAGAGTGTTTTGGGTACTTTCATAGTTTACTACTAAAATAGTCACCAATTATTTTAATAATAATCATCGATTAGTCGACTTATCGTTGCAGCCCTACTAGAGTCCACTGGTTAAATAGAGCTTGAACGCATCATAATGTAACTCAATACTGCCTCCATCAGCTGTCTATCCTGGCTACCGACTGCTAACAGCTAACATTAGCTAGCTCTCAATACGGAAAGACGTCTATTAAGTCCTTTTTTTTTCACGGCGGGACATTTAGGGTCACAGCTACGTTTGTGTAATTTAGTAAACAAGCCAAGTTAGCCCTCTGAGCTTATACGTGCTAACTACGCTAACGACAAATCGGAAATGTGCGACATTTTTTGCAGACATTAGGTCTCAAACAAAAGCAAGAGACTGTGTCGTACTAAGTTGCTGTGAGCTGTAAATTTGCCTCTTTTAAGCAGAAGGCAGAAGATAACGTCATCTTGGAGCCTGACAGCGCAAAGCCTCTCTTCCTCCAGGCAGCCGCCTCCATCTTGCTCAGACTCACCCTGGATCTGGGTCTGCAGCTGCCTGTATTGCAAAGCAGCGCAAAAGCAAAAAGCCCTAACTCTGCAGCTAAATCTGGGGACCAAAATGTTCGTCAGTAGTGAGTTTCTATGTCCTTTTGTCCCATCGGCGTCCAGGGGAAGATACCTGTTTGTCCCATACATGTTTTCTATCGTCCCTTGAACGCCGTTAGTTTCAAACCTGGCTTTTTAGCCTGTCCAAAATTGATGTGACACAAAAGTAAAACATCGGCCACTGCCATCGACTAATGTCATCCTATCTGCAGCCAACAAGGCGAATATCTGCCGTTACTGATTTTTGGCTGATGAATCAGTGCATCTATAGTTGTAATGTAGGGAAGAAGCTGTGAATTTGTTAGACAAACAGTCTGCCTGGTGGGCGGTACGTTAGTGGAATAGGCGGACGGAGAGGCAGACAGGTGTGCAGGTGAGACGTTACTGTAGGCAGACGGGCACAAACTCGCAGGATGTGGAAGGCACACAGGACGGGCCTTTATCTGATGGTCGTTGCTAGTCAATGAGATTAGAGCCCAGTAAACAGAGAGCAGTTAATTCTCTGGATTAACATCATCGCTGGTTTCTCAGACCACTAAACCAATTTGCTTTTTCCATTTGGTGAATTTCATTACACAGAATATCAAGATCCAAGGTTGTTTTCCATAACGGCACATTAAGGTTGTGTGAGTGTGTGAATCAGATCAGGTCAGATAACATTAGTTTTGACTGATCCAGGCTGTCTTTTTACTCTATACCTGCTCTTACATAGATTAAACTAACTCAATCTGTAACCATATTCCTACAAACCTCTGCACAGGACAACCTGTAATACTGACCTTTATAGTTACCTGCAGTGCTTAAATACAAAAAAGATAATTCGTCCAAAAATCAGCGTCAAATTTGGTTAAAAATTGTTTTGAAAACACCTTAAAGTGTCTGATACTTGTAGACACCCACGATGCACCCTGAGCAGACAAAACAAAGCAGACACAGACACAGTTGGCTCTGTAGCTCACCTGCAGACCCTGCTGACATGTGAGGCCACCTGCTGGCGTTTGGCTGAGCCATCTCTCTGATCACTTTGCTCCACTCGGACACAATGAGTTTATACCGACTTTGTTGTGGAGGAACGTTTTAACATTTTTACGTGGGGGCTGCACATCCGATCACGCTATCCTCCCTGGACTCTGGTTTTTACTGTATTTTTCTTAGCTGCCATCTCTCGCTCTGTTTTTCTTTGTCTTCCTTTGCTCTTTCTGTAACAACATACACACACACACACACACACACACACACACACACACACACACACAGCAGTCATAATAGCAGGGTTAGAGTGCAGGGCCGACCACTGGACAGTGTTTGTACAGAATGCTAGCATATGTCGAACCTGGCTTATTGAACTTAGACCGCAGCCTGAAACAGCCCGCTGCTCCGCTCACAGAGCTGCACACAATTGCTCCAGGCCCACAGCAGAAACACACACTCACACACTCTCACGCACGCACACACACACACAGACATATGCAGTGTGTATGTATGCATACATATGCAAAGACACACACACACACACACTCTGACAGGGGTTACTCGGTCCGTTTTCAAAAAATTACCTCATTGAGCCATTAGGAGGCTGCAGGCAGAATGAAAAGCAGACAGAGGAGAGGAGGGGGGGGCGATGTCACATGAGAGAGTTGGTGTGACGCATATTCATTTTCATGTAAGCTGATAGGCCGGCTGATGATCGGCTTTCATCATATATACGCTAATGACCCTAGCAAACGTACTTAACACGCGTTACACATGATCACACAGGCTGCAGACGGTACCTCTCAGCGTGTGTGTGTGTGTGTGTGTGTGTGACACAGTGTGTGGGTACTGGTCGGTATTTTATTCAGGACATGCTGGTTGAGACGTGTGTGTATTACAGGGCATGTCGGGCCGTAATGTATTCCTTAAATAAGTAACGACTATGTGCGATACATCGATATATTTTCAAGGAAGGTATAAATTTAGACACCGTTTATATCGATACAGGGTCAAGTTGCGTTACATGACACATACCAGCGTGCATCTCTCTTCTCTCACGCTCTCCGCACAGCTCTGCCCCCTCACTCAATCTCAAGTTCTCCAGCAACACTTTTTAGAGCCGTAACCTGACGTGCAACTTCCCAGAAATGTAACTACACATCGCGGTGACACAGACCTCCTGTCTGTCTCTGTGAGCTGAAACCATTTCTCTCAGTGGAAACAAAGCTTTGATTTACTTTAATTTCACAGATAAGAAACAATAAATTGTGAAGACAATAAAACCTCCACTAAAATAGCATTTTAAGTCTTGTGTGTGATTTATCCTGGCTTCATATGAGGAGAGGAAAAGTCTGCTAGCTGCTAGGCTAATTTATACAATGTAAAATGCCATAGGCTTGTGCTAATAACGTTAGCATGTTGTATTTGTTTGGAAAACGTGTTTAGTATAAGACAGTTGTTTTGTCAGTGAACCTTGTGAGTTGTAATGGAGCTGAATTTTGTAACGTTACCTTTGTTAAATGTTGCTGTTGTCCCTGGCTTCATATGAGTAGAGAGAAGTCCACTAGCTGCTAGGCTAATTTATACAATGTAAAATGCCATAGGCTTGTGCTAATAACTAGGGATGCACCGAATGTTCGGTAACCGAATATTGCAAAAAAACACACATTTGGTATTCGGTGAAATAAGTTAAAAGCAAGGCCGAATAATAGCGGCGTGTTTTAATAACGCAGTCAAACAGCGTGCCGTGACAGGCGGAGTAAAATGTCAGCAGTGAGCGAGCAAAATAGGCTTAAATCATTCAGCACGCTGTGCGAGCAGCCTACAGATTTCAACCAGCAGCAGAAACGAAAGGCGAATCCCACCGATTGTGGGTTGAACGGGGGTCACAGACACAGACAGTAATGCATTCCTGTCAATTACGGCGGGCATCGGCTTACCGGGCAACGGAGAAGTTGGCTCCAATAATATCCTCTTCTTGGCGTGTGGACTGCCAAGAAGTACCTGAACAGCCGAGCCAGCCGAACACGGACCGTACGTGATGTGTCAGAGGAGAAACGAGCCGTTCACTGCCCAGAAACCTCACCGCACTTTAGGGACTGTTCTTTACTTATGAAGGGACTTGTCAGGGGAGGAGGGTGGCTGGTTGATTCTTATTTTATTTATTTATTTTATTTTGATCCCCCCTATGTTCATCACTTGATGCTGTTTTTGAAGTATGAATAAGTCAATAAGTAATTTATTCCATTGAAATATCATTGATGTATTATAGAAAAGTGATTTCTCTTTTTGTAAATGACAAAAGGCACATCTACCACACAGCTGTGGTATCCTGATACTACTCAGAACCATGATATTTTCATTGGTAACGTACAGTGGGATCCAATTTGGGTACTGTGACAACACTAATCTGGAGGGGGTTCATCTGCAAAAACTAATGAAAACTAAAACAACGATATTCTGTATTCGGTACTCGGTATTCGGCCAAGCACTTAATATTAATCAGCTTCGGCCACAAATTTTCATTTCGGTGCATCCCTACTAATAACGTTAGCATGTTGTATTTGTTTGGAAAACGTGTTTAGTATAAGACAGTTGTTTTGTCAGTGAACCTTGTGAGTTGTGATGGAGCTGAATTTTGTAACGTTACCTTTGTTACATGTTGCTGTTGTCCCTGGCTTCATATGAGAAGAGGAAAAGTCCGTTAGCTGCTAGGCTAGTTTATACAATGTAAAATGCCATAGGCTTGTGCTAATAATGTTAGCATGTTGTATTTGTGGGGAAAATGTGTCCAGATAAAGACAAGTGTTTGTCTGTGAATGCTGTGAGTTATAGTGAAGCTGATTTGTGTACTTGTGTTTGAAACTGTCTCTATTAAGCCATGTTTAGTGTGTGTTTAATGTGTGTCTAATGTGTGTTTAATGTGAGTTTTGAATCAACTAAACTTTACAGCACTTCACAGAAACCCTGCCACCCACTAGTGTCTTGGAGGTGTAACTGCAGAGTGACACAGACACACCACCGCACAAGTATAAATCCCGCTTTACTCAGTCAGAGTCAGAGTAAGGTGCAGCAGAGCGAATCATTCCTTCGCTTTTCCAGGAAATGCAATTTTGCGTTCCCGACAGGTCCTGATATTTAGCATGCTAAGTGCCTTGGGAGCATCTGCGATGCATCAGTGAGCCTCTCAGCTTGCATCTCTAATCAGTCCACACATTTCAGTTCACACAGTTCACCGCGCTGATTTGCCAGTGCTGAGTCAGCGCTGATTCGCCTCTGAACTTTGGTTGGGGAGCTCCAGAAAATGTTGGCAAGTCGAAAAATTGGGGCTAAGGTCCTGTGATGTCAACAAAGCATCAGGGGAATTTGATGGAGGGTCTGAAAATGTGGGAGATATCATCTGTTTCTCTTAAAACCTGGTGTCTGCATCTCCCACAGTGCAACCCAACCGCCAGTTTAGTCAGAGATTCAGGTGTGTTATGCTAGCAGTGGCTAACAGAGGCCAGATTTCTTAGTTTTTAACTGATCTTCAGTGTATGTCAGTATGTTTTTCAATAACTAATAAGACTTTTGGTTAAATTTTTCACGTTACCTTCCCCACATTGATTATGAGCAGCTGTGTTGCTGTCGAGGCTCCACACTGCACATAAACCAGTTTTCATGTCTTCTCCATGTTTACAGCCTTTGCATGAGGTCCGGTTGTGTTTTTATCGCATGAGTATGAGACTTCCTTCCTTCTTCTTGTTCCTCTTTAGCCCAAATTTATGGAAAGACAACACTGTGTTATCCACTGAGGGAGGATGATGTCCAGATGATGGTCTTGTTAAAGCACTTTAGGGACGCCTCATCCGGCGCTATACAGTGTCTATAAGGCCCTTATATGATCCTTAAGGGATACTCAGCCCCAGTGTGGGTGAAATTAGCCCCAGATAATCATCTCCTTCTGGGCTACAGCCACTCTGAGCACCAGGCCTGTTTTACACCCCATTTACCAAGAAGAGAGGGAACGCCTTGCCTCAGTGACCCTTTTGCTCTGAATCTATAAAGCTGGTGGGATGGACGGCGAGAAGAGTGTTTCCTCCGCCATCTCTCAAAGCAACACCTAAAATTAGGCATACGTAAATAAAGCCTGGAAGAGAACGCAGCTGGAGTCGACCGGTAATGTCTTTTACGCTTAACAGTACCCGTAAGACAAAACGGAGCGACTGGAAAAAGTGGTGTCCTTCTGCAGAATGATAGATCGCAAAGGCCCTCGCACCCCCTCCCCCGGCTCACTTTCTCCATTCTGTCTGGTTCCCTTTCTCCTCAATCCATCTCTCTCCCTCCTCGCCATCTCCCACACTCCCCTGCTCCTCTCCGCCCGTCGTCATTGTGTCTTAAATCTTTCTTTCCGCCTGATTTTGTCTGAAAGGTGATAGAGGAGGTTCTCGCTATAGATGAAAAGCGGCTCTCTATAGATGAAAGAGCTGTGTAGAATCAACACATTAGACAACCTTGCTGCTACACTCCCCCTTAAAGTAACAGAATGATGCAACACACTCTGTCTCACACACACATATGTACCATTTAAAGAGAGAGAAAGAGCATTAAGATATCTTGCCCGTGGGAGGAGAGGTACGCCAACAAGTGAGGAGATGAATAGTGTTAATGCCTGTTAAACCACATATGTTAGAATCAGATGGGAATGAGCTTGTTCTTTCCTCCCTCAAAGCCTAATATGAAATATATCTTCACTTACATTCAGACGTGTGTTTTTAAGACTGATTTGTGTGTGCGCGCAGACATCGTCCGAGCTGTGATGATAACAGAAAGTGCGAGTCCACCACAAGAGAAGCGAGCATGCATACCGTACATACATGCAAATACACACTCGCACACACAACTCGCTGTGGTGTCCTGAGCCTGTGTGGCCCAGCGCTGGGATGTGGAGTGAAGCAGGAAATGTGTGAGCCATGAAGGCATGTGTTTATGCTGGCTGCAGTCGCCCATCACCAGCCAGAGGGAAAACAGACACCAGCACCGCTTCATTTGCTCTCCATCGCTCTCCTTTCTCCTCCAAACCCTCAACGTGATCTTTTCTCACCTCGGCCGCTCCAAGATTTCTTCCCTCGCGCCGCTTTTCCTCTCCGCTTCGCTCCTTTTTTCCCCCTCCGCGTTGTTTTTCTTTTACTTTTCACCTCTGAAACGTAAGCTGCAACTCACAGAAATAAACGAGCTATAAGAAAAGATAACTCCCACGGTAACACAGAGCCTGTCTGTAGTGTATTTAAAGATCAGCGTTAGGCCGCAAGAAAGATCAGATCCAGAAACTAAAAGCACTCTACGGCAGCAGAAGTAACCCCGGCGGGGACTTTCTATTGGCTAATAAAGATAAGATGTTTAGATAATGACACTTATAAATAAAAGACATTTAAAGACAAATGGCGAGGCAGCGTTAATAAAATGAAAATTTCATAACCCTAAATAAATACAGGCAGACTTGCAGAGCTTGGCTGTGTTGCTGTGTGCGGTTGGCTGGAGCCCTGAATCAACAGTTTGCTCTCATCAAGGCAATTTTTCCTCAAGGTTTGGACAATAAAGCTTTTGGACAATAAAACGTCCCGTCACACAGTTGAATGGCTTTCAGTATTTCTCTGTTTGTTAGACAGCTACATTAGCTTAATCATTGCCTGATGTTTCCTATGCTCTATATGTGTGTGTGTGCATGTGCGTGTGTGTGTACAGTGCAGTGACCCGGCAGCAGTGATAGATTAAGATCTGCCCTCTGGTGAGGATAGGTGTTGGAGCACGGTGCAGCAGGCGTCTGATCGTAGCCGAGCCTGCGACCAGATTTTTGACTTTACGACCAGGGTTATCAGCAGGGGGTTAATATTTTGAAAGTTTTTTTTTTCTTTTCAAAAATTAAAATAGGTCTGAAAATACACCAGATTGTCTTTGTGAAAGTGAAGTTTCCTCTTGAACCTACCCGGCAAGTAAAAGCATGTAAAGACAGAAGCTGATACAGCCCTCTGCCCGACAACCTCCACCCGCCCAATTTAATATCAAACTCAGTTTTAGAAAATAAACCTAGTAGGGTGTCCCTGCATCGTCTCCCTTTTGGCTAAAGCTGCTTTCACACCACCGCACCATAATCGCCTTGTAAACTGCCTACATGCAAGAGGGTTCCTCCAAAAAGCAAAGCTGCGATAACAACACATCCTCACTCCGACCTCGTCACATATCAGCGTTTGGTCATGAACTTTCTGTGTCGAGATATGACATGCAAGGTAACCTGGGTGTGTTTGTTGGTGATGGTTTGAGACACCGTGTCAACTTCAGCCTGTTTTCAAAGTACATGTCCATTTTCACAGGAAATGTACAGTTTGCACACAGTCTCCTTCAAAATAAAAGCAATATGTTGGTACAACACCACAAATTTACTTTTTTTTCCTTCAACAACACACACGTGATGTCGGGATAGGAAAAAAAACAGAGTTTGGCTTTACAATCTAAAGGGAAGTGAACATTGGCTTTCCAGGTGATAGTCGGTGGTCGTTGGACCCATCCACCACCCCTCCAACCCGCCCTACTCGGACTTCCACCACCTAACTTTTCTTGCTGACCCCACGTGTTTCCCCCTGATGCTGCTGGGCACCATTAAACTATAACGCCGACTGGCCGTGTATCATGCAGACGTGAAAAGACTGCTTTTTTCGTCTGTTTCTGACGCCAGAACTCACTGTCCAAGCACTGTATTTCAACAACTTTGGAGTGGGACTGAGTTGCAGTAAATAGTGGCAGAAGTGCAAGCTAGCTTGTAGCTTCATACTGTACAACAGAAATCACTGAAACTACCAAAGATTTCTTACATTACATATTTGGACAATTTACTAGTCATCTGAAGTTTAGTAGAAACTTTATACCAAGCTCAGTTTTTCTTCTAGTTGCTTGCTAGTTCTTGATCTCCAGGTATTAGGACACCGACACTATCAGCTCCTCCATCTTGTCTTCTTTCTGTTTCCATGATACCTGCTAATTGATAGGCTAAAGCCAAGTGGCAACCGCCACAAGTTCAACATAGTGAACTTAGTGAGGCAGGGGTGGCAGCTGCTTCATATTCCTGTTCAAAACTGCTTCCCCTTTGCAGTCTTCCCCTCACTGAGATCACCGGAGGCGTCAAGTTACCACGCAGTGGTATGAAAGCAGCTGAAGGGGTCTTTGGCCTAAAAAACATTTAAGACCAGTGCTTTAAGACATTAAAGAGAATATGATGCATTCACTGTTTCTACAAGAGCATAAACACCTGTTTAAGAATTACGCCTTAATCTGAGTGAATTTGAAGTTTAAATATGATACCAATGAAAAAAAAAAAAATCAATTGTGAATAAATTAAACTTTCTGCTCATCTTGCCAGTTTACATTGAGGTTTGAGAGGTTTTTTTATATTCATGATTTTATTGGCATGTTTTGGCACGGCAGCTCTTACAGTTAAGTAGACAGCTGCCTCCGGGTTTTTGTGCTGGTTGCGGTCCAGGATCATCCCCCGTTACACCCAGCAGTGTAACATCACCTGCTGTAGGATCCCATCTCATCCGCTTGAAGGCATCACGTCAAATTCATGGACTGCTTTGTCTTTTTTAAGATTGTTTTCAGCATTTATGTTTATGTCAAAGCATTCACTCTTTAATACTGTCGCGATACATACAGTTGGCAGCTATATTCAATATGTTCGAATTGTCTTGGGTAGTAGAGAGAGATGAAGAAAAAAGGATGGAGACAGAGATACAACAATGGTCCTCAGGCCGGAGTCGAATCAGGGACATAGTGGTTTGTGTTCGGCATATAGAGGGTGGGATGGGCAGTTTTCTGGAAAAGTCAAAAAACAGAATTTGGAAATTCCCGGAAATTCTCGGTCCTCCAGAGCTGGGGTTTGCAGTGATTGGATTTGGGTTGCTTTAGCTGCTGACTGGGGGTCTGTCTCCAGAGCTGCTGCCCTACTTTTCTCCCAGTGAGGTGGTCTGTGGTGGCGAGGAGTGAGGCAGAGGACACACTGTGATTTGAGGCTCTAGCTAATGTTAGCCACATAAACTTGAACTTAAAGCTGCAGCAGTGAGTCGTTAGCTTCAGTTGGCAGAAGGCTAAACTATTAGCAACATTTTCTCTCCATCTCTGAAATACTTTGCTGATATTGACATGTTTTGTTTTGATTATTGCTAGACTCTGTCCGTCTTCCTTTTTGGGGTTGCTCTGCAGTTGCTGCCAATGCTGGAATAGCAGCTTTCTCTGCAGCATTTTCCACTATTGAATCAGACTTTCACCATCTGCATTTGAAGAACAACCAATAGGAAATGTCCTCTCTCTGAAATGACCTGTGAATCACCAAAGTCTCCCGTCACGGGTGTGAAAAGAGAGCCAAGAGGAAGCGTTAAAGTCTAGTTTTCTTTCAGACCACTTTAATTACAATATGCTCAAAGTTCATTATGGGAAATTTGCCCCCTGACATCAAAATAAAACTGCTTATCCCAGCTTATATCCCAAGCAAAAATACCCTCTTTTTTAAATTAACGCCCATATCTAAACATAAAAACGAACCATATGTCACATTCTTGAGAAGTGCTTTGTGTCAGGGCTGTAATCTTAGTTCCTTGCTGTATTACAAGTGTCAGTGGGATTTTAAATGAGGTATGCCTACTTCTGGAACAGGAAGCTCCAGTTTCACTTCTCTATATGGCAATTTTAGGGACGATGATTAAGGCACTGATCACTTCTCACACATACTAACGTCCTCATGAACAATATTCATCAGGCTGAAACGAGCGATTTACGACACACTGCTGCATTTAAGAGACTTTTGTGAATCCCACTTGGAACACTGAGACGAGGAAACCTCTGAGAAAGAACGTAAATGGCAGACTGTGGTGTGGTATATGAGGTGTGTGAGAGGAGGAGTGATGTAATGACCATGATAGTGATATTAATGAGTTGTGGAGGAGACAGGAAGTTAACTCACAGTTGAACCTCTCTGCTATTCTGTCTCTGTCTCTTTTGTCTCTCCTCCTCACTCCACACACTATTCTTCTCACTAACAGCAGCACCTTTTGCTCTGCTGGGCGCCTGAGAGAGGACGTAAAAATAACATAGGAGAAAAGCAGCAAAGAGCCAGAGGCGAGGGAACGGCGTTATTATATTTTTATTCCGTCTTTTTAATGAAACAAGTGTGCAAGCTCCTGGCAGTACAAAGCACTCTGAGTATGTTGGGGGACAGGAAAGGGGGCGTAAAAGTCTTGTTAGAAGACGTTAACCGAGAAGTTTGATGGTCTCCTTAGTAGAAAGGAGGACTGTCAACATGCTGCACAATTACTCTTTGACAAATCCCACAAGTCTCTTTCAGTCTGAGCAATCTGCCAATTTGGATCAAACATCCAAAACCTCTTTTTTTGTGTCTCTTGTGGGTATTACAGTTTGAAAATGTGCTTTTAAAAAAACCTACAGTGCAGAAAAACAGTCTCTAATCCTGCGCCTACCTGCTCTACCTCTCTGCCCCCCCCCCCCCCTTTGTTTGATATCATCATTCATTGCAAGCTGCTGATAGTGATGGAAAACTGGTCAACACAGCAATACAGATAGAGATACGGGATCATCGGCAGCTCTGCGGGTCAACTCCAGAGTCCAACCGTGGTCAATGTCAGTGAGATCTGTGAGGCTAAGTCCCAGTGAGCGTGTGGATCCCGGTGATTGAGTGATTGAGCGCTTAGTGTTTGAGCCTGCGGACAGCCCAAACAAGTTAATCCCCACCCCCACCATCATCACCACATCCCCTCACTAACTCCAGATCTACAGCGAGAGGAGCGGACGCAAATTTAGTGGACAGGGTTTTAACCGGGGCTTGTCAAAAAAAAAAAAAAAAAAAAAAAGCTCCTTAATGATTTAATCAGCGGAGATATTCATTTGCTGTAATACGAGGGCGCCCGCTCAGCCCTGTACACTGCGTACAGAGCGCCGAGGGGCCAGCGAGGCCAGGCTGATGTGAACAGGAGAGTTTGTGATTATGGAGCTGGATTAAAGAGACGAGGTTGTGCTTTTTTGATTGGGGACAGAATCAGAGCCGGAGGTCAGGCTATCTGGTTGGGAATTAGATGATCCTTTATGGAAAGAGGAGATCCACTCAGAGTCGCAGGCATGCAACCGAAAATACCACCGCTGCCTTTTCACACAGACCAGATTGTGTCCTCAGATGGGACCGATATCAAACCACAGTATTTTTTTCTTGTGGGTGTGTTGCCTTTATTTTAATGCAGACAGGTGACAGGAAGTGAGGGCAGACAGAGGGCCCTGCTGGATCCAAAAACATCATATAGAAATGGGGAACATTTTACTTTCTACTTTCCCCTTTACATTTTAATTTCCCTCAAAACACACCTCTTCAAAACTGCCTACAACACTCTTTAAAAAAATGGTGTTCTTCTCCATCTCTGCATTGTTTCCCTTCTTGTTTTTATTGTTGTTCTCTGTAAAGCATCTTTTAGTATTAGTTAGGATATCTAATGTATCATTATTATTACTGCACAATCAGTAGTTTTACTTCAAGCACTTAAGTACATTATTAGAGTATTTTTAGGGTCTGAGTACGTCTTCCACTTCTTCTGTCTCATCCTTGTGACCTGATATCTCAAGAACGCCTCAAGGGAATTTCTTCTTGGCAGAAGTGTTTGGATATCAGTGGTCAAAGGTCAAGGCCACTGTGACCTTGCATCCATCTCATTCTCGTGAAGGCAAAATTTCAAGAACAGCTTGAGGGAATTTCTTAGAATTTGGCAAACATTTACTTGGACTCATCGTTCGGCTGATTAGATTTCGATGGTCAAAGGTCATGGTCACTGTGACCTTGCATGTGTCTCATTCTTGTGAACACCATATCTTAAGAACGCCTTGAGGGAATGTCTTCGAATTTGACACAAACGTTCACTTGGATGTATGAATAAACCGATCAGAATTTTGTAATCAAAGCTGAAGTGCAACATTACTGTACCTCTCAAAACATGAATTTAGTCCAAGTCTCAAGAGTTCATGCACTAATTATGACAAAACTTCACACAAATGTCTAACAGGATAAAATAATGAAGTGATGACATTTTATATCCAAAAGGTCAAAGGTCAGCTTGACTGTGACATCATCATGTTTTAACGTCATATCTCAGGAACAGAAGGGGAGACATTTGGTCAGATACTGAATTGGTGACTCTAATCTTGAACCTGTGCTGATTGTATAGATCTTCTGTGTGTGAAGCATCCATGTTTTCACTGACATGGATTGATATTTACCAAAATGTTGCTAATTTTAAACTGTATTTTAGAAATTTGTTATACAACTTTTGAAAGGCATAAAATCACAAAACAAAAATAGTACTGGTACCCAAACTCAGTATGGCCCCGGGACTCAAAACCTTCAAACACTACCCATCCCTATCCCTCAGTGCAGCTCCGTCAGTGCAGAAACAAGTGTGGCTCATTGTCCCTTTGCTTAACGCACATATGCATGGTCATGAATGGGTCATGTAGCTGGTGTAGGTCGTCTTTATGCTTGGCTATGTTCCAGCTGTAGCTACAGGTTGTCTTAAAGGTGCTCATGTCTCAGCTCACCTACTGATTGTTACCGTGCAGACTCTGGCTCTAAATGATGTTGTTGGCGCAAGATGGCAGCGCCCGTATCCGGGATATTATGGAGACGCATCGTCCATCTTAATAAACAGTCTATGACAGTGGTTTTCACCTGGTCCAGCCACAGGGTCCACATTTTTCGTTGGTCATTAGTTCAAGCTCCACACAATTTAATACATTCGGCGTCATAAACAGATTCTCTAACCTCGTCACATGTCCACATTTGGTCATGGACTTTCTACGTTCACATATGACATCCAAGGTACCCTGGGTGTGTTGGTTGTTGACGTTCTGGGACAGTTTGCATACAGTCTCTTTCAAAGTAAAAGCACTACATCGTTACAACAACACAGATTGCATTTTTTTTTACCTTCAACAACAAACGCGTATGTGGTTGGGCTTAGGAAAAAAGAACAGGGTTTGGCTTTACAATCATACAGGAGGCAAATCACTGGCCTCCTGGGTTAAAGTCAGTGGTTGTTGGACCCATCCAACACCCCTCCTGCCCACCCTACTTGGACTTCCACTGCCTTAAGTTTCATTGTTGTCCCACCACTTTTCCCCCTCATGCCACCAGATGTGGTATTGTTTAGCAGCGACCGGCCACTTATCATGCCGACATGAAAGGAGGACTTTTTGGTCGGTATCTGACACCAGAAGTCACTGACCAAGCGCTGGATTTCGACGACTTTGGGGTGAGTCCGAATTGGCGTTTGGTCATGTCGTCAAGCTTGTTTGCTGCCCTTTTCAAGTAGGTGTCTATTAGTCGCTCACTCTACAGCAGGAAACAGCACTTCAGAGTAAAAGCTCTGCGCCGGAATTTCACCACACTTAAAAATGAAGTGTGTTTTTTACAAACTTGACATGTTTGTAAGACACTTTCGGTCCTTTCAGAATGGACCTGCAACTCAGCAGTTGGGAACTGCTGGTCTATGATACAGATAGTTCAGGTTCTTACCGTCCGGAGACACAGCGAGAAACCACTTGGACTTGGTCAAGACCAGAGACCAAAGTCCAAGTGAAAACACCCTCGAGACTTAGACGAGTCAGAGATAACCAGCAGAAGACTTGAGATAGAGACGGTCTGAGTACTACAGTCCTGGCTCAGTGCCTGTGTGGATGTCTCCTGCAGCTGGGTGACCAGCACAGACTGTTGGCTGTGTACGCAGCACATTAAGGAAGTTTAAAAGTAGAACCCATGTGGAAAACCTCTCAGGCTGTGATCATGAAATTGCCACCTGTGTTTCTTCACTGACGTTGATCTTGGCTCCTCTGCCCTCGTTGAGAACTGTGCTGACTTAACATTTTGATTGGAATAATCAGGGCCTTCCTCGGAGCGCAGAGCTGCTCTGAGCTCTTGTTCAGTGTTACTGTTCCCACTCTGTGGTTCCTCTTTGACTCGGCTTCGCTAAATGAAGGAGACAGAGAACCTGGGAGAAAAAACCTCGGCAACATGCTTCCTGTAGGTTAAAGGATGGGGAAGAGGTGAAAGAGGAGAAGGAAAGAAGAGAGGAAAAAGGAGGAGGAGAAGAAAGATGGGGAGAAGTGAAATGGAAAGATCCAACTCCTCAGATCGCACCAATTACAGGAACATTCAGGAGCCAGTTTCTGCAGAAAGCATTAGTGGCCGTTCCCTCTCTTTCCCTTGCTCGCAGTGTCCTTTGCTCTCCGTTTCTCCTCCCTTTTTTTTTTTTTTTTTTTTTTCCATTTCATCTTACGATCCCAGTGGGGTTACTATTGGTGAGGTACTTCCTGCTGTAAGTTTTCCTTCAGTGTGTGAGTGCTCTCTCACACAACACCCGGGGAGCTGTGAACAGCACTGGAGCATCTGAGGAGCCTGATGGAGGGACAGTGAGCCGAGCATGCTGCGAGACAATTAGGTTTTATTTCGTGACCAAACGTTCACCAAGCTCCGCCCCTTTTAATTACTGTTAGGCACATATAGAGAGGCGAAGTTCATCCCCTTCGTGTCCACCATGAGATGTTAGTTTGTAAAAATGTGTACAGTAGTCAACAATCTTGTTTAATCAGTGCAGTTAAAAATTATTACACATCTAACATTTGTTCATTTAAAAGATCATCTTGATTAAAAAAGTGTTACTTATTATTACTGCTTTGTTTTTATTTTTAACTATTTAGCCATTTATTTATTTTATGTGCTTGCATAGGTATTGTTTTTGCTTTTTTTTTTTTTTTTAAAGTTTATTTATTTCAGTTAATTTGGTTACTTCTTCCTGCCTATATTTTAAAATACTTCTTGTTTGACTATTCATTCAGAGATGCCGTCAGTGGTATAATAAATGAAAATAAGCCTACAAAGGATACTTCAACCCTTGAGAAAACTATTATTGGTAAAAAATATACTTCAGCCCTGGTAATTTAAGGCTCGATTCAAACAAGATAAAAAAAAAAAGATGATTTCCCAAAATAAGGTCCCACCGGATGGAGAGGGACCTCGCCTCTCTATACAGTTTGATAACAGTGACAGAGACTCTCGGTCCGTCATTTCAGACACAGATAGACAAAAGAAGCTTCCAGTATTTAGTTGGTAACCGTCAATTTTCAGCACACCAAAGTCTTGTAAAAGGGCTCTTAAATGTGAACGATGGCTGTGCACATGATATAATACTTAAAGGATAAAGCTACATGTTCCAGGCAAAAAGTCATGTACTAACTGACGTCCCTTTGTCTCAGGTAGCTTCCTCAAATCAAATAAAGAGCAGAACAGAGCTGCTAACGTTAGCCATCCAGGAGAAACTATCCCACGGTTTAACAAAACCTGTAACCACACAAGAAAGTTATCGTTGTGCTTCTTGAATGTAATTTTTGGCTTTTGCTGTAAGTTTTAAAATAGTCAGCCAGAAATGCTTAAAATTGCCGGTTGCGTTGCAGCAGACGTTGATGCTTTACTGACAGTTTGCTCTTGAATTTGTTTTTTTAAGTATAAAAAAAGACAGCACTCTCCAAATTCAACATACAGACTTATTGGAGCCCTGTGAACTCCACTTTGGGAACCAGATGGTCCAAATGTTCTAGTTTTTACATATTTTTAGTGCTACACCTGTTCGTCTCTGTAACAGTGATTTATATTCAGGACAACGTTCAGAAAAAAATCGTTCAGTGAGAATCCATACGCTTTGTTACACGTCTGTGTGTCTTTACATTTGGGGACTTGGAAACTCTCCTGGCTCCAATGAATGGATCTTTGGCTCCGTCTTGTTTGGCTGTCTGTTCGCTCGCTCTCATGGGATGAATCGTTTCAGCCAAAATCATCTTCCCCCGCTGAGATTTCACTTGACTTAAATGCATTTGGGAAAAGAAGAAAAAAAAAAAACATTTTGCCTAAACGCCAGCGTTTGCTTGTTAGTGACATTCCATCTCCAGAAATGATTGCATTACATTTAGTTTCTGAATCCCACATCACAGCCGTTCATTTTGCAGATTATTCCAAATGTTCTCGAGATCTTTTGACCCCTGATTTGAGGGATGATGGCTGCCGCAGATGTAGGACTGTGTCTCCATGGCTCATAAACGCCCCACAGGGATGAGCGGAGACGACAGAGAGACCGGAGCACTGTGGGGTTCTCTGATCACCATTACTGGGCCTTGAAGACGGCACCAGACCCTCTGCCGGACCAACAGAACGCAGACAGAGATGACTGACGTGCTGGTGATATCTCTTGACTCTCTTGATCGTGCTGGTTCAGCAGGTTCGCACATCTGGGAATACCATATCTGTGCAGGCCACCGAGGTGGTGTTCAACTCTAATGACTAATCTATCACTTAGGAGATGTGTTAACACAAGACAGGGAACATTACTGGAGACATCTGAGCTCACTGGAGATGACAGAAACTTTTCCTCTGCTCATGCTGTGTTCAACACCCAGACAGAGGCAACGCCATCACCAGGATAAATGGTGGCATTGCACGTTTCTACAAACCAGGGATGACGATGAAACATGGACAGGTTAAGGCACAAAACCCACTTGGTTATAATCAGGAAAAGAACATGTTTTGGCTTTAAATACTAGGTGTCGGGGAGAAAATCGATGCAGCATAGTATTGCGATAATTACATTCGATTTTTGTGGCGCTGACCCGACAGGAAACGCAGTGATGATACCGTAAAAAAACAACCAATTTTCATGTAGGTATCCCAGCAGGAAATGCAATGATATCTTGGTTAGAAAACAATTTTTGTGGCGCTAACTTCACAGGAAACACAGTGATATCATGTAAAAAACAGCCCCTGGTTGTGGCATTATCCCAGCAGTAAGCACAGCGATGTCTCTGTCACAAAACAATCGATTTTTGTGGCGCTATCCCGACAGGAAACACTGTGATGTCACGGTAACAAACATCTGCACTTCATGGAAATGACACGGCGGGAAATGCAGTGGTGTCTTGCTAAAAAACAACCAGTGTTGTTGGTCGTTGGACTCAGACAGTGGTCTGTAGCTTGGCAGACGTCTCGCTGAGGTGTCAGCTCATGATACATCAGAGACGTTGACATGATGTGTATGAAAAGTACAAATGTTATTTGTGGTTTGCAGAAATGTACAGTGCCAACATTTCCTCTGGGACTGGGCTGATAGAGGGCGACTCCAACCGTCAGTGTTTCCTGCAGGAGAGACCAAAAAGGATCACCCAACAGACAGCAGCTCAGCTTGTGTTTACAACAAGAGCAGGCAGCTACAGATCTCTTTGCTCCTCTCTTTGTCCGCACTGCTCGGTTTTTATTTTTTCACTCCGGCATTTTTGTGTAGGTGTGGCGAGCAGCCCACATCTGCAGTTTTTTCGGGCAGCGGAATTTGAAACTTAAGCAAAATATACAGGTCCTTTCATCAAGCCCTGCCACGGTGAGGAGCGAGAGGAGGGAAAGAGACAGGGAGATGACCATTAGTCTGTTCTTCTCCGCTCTAATTTCACTGCAAGATAAGTGAAATCACATGTTGGCAGCAGCTCTGGTGGAAAAGACAGAGTCAAAGAAGAGGAATAAAAGAGGGGCGAGTTTCAGGATGCACGAGATGATGAGGAACAGAGCGGGGCCGATCTGATAAGAAATTAATTTGGTCATAATAACACAGAGAGGGATACTGTTAAGACTTCATTAGCATTTGTTCACATTTCAGTCAGATCTGGAGCTTGAAACCTGCCTGGGCCTGTGTGTTGTAACTAAAATAGCTGTGTTGCTTTATTTTGCATTTACTTCATCTGGAAACGTGGACAGTGGAGTCAGGTGAATGTTGAGGGCCTACATTTTGTAGCCTCAATATTAACTTCTTAGCAGTGGATTTACGTCCAGCAGGTACAAATCAACATTATCGTTCATTTGTGGTTTGAGTTGTGTTTGACGTCATATCTCATACCGTTGCAACCCTCGCCCGGTGACATTTTATGCAACTGAATGCTTTCATTCATATGATGGCTATCAAATGAAGTACTCTGTTGGTACCAGAAACACTTGAAAGGTACTGTTATTGTAATTTTTTAAACAATACCCAGCCCTAGTTGTTGAATTTTCAAGCACAACTGAAATAGAGCTGCAATGATTAGTTGATTAATTGATAAGAAAATTTATTCGCCATCTATTTTGGTTGTTGCAGTCAAACTTTTTCTGGTTCCAGCTTCTTAAATGTGAGAATTTGCTGCTTTTCCTTGTCACTACAGTAAATGAAGAGGTTTTTGGGCTGTTGGTTGGACAAATTAAGAATTTGAGGACATCATTTTGGTCTGTGGGAACTTGTGATCATATTTTTCTTTTCTGTTTTTTTTGCATTTTATTGACTAAACAATACAATCAATAAACCGTGAAAATAATTGGCAAATTTATCGACAGTGAAAATAATTGTTAGTTTCAGCACTAGTCTTAAACTCCATTTCCAGACACCTAATATGGGCCAACTGCTTTGGACAAATTAAGCAACTTTTCACAACAGTCACGCAGTCAAGTCTATTTCTCTCAGTGATTCGCCAGCGATTCGTGTGCAACTTCTTCCTCAAGCTCTCTATTACTTTTCTTGTGTACCACTGCATGCTATGAGGAAGGAAGGAAGAAAGGAAGGAAGCCAGTTGAGGGTTGTGAGACCAGTAGTTTGGAGTAGGTACGAACACTTGTGCCTTTAGATGTGATTAGAAGACACATCGCACTGTGTTTTACTCAAGAAAAAACTCGAGAGCAGTCACAACTTTTCGATGATCAGCTTTCATAACTGATCACTGATCCATCACCGCAGTCTGTCTGTTGTCAGCTCGTCTCATGGCACCTGACACAAACCTCCACTGATCCCCTGACTTCTACGCCGCAGCAACGCAACCCAGCAGCTCAGTTTACCTGACTTCCCCAGCCATTACACAGCAAGTGCACATTTCAGTCTCTCCTCCTTTCGCAGCGCCTTTGTCGACCGGCCTCCTCTTGGACGGCGGCCAGTGACACAGACAGTGTGAGTGATCTACGTGAGCGGCATTTAGCCACCCCTCCTTCAACCCCTCGTCTTGTCTCACTCTCTCTATCCTTCCTTGAGTCTGTGCTGCCGACGGGTCCTCTAATCCACGGCGAGGTATAATCCAGTCCCTGGTGCCACTGGTAATGCGGGCTTGATTTCATTATGATGTTTAATGGGCATAGCAACAGACTGGGTTACACGGCTGTGAGGCTGTGTGGGTCCCGCTCCCAGAGGTATTCTGTTGAGTCTGTACTAACAGCTCTCTGTGGACTTGAACTCAGCGCTTACGTCACAGTTTTAGCCGTCGACGTGGCTCTAATAATGGCTGCGTTGGTCAGTCCACCACTGAAGTAGGGACAGGAATCGATAACCATTTCCAGTCGGGAACGGGTTCCAGTTGTCCGATCCACTTTCCACTTTCCAAATCAAATTTAGTTATAAAGCAGGTTTAAAAACAACCAGAGTCGACCAAAGTGCTGCACAATAAAATAAAATAAGTCAAACAACGTAACACGGTAACAGCAAAACATAAGAGAAACAACATATCAAACCCAAACACATGCACAGAGTAGTGAGATCTGAAAATAAGACATGAAAGATAAAACAGAAACCTCAAGGACGATCAAAGGCCTTAAAAAACATGAAGGACTTCAGCTTAGATTTAAACACGTCTACAGAGGCGGGGGCACTTCATTGAAAAGGGTCAACTGTTCCAAAGCTTTGGGGCGACCACTGTGAGCGCACGAATGCTCCTCTCTCTTGGTCTTGAATTTTTAGTTTGAGTTTACTTTTTTGGATCTGAATTTGACCAATCGAATTTGAGCAACCTGAATCAATAAGCTCATTGGATAAAGAACTGGACTGATGAGCAGAAACAATGATGGCATCCCCGTCCCTACGCTTTATTATAGACTAAAATATCTCAATAACTACTGGATAGATTGCCCTGAAAATTCATACAGACGTTCATGGTCCTCACAGGAAGAACCCTAATGATACCAGACGTCTGCTGACTTTTCCTCTAGTGAGAGGAGTTTGAGATGGATGGATCGCCATTAATTAATTTGATACCGAAACTCGTGTTCCTTTCAGAATGAATTGTTATCATTTTGGTTATCCCTACATTTTGCATTTAGAGCCACCGTCAGGTTTACATTTTGATTTGTATAGTACTTGTTTTTTACCGAATTACCTGCTTAACAATAATTAGCATTATCACAGAGTGCAGTTGAGGCGTTTAAAGATGTTTAAAGATGTTTAAAAGACTTAAAGACCCTCTCACATCTAAAGACAGAGGAAGTTTTTAGTCAGGAAACTAAGATTTTGCGAAGAGTGGGGATTTTGCAGGGTCACTATTTGCAAGACTAAAATTACTCCTACTTCTGGTGGAAAATATTACGTCAAACTCCCCACCCTGACATCTCTCCACTTTGTGCATGTATAGGTCCTGTTTGTGCATGTGTGTGTCTTTCGGATCTGTGTGTAATTGACAAGCAAGAGTGAAAACATTGAATCAGGGGGATTGATAAAGTAAATAAACTTAAATAAACTTAAACTTAAGAAATATGAGACATTAACAATTCCTTATGTATCCATGAAAAAAATAACTCTAGAGACACAAGATAAAAGGCGTCATATTTCGACAGAGTTCTTGCCAATTCAGCATCAAAATAATCCGTAAAGATAAAATGTATTTGTGTGAAAACTTTACATTTTGGATTTTGTCGCCTCGACTTGCTACCAGCCTCTGATGGTAAGCTGTGTTGTTTTAGTGAGAGGAGACTGTGGGAATGAGAGGCAAACTAAGATTTCTCACCAAAATAAGTGCAGGTTTGTGGATCAGATACACGTCGAATTAAACACCGACTCTTGTTCACTCCACAGCTCCACCAGTTTGTCCTCCTTTTCCACAGAACAAGAGAACTAAGACTTGTTCTTGCAGCTCCTCAGAGTCCCCTCCATGTTTACTGTCTACCAGGTTTGCTGCTTCCTGTTTGGATATTGACAGCGTTCTCATTGTTGAACCTCACCAGTTGCAGAGCCAAGACTGAAAACTTAGGTTAATATTAAACATGCTTGATTTTATCAGAACATCGAGACAGGAAGAAGCCTGAACCAGGACGGCGACCCTAAGCTGCTCCTGTGTGCGTAAGACAAAGATAAAAGCAGCACTTTTTGCAGCTGGAGATGTTGAAAGCTTTAAATTTTGCGTTGGCAGATTTAAAGGAGATGTTTAACATTTGCTCTCACAGTGGAGCACGTCAGACGCTGTTTGCCTCCAGGCGTCGCACGCTCCCTTTTCACAGAAACTCCTCATGTGAGTGACTCTAAAGCCTGTTTACATCTTCAGACGATGCGTTGCATCATGCACCGTGATCATAATGTTAACGGCCTTATCCGCCTGCGCACACATTTTAGATTCATACATGCAGAGAGGGAAAACACACACAAACTATGTGCAGACATGAGAAAAGAGCGAGAGTGACATGGTGGGTTTCTTTTTAATATCTTCTCAGGCTTGTGTTTGTGTGTTTACATGTGTAGGCCTGTTTCTATCTGCCCCCGGAGGTTCGGCTGGGAGATGACAGACGATGTAAGGTGGACAGATGATAAATGCAGACTAAGTTTTATTGGATTTCCTTTTTAGTCCATGGTTTTGGCCAGCGCTCTGACTTTTTCCCTGGGAGCGCGCTCTGTCTGCTGAAAGGGAAGAGCGTCGCACAAACAGCAGGACAGAGGAGAAAGAGAATGAGAGCGAATGCATCGGGGACCCGCTGCGTTAAAGAAGTGCTCGTCTCATTCTTTCCCCCCGATCGCTTCCTGATTCCATCTTTCCTCTTTCCACAACTCCATCCATCCTCTCACACCTCCCTCATTTCCTTTCCTCTTCTTTCCTCCCTTCACTAGCCCCCAAAGTCCCCTTTCTCTGCATTTCTTCACCTCCACCCCACCCTCTGTTTTTTCTTCTGCCTTTTTTTTTTTTTTTTTTCATTTGCAATTACAGTAATATGTAACATCAGGCGCGGTGAGATTTAGGGCTTTACCTTACATAACCCCAGGATTTAGCTGCAGGGTTTTAAGGCTTCTCTGAGCCGCTGAGCTGGGGGCAATCGGGCCTCTTTAAAATATTTTCAAATGACTGAAATCCCCAAAGGGCCTATGAGCATGTAGGGATAGGAAGGCTTTGAGGGCCTTGATACAGCGCAACCATCATTATTTTGTATTACCATGGAGCCTGATCCATTTAAAATACAGCCTGCTCTATTCTGTTCAGTGGCAGTGTTGGCGGCCGGGTAATAGATGTGGGTCAATACGCATGCATACAATACACACACATACACGCACTGAGCTGCATACATATTCATGGTACTCCTCCACACGCACACACTTACATTACGGTCTATTTTAGGTTTATAGCAAGAGAGCGCTCATACACGGTGTTTTTATGTGGCCAAATTTTCCACTAGATGAATGATCCTCAGTCTCTCTTTACCCCCCAAACACACACACACACACACACACACACACACACACACACACACAGAGTCCAGCACAAATTGAGTTATTCCCCCTAAAGAGGGCAGAGGGCAGTTTAGCTTTGAGTTGCAAGTTTGTGCATGTGTATATACTGTACGCGCTGAGTTGAAGTGTGTGCGTGCTCTTGGCACGCAGCGGAGCTCTTTTTTTATTTGTTAAATTTAATTTGATATGACTTTATATAAAACAGTAAAAGGGTAGGAGGAGGAGGGGGTTTTGGGTTTGGCCCCGGATCACCACGCCAACCAAAGCCCTGATTTTATTCCTCCTCGAGGCAGGCCAAGCGGACAGGCCGTAAATTTGAAATAATGAACTGCCTGGCCTAACTTGGTGATTTGAGCAGGGAGGGAAGTGAAATGCGGAGAAGAACAGGGTACGACCTGAAGGAGGAGGAGGACAGAGCGAGAGTGGGATAAGTGGAGGAAAATCCCAGCAGAGGGACCGAGAGTGCAAACGTCCAGGCGCAAAATACTCAGGTGCGAGACAAAAATACTTTGCTGTAGGGTGAATAGGACGGGGTTTGCACCTTCATGAAACCCTGAAAAAGTCATGGAACTTGTAAAAAGTCATTTCAAGACCTGAAGAAGTTTAAATAATTAAAAATAAATAAATAAAGTCAAAATAAAGAAGAAAATAATCCCAGAATATTTTTGTAAAACTCCTGGAAGTCGTTATTCTCTCAGGCATGAATCAGGTCAGGGTCTCGCCAATTTACCTGCTTTCCTTTTTTTTTTTTTGTGTAATATAACTGACACTTCTGGTGCATAAATAGGAGGAGCTTCAAAAGACTGAATCAGGAGGGGAAGATAGAGAAAGAAGCAGGCACTCGACCGAGGGAGGGGAAGTGACGAAACAAAAAAACGGATGGAGGGAGAGTGCTTGCAAAAGAGGGACTGAAAATGACAGCAAGAGAGAGTTTGGGGGGAAACTAAAGGCCACTTGGTTGGCTGGCAGTGGGAGAGATGTGCTTAACATGAAGAGCGATGATAATCATCTCTGCACCGCATCGCCATGACCGCCACACGCACTAGACGTGTGGAGGGGCGCCACCCACTCTGCAGAACGTGTCGTGCATGAGACAACAGACTATTGAGATAAGGAAGAGCAGAAGGAAAAGTGGTGTGAGGAAACATGTCAGCTCTTAGTTTGTTTTAATATTTAAAAATATATTATACAGGTTATTACAAGGGCTCGCGCCCAAAACTGCAGCAACAGGGTTAGAGGTTCCTGATCGTGGGGTGGAGAAACCACCTGTGTGGAGTCTGCAAGTTCTCCCATGTTGTGCGTGGGGCCGTACTCCAGCTTCCTCCCACAGTCCAAAGACATGCAGGTTAATTGGTGACTCTAAATTGTCCGTAGGTGTGAATGTGAGTGTGAATGGTTGTCTGTCTCTATGTGTCAGCCCTGTGATAGTCTGGCGACCTGTCCAGGGTGAACCCTGCCTCTTATCTAATGTCTCACTGAGGGGAAAATGCAGATTTAATGATGTCAGGCTTTACTTGGACTAGTCTGAGGTATGACTTGAGGAAGACCAGGACCTTGGAGTTGCAAAATGTGGACTATGTAGTAAAAATGTTGACATTTTGATCATGGGAGAAGCAGCACTAGCTAGCCATGCTAAAGGAGCTAACGCTTACCACCAAGCTAAACGTCAGTGACCAACTTCACATCCACTGCCTGCTGCAGTGCTTCCCTCTCCTCCACCATCAAACAACATACCATTTCAGGTGCTGTGTCCTGAAACAAAGCCCTAACTGCGGAGCAACTGTGGGCACTAATGACGGCTAATAACTGACGTTATTCCTTTAGCCAGACATTTTAGGTCATGGGTTCTCCAGCAGCCAGATAGCTCCCAGATCAGTGAAAGTAAATTCTGACATATTCTTATTTTTACTGTGACGTTATACAGATGTTTCAGAAAAGCAGTGGTCATGGAAATTTATTGGTAGAAATGTGAGTGAACTCAGAGCACTAAACAAGGGACCATTTTGGGTGCTGTGTCCTGAATAAAGCCCTGACTGCAGAGGTACTGTGGGCGCTGTGGGGTCATGAGTTTCCCAACAGTCAGATCGCTGCCAGATTTGTATGCGGTGAATGCAAGTGCTCATATAAATGTATCTTTGGACTGGCTCTGGAGTAAATTCTTATTTCTCATGTACACACAGATGTCCGGAGAATGTATGGTCATGTCATTTTGCTCAAAGTTATGGAATTTTATCAGTAAAGGAGGTCTGCTCTCTGTTAGGCTCCAAATAAACTGTTTATTTCTCTTTGCAAGGCAACGATTGGATCTACAGGATCGTCCTCAGGCATGAGTGGACAAATATAACATGTATGGATGGAGTAAGAAACACCAGATGAAGGTGGAGAGAGCTCAGAGAGTGTGATTTGAGGACAAGGCTTTGCATGGGAAGCAGCAGAGGAGGCCGAGCTGATGGTGGCTTTGCGGCTCGGTGTTATAGGATGTGTAATGTCAGCGGGGTTAATGTAAGTTTCCATGGAAAAGCCTGCTTCCTCAGCCTCTTAGGGCAAATGTTTAATTTCTCCCTGGCGCTGGTCCTGAGCCGGAGGGGGGAAAGTTTTAAGATGTAAAGCCGCTGGGATTAGGTCTGTATGAGGGGAAGACACGGGAGACGAAGCCGGGATGAGCTCCACCTCCCCCCATCCCCTCTACGGGGTCGCGGAGACCGCTGCTGACCGCCACTTTTCAGATGGTCAACAAGGGGCTTTGCAGCAGCCTTGAAATGTTGTGTGTCTTATTGCACACGCAATGGAGGGATGAGGAAGGGATGAGGAGAAGATGAAGGGAAGATGAGTTGGAGATTAAACTGAGGGATGGACGTGGAGGCTGATGGCGTTCTGGCAAAACAGCAGAGAAGTTCGACTTAATGTTCCTGCGCCACGTCAGTGTTTAGAGACTGAATTTCCTGACCTCTGAAGTTTGGTTGAACTTTTTTTGTCTTTATTCTGCAGTAAAAGCTGAATGAAACAAGTCGATTGACGAGGAGCACACATCTGTAAAGTTTACAGCAGTTGAAGTTTACACCACGTCTCTCTCAGAGAGCATTTCTCTCGTCTCCGTCAAGTTTTCACTCTTCATATTTTCTCCCTTCCCTGGCTCGGCCCTGAGACCTCCCTCCTGCTATTTTTCAATCCATTTTACTGGTCTTCCTGTGTTTTAACGGGCTTTTATAACCCGGCTGCAGCTGCAGAAGAGAGCAGGAGAGTTTGGTCGGGTAGTTAGAGAGGGAGGGGAAGAGGGAGGGAGCGGGAATTGAATCATGAAATGAGGACCATATTTCCATACGGCACTGAGATGAGGACTTTCCATTTTTCTAACCAGGGTGCTCTCTCTTTCTCTTCGCTCTCCTTCTCTTTCTCCCTCTCTGTCGGTGAAGTGCTGTGTGCAGCTGTTCGTCAGTAGTTGTCTGTTTGTTTGTCTCTGTGCCCCCCCCACCCACCTCCCGCCGCCCCTCGCCTCCCCCTCTCTGCCTTTAGCTCATGTGAACTTTGCTTTTCGTCATGCTTTTTCCACTGCAGAGCGTCTCTGCTTTTGATTAAAGTCAAAAAAGCAGCAGATCCCTCGCGCTCTCCCTCTCCCAACTGTAACTAACAGAGACGCCATTTCATTTTTCTCTCCTCCCTCCCTCTCCCTCCCGTCTCACCCCTCTTTTTTTTCTTGTTTCTTCCCCCTCTCTGTTCTTTCCACAGCAGTTTGTTTAGGCCACGCGGCTCTGTGAAAACTTCACTGCCAGTGTTTGTTGAGCTTTCCGGCACGAGCATCTTGAACTGATATGGCTTCCCTCTGTGTTATGACCATTACAAAACAACCTTTCTTTTGGCCGCAGCGAGGCCAAAGCGCCGGGCCCAGCCTCGGCCCCGTGGTCCCCGCTCCTCGCTCCATCACTAGAAATAACACTCGCTCCCTCGTAACCTCAAAATCAGCTCCGTCTTCATCCCCAGTCCCGACCTCAGCCCCGGCGCAGCTAACTTTTGCCACAGTCGGTCCCCGCTCTCATGCCTCCGACCTCAGCATCCTTAGATCCTCTTCCCCACCCCTCGCTGCAGCCACAGCCAGACGCACTGTTGCAGCTGAGTGGGCCGCAAGCATCTGTTTACAGCTCTCCTTCTGCAGTGTGAGATAATGATGGCCAGATACAGCCCACAGTAAAATAAACACGCTGCCACCTCCCTCCTGCAGGCCTGAGTTAGTGCACAGTCTCACTGAGGAGGGTCTGACGCTGGATCCAAACTGGAACAGGGCCTTCGGAAGTCCTTTTAAATATGTTGCCTTTATTGTTTTATTGGATGAGCGTGTTTCTGCAAAATTAATGGGCCACATGCAGAAAGATGGCCGCCTCCGGGGTCAAGCTTAAACCACCATCATGAGAGCTGTGTGTACTGCGTATAAAAAGACTGGATCAGAGTTATATAGAGAAGAAGAGTGTTCTCTGACCTGCCTCAGATACCAGATGGATGGAGATTATTACATCCAGTTTGGGTCAAGAAGGTCGACGTGCACAGAAGAGTAAATAAATTACATTTTAAATTCTTTCCAGTTAATGCTATCTGGTTTTGTGCTCTAAAGATTTAGATACTCATATATTTGTACATAAACACAACACAGCATGTAGTTTGTCAGGTCTGTTTCATATAGCAAAAGAAGTGAGTTGTTTTCAATGTCACAGTGCACACACTTTCCCAAACACCTATTTTTTTTCGTCATGTGACGAGGAACATCCAGTCACAGCCGAGAGATATCTTTCCCTGCCTCTGTAAATATCAGTCTGAAAAATACGTAAAAGTTGAACATGCTAGTACAGAGCACTTCCTGTTTAACTCAACACTTCCTGTATGTGTTTCAAATTAAAAGCCCCTTATCATTTCAGCTGAGAGAATCCCTTCATTTTCTAAACTTCCTGTGGAGGATTCGGTGACTGTCATAGTTTGCATGCGGAGCTTCACATGTAGCGCCGCCCTGGTGACACTTTTTACGTTACAGCAATAACAGTTCAGCTGGAACATGAACAGACACAGTGACTGAAATAATAATAATAATAGTACTAAAAATAAGAGAAGAATAACCTGATGACATCACACACGTCGTGAAAGGCAACCAGGGATGATTGGTCGTGGACCAACGTGTAGTCTGTCATGTCTGTCGGCCAAGTTGCGGCACGATTTTATGACTCCATAATCGCTTGATCTCAGCAGTATCATGTCGTCTGAACTGCGTATAAAAGGCTTAATTTTGAGCTCCGATACCTCTTTAGCATTGTTAACTATGTTAGCTAATGTTTCCACGGCAACACTGTTTGGTCAGGACGGTGTTACTAGCTGTAATTGCTGAATGAGCGGCATCGCTAGGTAGCTACAGTACAGTGAAGTGAAGAGCAGCAACATTAACCAACATGCTTAGATATTCTCGGCGATAAATTGATTAACTGTTAAATGTTGACATCTCTATTACTAGATGTTTCCGAACCGCTGATTTACACAAAACTAAAGTCAAAATCTAGCAGGTGCAACCCAAATCAATGCATGTCTCTTACCTCATCCGCAGTAATATCTACAGTGAGTACGTACTCCACCAGCTACTCACATGAAAACATAAATAATTCAAAGTACCTCAGCTTGACTTCAGCGAGCTCCAGGGGTGTGTGACACATCTTAACCTCCTCTTTCTTTCTCATAACAAACACTCTGTGAACGCAGAACAAAACTTGAAGCACGTCTGGTCGACCTGTCAGAGAACACCATGTGCATGGACGTACATGTGTGTGTATGTGTACCCATGTTATGGCTATAAATCGCAGAGTGTTTTCTCAGTGAAGCTGACAGGAGGCAGACAGCGCAGGCGTGGTGACAGCTGAGACGGAGCCCGGACCAGAGACGGGGCTCTGGGGACTGAAGGCAGGGCTGCCTGTCACATGTTAATCCAAGAAATACACACACATTTACACAGCGTAGTATACACACACACACATGCGGTCATGCAACCTCACGCACATGGTTTAAACTTCAGATTATGCATGAGTCAGTGGTGCACGTGGACACACGCACACACGTACCATTGTCCTCTGTCCACGGTGTGTAATTAGCACAGTCACAGGCATGTGTTGTGATGTGTGGTCACACCTGTTCCTCACCTGAATCCACTCACAGAACCCACAGGGGCCCTCAGGCTCCTCGGGGGCCTCAGGAGAACCCCTACACACACACACACACACACACACACACACTGAGAGCAGAATGGAAAACATCACATCATCATCTAAAGCGGTTCCCTTTCTCATTTCAGCTGTCCACCCTCCTCCTCTTCACTATCTCTCTTCCTGTCTCCTCATGTCATCTAGCTCATTCTTCTCCTCTCCTTTGCGCTCCATCACTTCTCCCTCCTCCTCTCCCTCCTCCTCCTCCTCGCTATTCTCTCCTTCCTGGTTCCTTCTTTCTCTGTTTTTCATAAACTTCTGGCTGAGCTTCGCCAGCGATCCCAGAGGCGTAGTGTGAAACGCTAGACATTTCTGAGCGACTGCCAAACAGATGCAGGCTCCTCTGGTCTGCCCCTCGACTTCAACATCCTCTCCATTTAATACCACAGAGCCACTGGCAGCAGGGCCGCCATCGCTCTGACATTTCATCTCTCTGCAGAGGCACAACACACTGACAGGAGTTCCCGTCTACATTAATACACTGAATGGTCATTTCGAGATGCAGTGCTTGAAGCTGATGTGTTACCATGGCACCGGTCTTATTCATCTCGACATTTTACTGCCAGACGTGTTTCTTTATTCACCTTGTTCTCCATGCTTGCTGTTGTTTGACAGCCCTCTACGTATATGGCAACATTTCAGTAACACTTTCTACAACGTCCATGTCTACACTGCATCGTTAACATCCTCATTATGCATTAACATTTGCTCATAGCCGGGGAGGTTCCCTAAAGAAAATTTCCCTGATGTTTAAACAGAAGTTTGATTAGTCGACAGGTCTAAAAGTTAGAGAACAGTCAGTCAGAATTGGGCACAATTTATTCTATAAGGTTAGACATTGTGCAAAACAATTGCATGCATTAGAGCCATGAATTATATGTTTAAATAACCAAATTGTATTTTAAATGTCACTGAAATGTGTTGCACTTTGCACCGTTCGTTTCATGACAACAGCTGACAAAGTTAACAAATACTGGGACAATATATCATCCAACAAGCTAGTTATGATGACAGGTCTAAATAAAGGTGTGGGCGTCATATGAAGTGTTCAGCTGTGATTATCAGACCCTGAGTCATGGTAATAAAAGTGTCTGTATTAAAGATTACAGATCATTAACTGTGAGCTCGTTTTACAGAAAAGGATTCTGTTCGTCTTGATGGATATTTGACCTAAAAAACATTTTTAAATCTCCAAACACTTCAGGTTTGATTTTTGACCTCTTTATTCCTCAGTTTTTGTACTCTCAGTGCAGTTCTTCTAACAGGGTCAGATTTTAAAGTGCATCACTCGACCACGCAGACGCAGCACAGGGAGATAATAAGGCTGAGGTCAGCAATGCTTATTGATGAATATGTTTTTTGAACTCTCTAAGTGGATTGGCACGGGTTTAATCTCTCTTCGCTGTGTTGATTCTGACGAGGGGGAGGATGGAAGGTTTTAAAGCTTTTATCTGGGTTAATAAGTTAATAGATGGATTGATAGATGGTGGGAATAAATCTCCAATTATCAGCTTGAGCGAGGCAGAGCCTGAGTGGAGCCATAAGCTGTCCGAACTAGGCTAATCCCGTGTGTCTGACATGTATGGACATGCATTTTGAGTCACTTATAATGTCGCTCTGCACGTGACAACTGTATGTGCCTCATATATAAGTTGAGGCAGCGTCCTGCGCTCCGCTGGTGGTCATGTTGAGACAGAATATCAAGAGTTGTATGTGCTGTAGTTGTTCGTCTTTGACCGTGAGGCCTGCGGCTGCAGCTGGAGCCTGAGACTCGCCTGACCGCGTGTCCCCGTGCCCTGGGCCTGATACCGGGGGACATCTGGTGAGCGCAGGAGCATTTGTCAGCTAGCGTTTCAGAGACGGGGCATTTGTTTACTCACCTTATCTGCCCGAGAGATAAAGCCAGCTTTGACACAGATAGCAGCCAGCTTGTACGCATGGGCACACAAACAAACACTGGAAGACTCCGCAGCAGCGTGTGTGTGTGCACGGAAACACACCACACAAACACACGGCTGTGCCGTTGACCCTTGGGCCGAGTTCAACTGGGGACACAGACTGACAAATGCGGCTGGGCGGTGACTCCCAGACAGCTGGTGGTCAAAGGTTGCCTTTCTATCTGTGCCCTCATTTGGCTGATTGTTTTTTCTCAAGCCTCATCTGCTGCTCTCCATCTCTTTCTGTCCCTGTGTCCGTCTCCTCCTCCTCCTTCTCCTTCTCCTCCTCCCCTCTGTCAGCTGAATGAATAAATCTTCAGTTCATGCTGTAGGTATGCAGATCTGGCTCTTCTGTCCCTTTGGGTGTCTTTCTGATTTACTTGGGAAAGCCCCCACCAGCTCAGGAGGATGTGTGCAGATCAGCAAGTTTACTGGAGCGCCAGTCGGTGTTTAGCCACTGTGTGTGCTCCTGTGTGTGTGTGTGTGTGTGTGTGTGTGTGTTATCCCACATCTGATCTGTTAAAGCTTCAATAGCTGCAGTTATGAGGACATTATTGCTTCACTCCAGTTGAAACCATTCTGATAAGAGATCCAAGCTTTTCCAACTTTAACAATTTGAACTTGTACGCTGAATAAAGTGACCCGATAAGAGGTACATTTACTCAGAGTGTAACTTTTTGGACATGAACACAGTGGTTCAGCTGTGAAGCGTCTAATCTGCTGCAAATATAGACAACACAAGAAGACGACGGGTTTTACTTCCAACTTTCCAACGAGACAAAAATCATAATTATAAAAACTAGGTGTGAAATCATCACCCGTGGGCCAAATCTGTCCAGGAACAGGGCGGCCTGCTGGGCAGTCCACCAACCATTTTGGGCGCTGAGCTCAACTCTCATGCCTATTCAGTGCCAACTTTGAAGGGCGCAGTGGCAGGTTGCATCTGAGGCTGCTAAGCAACCACAACCAGCACTGTATCGTAGCCTACTTACCTGAAATCCTGAGTGCAGAGCCGATCTTTTTGAAGTGTGTCGGCCTAAAATGTTGTTGTGAGACAGATTTAAAACTCTGATGATCAACCTCTCCGTATTTAACGCGGACTGATATTTATGGAAGAAGGAAAGACATCTGTTCTTGAGACATGACATGCGGTGCACGCTGCTGTGTTCTAAAAGTTGAACCCTGTTTATGTCAGGGTGCAGCCATCGTGCCCTGACAAATAAGTGCTCAGGAACGCATGCATGTTGCTCTGGCATTGCTCTGGTGTTTGACCACGCCTGCCTCGCGTCTACATTGAGCACAATAGATTTGAGGGCGCCAAAAACGCTGCATGTGTACGGCCCCTAAAAGTCCTTTCTCATTGAGGACGAATATCCGCGCAGATTATTCTCGCGGAAAAATATAAAAGCTGATTTCATGGGTTCTTATGGAAGTTTGCACACTGAGGTGGAACTTTTGTGCGGTGAAAAAAGTTTCCACCCAGACCTTGACCCTTGCGGAATTCGCTGGCGGATCTACACAGCTGGGCCAATTACATTGTTTGTTTATTGCGATGTTGTGCAGACCGGGAGAGTCCAAAATCCAGTCAGGCAGGACAGTACGGGAGAAAGGCTGCTAAACCTCGTTTCACAGCAACCCGTCATTTTTGATAAAGACGGGATGATTTTATGAACAATGAATTAAAGGACAACGTCTGGCAGTCCATTAGTGGCTGCAGTGAGAGTGGTAAGTGCTAAAGAAAGTTGATGTTGACGCTTGTTAACATTAGCTTGCTAGCTCGCTGCTGCTGCTCCTACTCTGTCCATGTCCACCCACACCCGTTCACTGCGAATATTCCGCAAATGTGTCCCGCATTTCCACATCGCAGCAGTGAGAATGAACCTTTAGGCTGCTGCTTCAGAATGAAAGAGTGCATTTATTTGTCACGATAATCACATAAAAACGTAGAAGGAGCAGAGTGCTAAATGTATTTTAAATTTATGAACTTTTCTGTCAAAATCAGCAGGAGTCGCCTGTTGTGGTGCACGCAGCAGCTACATCGCCTCGTGTAACACCCACATCGGAGAAACATGCACAAATAATTTTCCAACCAAAGAGAAATGATCTGATGAAGCGTTTACATCAGGCGTATTCAATTAGCGGCCCGTGGGCCACATCAGGCCCTGAAGCAACCTCGGAGTTGCCCTGTTAGGGATGGGAACCAAGAGTCTGTATTAAAGAGCCCGGGGAAAACTAATCAGGACCTTAGTGATAATAAGCTCTGATGTTATCGGCTCTCGTATCGTTATATAGGTTTTGGTTTCTTGTCTCATCATGCTGCAGCCTCTCCTTCTGTTAGACATGCTAGATTTGTCTCCAGATTATCGAGTTTACGCAGTGACTTCTTTCACTACATTCATTTGCATTTCTTTAAAAAATTGTCGTGACCAAAAGCTAAAGAAAAGATTCCAATCGGCTGCTCGCTGCTGAAAATGTCAGCTCCATCCACACTTTCTGGTTCTAACATCCAGCCCAGTTGAACTTGTAATTGAATATCTCTGGTTTACGTGGTTATTAGGCGCTGGTGTTTCCTTATTGAAGGGATCATCAGATGTTTACACGACTCCTGATTGAAGATTCACTCCAACTGGACTCTGGTCTCTTCTGACCGAGGTGTTTACATGAGGTAGTTTTATTCTGTTATTATTAGGACACCAGGGTCCATGTGACCTCACTCACTGTCCCTGTTTGACACGATCTGAAAGGTCTAAAGATGAGCCGCATGAGTCACGCACATTAAACAGCTGCTGAGACGCACACACATATATACAGTATATATATACAAACACACAGCACACTCACCCCTCCCCCGGCATATGCAGGCAAACTGACATGCAGACTGGTGCACAAATCATGCCCATCATACATCCTGCCTGCACTGGCACCCGGGGAGGATGTGGAGTTTAACACAGCCATTCATCGCTCCCCTAATTCATTAGTCCAAATGAGCATTTATGCAGAGCACACATTATTTTTACAGGCCTGCTTTATGTGTTTGTGTGGAGTTTTACAGCCCTCATAAAACACGTCCTCCAAGCCCCAGATAGATTTGGGAGCATTTATTTGCATAGTTCACAAACCCAAAATAAATGGTTAGTGTTCTCTGGCCCCGGCTGCAGCACACTGTAGGCCTGCTGGTGTAAATAGAGTGTGATGCAAACAATGTTGTCGTGTAATCTGAATAATATTTTGTTGACATTATATTAAAATGTGAGAAGAGTGACATAATGCTCGCTCTCGGCGACGTCCGTTTATAATGTGGATGTCGCCTGATGTCGATTCAGATGACGTTTGCTGTGAAGTCTGGAAGTGAAGTCGAGTGTCTGCAGTGAAAACACAAACACACACACAACATTAAACCTTCAGCTTCATACCTCCTCATGTATGGAGGGCTTTTACTGCCCTGTGATGTTAAAGTTCAATAAAATTTCTCATCAAAATCAGATTGTTTTGGAGCTGAAATTAAAACCAAAACTAGACTAGTTATTAAAGATTTTGATTGACACTAATGAGGAGTTTGGTCTCATTTGATGTAGATTAAAGTAAAGTTAATTGCTTTATATTGTGATATACATTTATATTGGAAATATATTCATTAATATAATGATTTCAGCCATATTGTCCAGCTCTGGAAAGATCTATGTTTACACCCCATAGTTCAAGATGAGTTATCAAAACAAATAAAATTTTTAATTGGGAATAAAAAAAGAAATTTCATTAAAACTTTTCTGACATATGTTTGGCATATAATGAGAGACCTAAAAAGAAAGACGCAGGATTAGAACTTGGAAAATGTATTTTTATTTCACTGTTTAAACCTGCTTTTTATTTTTCTTATTTTATTTATTTGTGGCTATTTCGGGGTGGCACAACAAGCTGGCTAATGTTTGAGCAAACAGTTGCATATTGAGCAGACGCGGAGCAACATTAGCCTTCCTTTGGAGTGATGTTTGTAATCGTGGTCAGTTTAGTATTTACTTTTAGCTCTGTTTTGTTCTCCAGCAGTGTGGTTGGTTTGGGCAGGTGTGAACACGGCAATCACACTCAGGTGTGCACCAAAACAACTGGACCGAGACCTTCTTGAAGAGGTGGTCTCAGTCTGGTTCCAAAGGAACTCTGGTGCGGTTGGTTTGTGGTGAGAAGGTGTTGCGACCTGGATGTGAAGCAACTGCAGTCACATGACACATTGTTTGGGTTAAACATGAGCATGTTACAGTCCTGGAGGATTATTAATGTGCACCTCCTCCTGTACTGCCTTAATATGCACATTCAGCACATCCAATGCATCAAAACATTGTTTTCTAGTTGGAGCCGCGTTTGCCTCGTTTTCAAACTGTATGCTTTGACTAAAATGAACAATGACAGCAATATAGTCCACGATGAGCAGCGCTAAAATCAACCTGCGTAGTTGTCCCTCCATTGTGACATTAGAAAGTGTCACATTTATCTTGCAAGTGTACTCTTCTTCAACGTTTGCTTTACTTCCTGGATTTTTCCCACATGGAAATTCTGACCAATCAAGAGCAGCTTTCTCACACAAGGCATTTGATCTGGTCCTCTTGTAAATGCTGCCGTGAGAACACCAACCAACTCTAGGCAATTATACAACTTTGGAACAACATGAGTCCCTGATTCAGACCAAAGGAGACAATTAAAGACGCCATTTTGGGCTTTGGGAAACACCATTTTCTGACATTTACAGATCAAGCAACTCATCAGTTAATGGAGAAAATAGTTGACGAGTTAATCAACCGTGAAATAATCGTTAGTTTCAGCCCTAAAACAAATTTAATATCATGTAACTCTTGTTGAACACGGTGATGCCATCAGCACAGGTGAAACCGGTTTAAGCTTGTGTACCAGACTGGACCGGCAAAACCAGTAATCGTCACAACTCTACTTTAAAGCTCGTATCATGTCAGTTAATGTTCCCAAACCAGTATCCAATTACCACAAAGTAACTGACACACAGTGAGTGTGGACTCAGAGTCATGGCCTGCGTCGTACAACTCCTCTCTTGCTCCTAACGTCAGAGGAACTCGTCCACTGTGATTTCGATGCAGCAGATTTGTCCTGAGGGGAACTGACACAGTGATAAAACACCCGGCCAAGAGTTCACGAGGTCACGCTCTCTGCTCCACACACACTCGCTCAGAGTCACAGTTTGAGTGGCAGGTCGCCATGACGTCCCTGTCAGCGATAGCCCCGGCTCATAGCACGCTCATTTACCTTCATGGCGTGGGGTTTATTAACGGGGGGAGGCTAACTGTGGGAGGAGCTGAGAGCATTTGGCTTGTTAGAAACCGATGGCGATGGTGCTGCCTCTCGGCGGCTGTGTGTGTGTTTGCTTTCCCTCGCCTCCCCTGTAGTGCCCAGTTTGATCGTGCCTGCTCCTCCTAGCTGGTGCCCACTGTACGCCGCCTTCACTCCCCCTCGTACCCTCCTCTCCTCCTCTGCCCTGCTCTGCCAACAAGTCTCTCTTTCTTTCTCATTCCTTCTTTTATTCTCTCTGCTCACGTCTTTCTTGGCGAGGCAAAACGTTCCCACAGCTCTCACAATCCCCCCTCAAGCCCCCCCTCCTCTCCTCGCCTTTCCTCTCTCCCCCTCTTTCTCAGTCTATCACTCTCTCCCTCCCCCCTCCCCTCCCCCGCTCCCTTTCTTCCTCTCTCTCATTCACTTCTTTTTTGTCTTTTTCTTGTCTCCACTTCTCTCCTCTGTCTGCCTCTCTTCCCCCCTCCTCCTCCGTCTCTCTCCCCCGTTCCCTGGCAAAGACTGGCATCACATGATCTCCATTCCCACTTGTGCCCAGACCCTGCCACGCACACACACACACACACACACACACACACACACACTGATATCACAACATGGGAAACGTGGGAGTACCACAGGGTGGCTCATGTCTTTCACTGCGAGCTGTGAACCTCGCTGCTGTACATTTAAATACTCTGTTCTGTTTGCAGGAAACTTAATATACACAAATCATCAGAGCAGCTTAAACACGCCTGGCGGGATCTAAAGTCCGCTCTTACAGTGTGTGTTCATGTCACGAGTGTGATATCATCAACACTGTGTGATCAGAAACATAAAAACAGGGAACATTTAAAGACAAAAGTGAAGTTTCTCAGGGTGGAAATGTTCAAAGCTGCTCCCAAAACAAGGATTTCTGAGTCAGTTCTTCGGAGCCTCGGATATTTTATATGTTGGTAGGAATTTTGGAGCGAAGCGAGATATGCCAGAGAGCTTTCACCCCCCCCTCCGCCCTCCCTTCTTGCTAAAGCCCTGCTGAAACCTTTCCCACTCCTCTCTGTTCCCCCTGCGAGAGGCAGATTTCTTTAGCATGTGTTGCGGCGTCGAGCCCCCGACTGCCAACAAGTGACATCTGCTGGCCACACGGAGCAATGACACCTCCGCACATGCATGTGTGCAGCTTAATGTGAGCTGTAGAGAGGGTTGGAGACACATGACAGGGAGTTATGTTCTGACAGTGTGAGGGACTGTGCATTACTTATGAGAGGGGAGGCATGCCATTTTTATTTTTAAGCACAGGTTTTTTATTTTGGCCCAGGGAGAGACGTAAAGCTTTACATGACTGTATTATGTGTTTATTGTAAATACCCTCTTACAGTGTTCCTGTGGATCCTTCAAAAGTCTTCAAAGTTGGAAAAAGAGAGACGACTGGTTGCTCTGTTTTTACAAACACAGATCAAAATTTTGTATCAGGTGCTCATGAGAACAGGAAATAAGAGGATTGACAGGATCCAGGCACTCTGAAGGAAATATTAAAAAGCCTTTGTTGAATTAAAAGTTGTTAAATTAAATAATCTGAAAATAACGCCTAAATTGGTATTAAAACGTCCTCTGTCAATCTTTTCAAAGTCTCAAAAATAATTAGACGTGGGGGGTGGAATTTTATGATTTTTTTTTTCCTGACATTACTCACTAAAATCTCAAAATAACCCTCACATCACCATCAGGCAGATCAGGATGGCGACATCAACAACGCTTTATTGAATACTCCGCCAAAAGTTTGTCAAACCCGATTTGAGTCAAGACGATGGAAACTCCACATGCAGAGTGAGAAACACAAAATCGCCAAGAAAACCGCCACCACACGCCAGGTGTTTCCCCGCTCTGCTCGAGCCTCGTCTCTGCCACAAGACAGAAACATCATGTTTTATGTTACATTAAATATTTGGGCAAAATTGTCCCAAACGCTGAGCGATTGTTGTCGGTTCATGTTTTTAAATTGTGGTGTTTAAACAGGGTTAAAAAGGATTACGTTTAATTTACCTTAAGCTGTAGTATACCTGCTCTGAACATATGCAAATATGAACACAGCATATTTTCTTCAAAAATCGCCCAAATCACAATTTATCAGAGCCAGTAACTGTAAAAACAGGAACTACAGTGAAATTCTTCAAGTAACATTATTGTTGAGGAGGGTTTGCATTTTGCTCAGGGACTGTATGTCATTTCTGAGAGGAGAAGGGGGTATGGCAAATAATTTGTAAGCACTGGGGACAAACTTGTTTTTTATTTTGACTCAGGGAAGGGGCGACACAAATTAAATGGTTGTAACTTGTATTTTATTTTTGTTATCTAACCAGAAGTCCCATTGAGATTGGGAATCTTTTTTACAAGAGGCACCTGGCCGAGGTAGCAGCCAATCACAACACATTAAAATGCAACTAATACAACATTCAAAACAAAAATCTACAATTAAACAATGATAACAACTATTCAAACATGGCGGCCTCTCAGTAAAAACAAGCACTGGGCTATCGCGACATTTATTTTACTGCAGACTTGTGAAGAATTTTGGAGGCCATGTTTTCTTTAAAAATCACCAAAGTTACACCATTTATCTGAAACTGTAAAAACAGAAATTGTCATTGGATTTTCAGATTTCTGTCGGACTTCGGACACATCATGTGCAACAAACGTTTCCGTCAGGAAAAAAAACATAACCAAATCTGAGCTTAAAATGGTGATATTTCATCAAAATCACTTTATTCTAGGACTCATTTAAAATTTGGGCAAAAATAAACCATTTGCATGAACTAACCAGCACAAGAAAACGACCCTTTTTTAACAGGATTTTGTCTTCAACTTTTACCTTTCGAACATCAAAGGGTAAATTTTAAAAATTTAACTAATTTGTTGTGGAGGGAGGGTCATGGATTTTCCACCAGTCAAGTAAAACACCGCAGCCACCCTCGTCCTCTGATAATAAAGAACAGTCCCTTAAGATTTTTTTTGTTTGTTTTTATGACTCACTCCTCTGCTGTTGGTTTGTTTCATTGGCTCCAATAATATATTTGGTGTGAATGTAAAATAGATACATAAATAAATACATAAATAAATGTTATATATGGTGGAGGCTCAAAGAAAAAGATTTGAACAAAGCCACACCCCAGCCACCCCTCTCCTCTGAGAAGTAAAGGACAGTCCCTTAACTGATTTTTTTTTTTTTTGCATTGCCTCCAATACTAACAGTTGGTGTGAATGTAAAACATATATATTGTTATTTATGGTGGAGTGATGCTCAAAGAAAAATATTTGTAGTTTCAGCGAGGGTGAAGACAATAACAATAAAGTCACACCCCTCCTCTGATAAATAAAGAACAGTCCCTAACAGTGTAGTTTTATATCAGAGCTCTTCAGCACCCTGAGAACCTGCAGCAAGTGAAGAGACGTCCCCTCTTCCTCCCTCCCTGTACATCACAGCTCATCAGCATAGGCACAGATAAAAGATAAAAGAAAGAGGGCAGAGGGAGAGGGAGTGGGGGGTGGGGGGTATACATGGGCAGCCAGCCAGCCGCCCCCCCCCCCCCTCCATCCTTCTACCCCCTGCCCTCCTCTCTCTCCCATGGTTGATTCCCTTTAGGCCCCTCTCACCCCTTCTCACCCCCCTCTCACCCCCTGGCTCCCCGGCTCTGTGTGGCGTTGGCACAGAGAGGGCGCAGGCGGCACACAGACGGCCACGCAGATGGGCAACGGGCAATGCAGGGCTGCCTCCCCACACCTGCTCCTTGCTGGCACAGGGCTCGGGCCAGGCGGCCACGCAGCGCACACACACACACACACACACACACACACTGAAAAACACAGATGTGCATCTAACGCAGAATTATCTCTCTCGATTTATTGAACTTTCCCACATATAGACGCAGACTCGTGCACGTGCAAACACTCCCACGAGCCGCTCGACACGCTGACGCACATGCGTGCTTCTGCGTGTTTCAATAAAAGGAGCGCTGTCTCCCTCCTACACGCCGCCGCTCAGCCTGTCAGTCACAGATGTTTACACGCTTATCTCCAACTGTGCCTCAACATGTGCTCTCCAGAAATTTTTTGCACGTATATACACTATCATAAACATATATAAGACACAATCACACATCCGTCGCCGCCGAGTGATGTATTTATAGTCTCACGCCCGCACATTCACACTTCAGCACTTCTGCGGAAACACATTTCACAATTAATCACGTCGCCCCATGCTGTGCTGTCACATGCAGTTACATACCAGACACTCAGTCAGCTACACAGAGACGCACTATTGTCACTTTTTCACTCAATGTGGCAACAAAGATTGATTATATAGACGAGATGTTTCACTGGCTCCAAAAGATGGGAATTTGTGAGCTGTTTTGTTGACACCGCCGCCGCTGCCGCCGCCGCTGCTGTGGTGCTGCACAGAGGGATTGCCAGAATGTGAAGCTGCTGGTTTAATAGGTAGGGTGTGGATATGGAAGCCAAATAAACTTCCCAGGAAAGCGCCAAAAATAGCAGAACGGAAAATCCATCCTAAAACAGAAAACCTCGAGTGTTGTTCCTGCGATCTCTGAGAGCTGCTCCATTGACAGTTAATGGGCCATCAGGCCAGTCACAGAACACTGGTCCTTCAGACGGATGCCGGCAGTTATTCATTACAAACCTGAGCACAGACAGCGTGTGCCGACATCACTCAAAGTCAGGGACTATTTTTTATTCTTTGGTCAGTGAAATAAGAGCGTAATTTCCACTGTGGATGGAGGAACATGTCCACTTCACTTCATAAAATCTCGCCACCATCACATTTATTGTTTCAGGTTGATTTACTCGCTAAAATCTGATTGTCCAGCTGCCAAAATCAGTATAAAGAAGAGTTGATCAAAATGTTGCACTCAGTTGAGTCGCTTAACGAGCAGCAGATTCGGCAAACCAATCGCCAGAAATAAATGTTTCCATTGTACATTTGTAGTGGACACATTCAAACTTTACATGTCTTTACATTTCAACAGCGCTGTGGTGAATGTGTGGTAGTCCGGCACACTTGGTTACGGTTAGCAAAGGAGCATGTTTGGCTTAAAACACCTGGTTTTGGTGCCACAGTCACAGCTGGGAAAGAAGTAATGACTCACTAAAAAACAACCGGTTTAGTTGTTTGTTGGTCTTGAACCGTGGTCCGCAGCTTGGCAGGCGTTTGTTCTTGGTGTCACGCCATTCGCCGTGGAGCTTGAAGGGGAATACCTGCTAATACTATTCAGGTCACAGAATGTACTTGGACCTTGTTTTTGTTTTTCTGAACACAGGAGGAACTGCTTTCTTCAAAATATAGTTTTATTAGGGCTGTCAAATGATTCAAAAATAAATGTAATTTATGACATGTTGTAATATTTGCTGTTAAAGTGTTTAAAACATTTTCAGTGAAATTAATGTTGCCAGATGTGTCGTAGTGAAGCTGGACTTGGACTAAGGGATTCAATGAGTCGGTCACAGGTAGGTCTGAACACCTGGTCGAGTGTGGCTTGACGAGGCTGGCTGCTAGCGTTAGCATCAGAGGCTGTGCTAGCTCAGACCTCCTGGTTCGCTGCTAAATGCTTTGTGTTGAGGTGATATTTCAGGCTTGAAGCTCTCCAATGGTCCGAAAACTCCTCAGTGCAGAACATGCAGAGAACGCTGCTCCTATCAACAGCTCCAGACGACACTGCTCGGCCCCGTTAATGGAACATTTACATTTATAAAAACGGCCAGATGGAGCTGTTGATAGGAGCAGCGTTCACTGCAGGTTCTGCAGGAAGGAATTTTCGTACCATCGGAGAACTTCAAGCCTGAAATATCACCTCAACACAAAGCATTTAGCAGCGAACCAGGAGGTCTGAGCTAGCACAGCCTCTGATGTTAATGCTAGCAGCCAGCCTCATCAGGCGTTCAGACTGAGTCAGTCTACCTGTGACCAACTCACTAACTCCCTTACAGAATGGACTGCAGACCAGTTTGGGTGGTCGAGGACAGGGGGACAACTGTGTCCAAAATCCAGCAGCTTTACTACGACACATCTGACAACAGTGAATTGAACTGAAATTTTTTCAAATACTTTAACCGCAAAAGTCTATGTATGCAGTTGATTTAGATGAATTAATTATTCGCTTGACAGCCCTGGTTTTTTTGTAATGAGAATCGATCGTCATGTGAAGTCCATTGCTAAATATGTATGCTAACTTCGTTCATAAAATGGACTGCAGCTCTTCCAACATAAACAGTATTTCCTTGTCTTCCTGCACTGTTTTGTTAGCTTTGCTCTTTTCCGTGACCTCGTTGGCCACAAAACAAAAGTGTCCCCAAACTTCTTGGTGTATTTTCCACTCCAGGAAAGCCCCTGGAGCACAGCGTGAGCTCCCAGTTTGGAAAGCGAATGGGCTCCATCACACATGTTTGTGGCCACTTTGAGGGCCTTTCTCTCAAACTCATGGCTCCGTGACAGTCGTTACATAATGTGATGTATTGTGCTTAATATTTGGAGAACAATAACAACACTGATATCAGTAGAAAGCTAAGAGTCTCCTCTTTCCAACAGTGTATAAACTCAAAATGTGACAGACAATCAAAGAGCAGGCTACAAATAAACACTGAGAACTTCTAGACCACCAGGTCAAGAAATCAAAGCTACGCCCAGTGGATCGCCGTCAGACTTTAGATCTGAGGCTTTAAGACAACTGAGTAAGATATGGTGTCAGAACATAAGTAAACTAAGGGTGAAGTCAAAGTGGATGACTCAGTGGTGCAGCGGCTGTTCAGGATGCCCTCGTGTCTCAGCAGAACGCCGTGTAACCACAATGATGATTCGATCAAATCCCCTGTTATTATCTTGTTACACTCAACTCTACATTATCTAATGAAACAAGTTCCCATGAAATATTCAGGGCACCTTTCTGCACAAAGTGGCGTCCTGTCACAACTTGAATTTCCCTGAACCCGTAGGCAGCGGCAGCGAGCCGAGGTCATCCACAGGACAGATATACTGAACCGTCGACCACAGCGGCGTCCAATAAGAACCACGGGCTTAAAAACCAGGGCCAGGATGAGCTTGTAGAAGATTGAAGCACAGGGATGGAGGGGGGCGGGGGGGTGATCAGAAGGCGATGAGTGGTTTTTCCAAAACCGGAAACGAATCTGCGTATGAAAACGAAAGCGGGGGGAGGAGAGAGTGGGACGTGGGGATGAAGGAGGTGGTGGAGGAGGAGGAGAAGAAAAAAAGAGGTTGAAATGAAGTCCAATAAAAGAGCCGAGTGAACATCTGTGTGGGATAGCCGTGGGGATTAGGAGGGTTTGGAACATTTTAAGCGCATTAAAGATTTAAAAAAAAGGTCAGAATGTTTAGCAACATACCGATAAACCTCTTAAGCGAAACCCAATTGGGGAGGCTGTTTGGTTTCTTTATCCAGAGGCTGGTGGATGAGGGGGGGTGGGGGTGGAGAGAGGGGGTGAGACTGTGCAGCCACACACACTTAAATTCAAACACACTTGTGTATATATACAAGTCAGTCAGTGCAGTTCGCCGTCTGCTTTACATCCATCTCCATCAGCGTGAAGCCAAGCGCACATGAACATTATATTTAGTATTTCTGTATATACTGTATACACTCTGCCCCCCCCCCCCAATCTCATCTAGAGATGTATGGACGCAACACCACAGCTGCGCTCCCACATTAACCCGGAGCCTGAGACGAATCTGCTGCTGCTGCTGCTGCTGCTGGTACCCACACACTCGGCCAGAAATGACAGGGTTCAGACCTGCGCGCCTGAACGCCACAGCTCGTATAGACAGGAGTTACAGGGAGGGAGAGGCCGAGGCCAGACGGAGATGAAGAGGGAGAGAACAGTGGTAGATTTGTCCGCAGAGCTCTGGAGCAGTCGGAGGAAGAGGCCCCTATCATTTGACTGTGAACTGAACCATGTCTGGGGAGCTATCCTTAAATGACACGGCACACAGAGGGTGGAGACACCGAGGCAGAGGGGTCACGGCTGCAGGCTGCACCCAGTGCTGCTGTCTGTATTTATACAGCGCCTGTGTCAGGCATGTCACCATACAGGAACTTGGTCATTGTTTTCTAAGTGACAAGTCTCAAGTCCTCGGTCAAGTCTGACAGTCCCAGGTCAAGTGCCAAGTCCTTAACTTTGAATTTCGAGCCCATAATTTGCTCCTCAACAAATATAATCCCATTTAACAACAGAGTAATTATGTTTTAAATCTAAAAGAATCATGAATGCTCCTTAAAATTTGTCTTTATTTGTGAAAACAAGTTTGTTAAAAACAGTGCGACTAAACTTCATCATAAAAAACTTGTCTTGACATTGCATTGTCGTAGCATATCGCACTTTTAACCAGTACCACAGTTAGCTTGGTAACTATGTTAACATTAGCTTTAAGTTAGCGCTGCTTGTGCAACTTCAGATGTTGACCGAAGTTCGAAGTAGTCGTGTCATTGTCTGTAAATTTCTGAACATTTTGCAGTCTGCAGTTTGATGTCTGTTGACAACCTCCTAGTTTTTGTACGCAAACAAAATTATCTTTGGTATCTTTTTTCCAGCTTGTGCTCGGAACGTAACATTAGCTCTTTATGGTTCTCTCCTGCAACTTAATTGGATGCTGTCGGATTGGTTCAAACAAAGTGGATCTGGGGAAAGAAGTGTCGACTTGTTTGAGCTCTTTCAGGAAATGAAGGAAAGTGAAATGATTCATGGCAAACTTTATGAAATACAAGCCTTTTAACTGTGGGTTTGAAGGAAAGTAACTTGAAAATAAGTTTCAAATCACAGGGCTCAAGTCCAAGTGAAATCACTGGTGGTGTTAAAGTCCAAGTCAATTTGCAAGACTTTTTTGATTTTGTCAAGTCCAAAGTCATCAAATTTGTGCTTCAGGTCCAAGTCATCTGACTCATCGACTCAGGTTTTGTACATGTAAAATGTGATTGTGTGGTAGGCTCCTCCACTGTGATTTGACAGCGGGATAAAAAGTGACAGTGACGAGCGGCTGCACAGTTTTACCCAAAGTTGAGCGTTTTTTAACACTTGGCAACCAGAAAGAAAACGGCAACCCTCCGGCGCTGCGTGTCCCAGTGAGCTGGCGGCCAACAGCAGCACCAGGTCTAACCTGTGTAACAGCAGCAACAGAAAGTTTACTGATCCAGCAGGGAGTCGGGGCTGTCTGGTCCGGAGCCGGGGTTTGTGCTGGCTTGGTTCAGGTTGAGCTGCTGCCCGCTGTCCTTCCAGTGAGGTGGTCTGTAGCGGCGGGAAGTGAGGTGGAGAACACACTGTGATTCGAGGCTCTAGCTAACGTTAGCTACATAAACATGAACTTGAAGTTGCGGCTGTGAGACTGATATTGACGTGTTTTATTTTTTGCTAAACCAGTGCAGGTAGTTGTTGTCAATACTGGAGTGGCAACTTTCTCTACAGGAGTCTTCGCCATTGAATCAGGCTTTCACCATCTGAAGGGACGTGCACGTTCATTTGCATCTCTAGAACAGCCAATAGGAACGCCTGCTCTCTGAAATGACCTGTGATTAGTGAAAAGCTCCCACCATGGGCTAGATTTTCTAAAGCCTGAAAACAGAGCCAAGAGGAGGTGCAGGAGTCCAGTTTTCTCTCAGTACACTTAATCTACAATATGCTCAAAGTGTTTAATGGCATTTTTGCCCAGTGACAGCAGAATAAAACTGCCTACTGCAGCTTTAATATTTAAGAAGAAGAGCTGGAGAGTCGCAGAGGGAAATATTAACAGACGATGTGATGAGTTCCTGATTTGAGGGAAGTTTTTTCTCCAGTTTAATGAGAATCACTGGAACATTTCCATTTTGAGGACATTAACGCTGAATATGAGAAAACACATCGAGCGCAAAACACAGGTTCCACCACACCGTCATCAGGTCTTAACATCGGAGGTTGTTGTAATTTATCTGCAGTGTTTGACTGCTGTTGGTTTTTACAGTCAGTCTGAAAAATCCCCGTCACTTAGTGCACGGCAGATTACAGAGGGCCTGTTTGCCTCATGTGTGCTTGTGATGCACAAACAAACACTCTGAGCCGTTCCGTAAATTAGCAAAAAAAAAAAAAACACAACAAAGTGCCCGTGTGAGCGCCGTGCACTCGTATATGAATATGCGCATGGTAAATGAGTCCATTAGCGCTGGCAGCGTCCGCCTGCGTACCGAGCGACTGAGCATGTGTATGCAATTTTACATTCAAGTGTCTTTTAATGATTTGCACTTGTGTATATGTGTGCGTGAGTGTGTGTGTGTGTGATGAATGGAGTGATTAAGTAAGTGTGATTCAGTGTGTGTGTACATTAGCCTGGGTGTGAGTTACTAGCCTCTGTCTGTATGTGCAGTGTGATAAATGTATAGGCAGTGTTACCTTCAGTGCACACACTGCAGGAGTGTATCAGCAGTGACTGAATATTGACCAAGACACTGAATGAACTCAGTGTGTGTGTGTGTGTGTGTGTGTGATCAGAGCGATATCAGTGTGTATTTGACGGCCCGTGTGTGTATTATCTGTGGTGAGGCGTGTGCAGGGGGCCTTGGGGCAACTGTGTGCAGGAGATAAGGGTTCATGATTCACGTGTGTGTTTGTGTGTGTAAGAGTATGTTTGTGATTCAGAGGCATGTGTATCCATGTTTGGTGCGTGCACGGTGAGCATTTGAACCAACGTGTTAATAAATGCTCATGTGGTGTCAGACTGTACACCACAGCCAGTGTCATGTCTGTGTGCGTGGGGACAAGTGTACGTTAGCATCCTTAATAACACACACACATATTCCTGTCTCTCTGGAGCACATCCTGTATTAATATTTTTCTGTGTCTGCAGTAGATGGTCGCAGTGGGAATCACCAGAGGCCCCTCAATATGATAAGTTCATGACACTTCAGTCACGAGACAATATTGATTTTAAACATTTTGTGATAAAGTAGTTTGAAAACCAGTGAGCTATGCGCCTGAGGTCTCACCTGGTTTTATAGACAGAGAGAAGACAGGTATTTTGATTTTTGATTAGGAACTTTATGGCCGTATGTTTGGCATATAACAAAGATTAAAACTGGGAAGATGTCGTTTTCATTTCATGGAGACTTTAAGGCCGTAGACAGTGTTGGGGTGAATTTCCTTGCTATGCCAGAACCTGCAAAAAAATCAAAATGCCAGAAAAGAATGGAGAGGAAAAAGAGGGCGCTTGAAAGGACTGAAAACCCAAATGATAATGTAATAACCAACTTCTGTAAGTCAGCTCAGAAAGCTGCTCCCAGTCCCATGATGTTAGCCTGGGGGCTATTGCTACAGCTAACATTACTAGCCAAGAACTAGCTGGCGTTAGTAAAGAGGCCACCACGCCGACCACTACCTGTGAGAAGATGGATGATAGTGCCTGTGTAGCCCCTGGCTCTCTCAGGCAGTTTACATGTATACATTGATATATGGATTTATGGAGGGCACATTCACTGGATCTTTACAGGGGCCATTTCTGTGGGCCGGCCAGCTTGGTGTCTCTGTATTGACACAGTATTGCCACACAGAATATAGCAGTGGCCTCACTGAGGTTGATGTACAGATGGTGTCAGATCCCATTAACACAGAGCTGGAAATGTTCTCTTATGTATAAAAAACTATTGGAGGCAGATGTTTCCTTCCAGAGGATGACACTGCTTCTTGGTTTTGTTTTGGTGGTTTGAAGTTTGAACTCATTACTGTCACTCAGTAGTAAGAGTCACAAGTAAAATGAATGTGGGGAAAATTGTGAATGTAAATTTCAGAACAAAACCATTATGTATGTAGTATATGTTTCTGTAAAAATGAGGCACAACATTATGTGTGATGTTAAAAGGTTTCTCATGTTGACAAACCAAGAGAGAATCACCATCTGACTCTGCAGTTCCCTTCAGCTTCATGGACCCACCTTAGCATCTTTTAGTTCATTGTTTTGGCTTCCTGTTTATATCTTCAGAAACCAGTTGTTTATACCATCAAATCCATGTTTACACCAATAAAAACTGTTTATACCATTAAACAACCAAATTCATACCATCAAAAAATACATTTCAACTATCTAAAAACATGTTTAGACCACTGAAAACCAAATGTACACAACCAAAATTTGTATTTTGGTTGTGTACATTTATAACATCAAAAAACAAGTTCAAACCATCAGAAAACAATTGTTTATACCATTAAAATCCATGTATATGTCACAAAAAAATAAGTTTAGACCATCAACAACCACATTTATACCATTAATAATGGTTTATACCGTTAGAAAAACAAATTCTTACCATTAAAAACACATTTATACCATCTAAAATGAACTTTAAACCAATAAAAACCAAGTTCAAACTATCAAAAGCTGTTTATACCATCAGAAAACAATTGTTTACACCATCAAAATCCATTTTTGTATCACAAAAAACAAGTTTAAACCATCACCAACCACATTTATACCATTGAAAAAGTGTTTATACCGTTTAAAACCAAATGCATACTATAAAAACAAATTTAAACTGTCTAAAACTATGTTTAGACCATTGAAAACCAAATGTATACCACCAGAGACCAAGTTCAAACCATCAAAATCTATGTTTATATCACAGTGAAACACGTTTAAACCATTACAAGCCAGATTTACAGCATCAAAAACCAAGTTCACACCGTCAAAAAATGTTTATACAATCAGAAGCCGATTGTTTATACCATTAAAATCCATGTTTGTATCACATAAAAACAAGTTTCAGCATCAACAAGCATACCATCATAGCTGTTTATACCATATATTTGCCTTTAAGCTGTGGTGCGTAATGAGGGATATGATCAATCCATCTATGTCACAGATTGGACCTGCTCTCGTAAGGTGGAAATACACAAGTTTTTGTTCGTTAATTTATCATTATAAAGTAATTATTGATCACACAGTGGAGTTCATGTAACAATGACATCACCACTGTTAAATAAAACCACTTCCTTATAAAGAATCCCGAAAAGTTCTGAAGCAGAGTTTGAAAATGTGTCTGATAAAGTAACTGGAGTGGAATTAACACCTTAAAATGCAGAGCGACTGATATAGTAGAGTCAGGCTGGTTGTATTGTAGCTCAGCGGCCGCCGGCCCGTTTGGTGCCAAGAAATACTTAAACAAAACAACACATTGAGCCGGTGCCAGGAGGCTATATTATTATCTTCATTCCAACTAATTGCCAGGCCAAACAGCGACACATATGCACACACACAGGCTTCAACAACCACTCATCATGAGGGACTGTGGTGTGCCATCCCTGTTGTCATGACAACCCAGCACTGAATTTTGGCTTGGAAACTGTCACATAGTGTGAGGGAGATTTTTCCGAGGCGTACAGGTTTAAAAGGTTTTAACGGTTTGTGCTCGGAGTGAGATGCAGGATCAGGGTAGTCGGGGTGAGCGCCGGCCTCGGGCGCCGTTTATTCCTGGTTCTTCTTACGTGATCACCGTGTTTGCCTTGAATGCACCCCGTGTTTTCCTGTTTCTATCCATCCTTATACTTTGTGACAGTGTCTGTGATGATGTCTCATTTTTATTTGACTGAATGTAACATGTTGTCTGGGTGGGCGACGCAACACGTACAGGACTGCAGACAAACATCCCTGTGGTTTTATCCTCACTCCATTTGCATTGCATATCCTCTGTAGGTCTTTTTATCTTTAAGACCGTTGGGTCTGTGTGTGTGTGTGTGTGTGTGTGTGTGTGTGTGTGAGAGAAGGAGAGTGTGCTTTGCAAGCATGTGTGTATGTGTGTGTGTGTGTGTGTGTGTGTGGGTGTGCCGTCAGCTAGCAGGAATGCATGGGTACCGCCAAAGCTAAGATGGCTGCCAAGCGCTAAGATGGCTGCCAGGATTCCACAGAGCGACAGCACGAGAGAGAAAGAGAAGCAGAGCGAGAACGAGTGCGAGAGGAGTTGAGGGAGGAAGACGTGAAGATGTGCTGAGAGTGAGGGAAGAGAGTTGCGAGAAAAAAGAAACTCTTTCCCTGCGTGTTTTCCCCTCTTCTCCTCCACTCAGAGTGATGAGGTGAATTTGTTTGTCTCTTTTTGTTGTCTTGGTTTTGGCAACGCGGACAGACGGGGGTGAATAGTGCAGCAGTTTGCTGGCACGTCGTCCACTAATGCCACCCAAGATTAGGACGCTGATTTGGGCTTAGAGGACGCTGAGATTGGGGGGCCTAGTACTGGCTGCGAGGGGGCCACGTTCTGGCTCGGGAGACTTGGCCCAGGACGGCCTTAAAGCTTCAGCGCTGTGGGCTAATTGGCCTGAATGGTATATATGATACAACTATAAAACTCCTCAAGGCTGCATTACACATCTGAAGAAGAATGGCAGCCAGCGGGCCAAAGAAAACTAGCTGAAGCAGGTGGCTCTCTGCCCGCCGGCCCCTATAGATGTCAAGGTAAACACACACAGGAGATGCAGTCCAAACAATGCCAACAACCCACCAGTGTACGATTTACAAGTAGCCCTCAACTTACGAGTCAGCAGCGGGGAGGCTGAGGTTCCTGGGGACCTTTAACACTTAATCCAACTCACACAGTCAGAGTCCTGCACTAACACTGTGTGTGTGTGTGTGTGTGTGTGTGTGTCAGAGCCTGAGCCCCTGGAAATGAGATCTATAAAGAAGAAAAGTGGTTTTGTCGAGGTAAACACAAACAGGAGAGTCAATCCAAACAATGCCCAGTACTTTTACAAGTACACCTCAACGTACGAGTCAGCAGAGAAGCTGAGGTTTCTTTACCCAACCTACACTTTCTAAAGCCCAGTTCATACCAAAGATTCGCAACAAGCCTAGTTGAAACAGGCAGACGGCGTATCATCTCTAGTCAATGACTCTCTGCGCTTCTGATCTGTAACGCTGACAGGAAGTGACCGCCATGAGACGGCGTATCATCTCTAGTCAACAACTCTTTGTACTGTATAGCTCAATGGTTTTGATTTTCAAACTCTTTGTGCCCAAGCCAAAATGTCAAGGCACACCTGTATTCATATCTGTGCACAACAGCATCTATGATGTGTGTTATCACTCTTATCACAATATGAGACAATAAAAATAAGAAAAAATAAGACAGGTAGCTTTTGTGATTTTGGGTACTGGCTGTCTTCTCTGGTGCTTTGTTGTAATTGTCCATACAATAAAGCGATCCATCGTCCTACTCACGTCTTTCTTCTTATAATCGTCATCATCCCTCACACTGGCTGCCAATCAGAGCTTTGATGTGTCACACACTTTAATTCCCACGCACAAGGCGACAAATAGTTCCCCTGTGAAGGTTTTTTTTTTAAATTAAATCACATTTTTTTAGCAAGAGTTTGCCTCTTTAGTAGGAAACGGGTGCACACAACATACTGATACAGTCAATTAAAAATTCATTCATAACTTTTTGTACAGGCCCAGTTGAATATTGCAATAATAATGTGTGGCTATCACAGAATCCCACAGCACACCGTTTGAGAACCAGTGGTCTAACTAGCTACGCCTCTCATGTAAACAGCACTTCACTGTTTGTGGGTTGTAGTCGCTCATCGTCCTCCTGATCGATGAGGAAGGTGTGTGTGGAGCAAACAGTCCACTGTAGTGCCATGTCTTGCTAAAATTTAAGCATATTTGGTCCTATCAGATGATAAGGATTGAATTTGAATCCCTCTTGTAACAGTACACCGCTCAAATATTCCTCTTCCCTTGGATGTACGTCACAGCACAGAAACTAAAGACGCTCTACTTCCTGTTTCACTGGGACTTCCAAGGAACACTTCACTGCAAAAGACCGTTTTATATTCATTACTTTGCCCGTGTTGTGTTGGATTTGTGAAGAAAAGTTTGTGTTTCTCTCATGCCTGCACAGCGAGCGAAGAATCCAAAGAAGCCGAACTTTCTACATGAATTAAGGTAATCAGGGTCCACATTTAACAACAGCAAAACTATATCAAAACATCAACTCATGCAGTTTAATCCAAGTCTCAGTATCCAGTCGTGTGCTCAGTGCTTCACAAACACTTGTATTTAGGGGAAAACATTGCGATTTAAAACACGTCGGTACAAACAGTCTCTTGCATGGATATGTAGCGTGCCTGGGCATGCACATGTGTTGAACTCAGATCAGTGTTTTAGTGGAAATACATGTTTGTGAAGTACTGAGCACACGACTGGATACTTGAGACTGTTGTTTTGCCTCAGTTCATAAAGAATGTTCACCTTTTTTGGATTCTTCGTTCACCCTGGAGGCATGAGAGAAAAGCAAAGTTGTCTTCATGAGTTCAGCATAACACTAGCAGAGTAATTGATATACAAACAGTCATTTTGCAGGTGAAGTGTTCTTTTAACTGAAGGAGTCTGAGTGCACGTTTGAGCCCCTGAAAGAGACGCACACAAGGAGAGAAGTGGTTTTTAAGCCAAAAAGAACAAGCACTCCAAACTGAATTCTTTGAGGCTTTTCTCGTGATTTTCCCACAGCGACAGGCTCCAGGATCGAGGATATTAACGTCTTGATTTGCCATTTTATGACTTTGAACTGACGTTTAACCTGAGCAGAAGTATGCATCTTTAATCTCAGGCCCACGTCTGTCTCTCCTCAGTGGAAAGAATGAAAGAAGGCGCCGTTTCCCGTCAAGTTCCTGAAGAGTTCCCTCTGATGCTAACCTGAAACCCTCACCTTGGGTCGCATCCAGACATCTGTCCACCTGACTAAACATCTCTCTGTCTCTCTCTTTTTTTGTGTCTTTCAGAACAATCAGGACAATCAGACAACTCAAACCAGCAAGGAGACACAGACGTCAAGCCCCCACCAAATGGTGAGTTTACAAGCGTGTCCCGTTTGCACACATGCATGCAGAAAAATGTTTAACACACCTGTGCGTACGTGCAAGCACACCTATACGTGCACATAGTGTGTGCACACACTCCCCCTACACACAGGCCTCTCTGTGTGCAGTGTATCCCGGCAGAGTTGGGTCTGAGTTTATTATGGTAAGGAGAGCTGATGGTACTGTAGCGTGGGGGTTGTGCTGGGATTGTGGCGGGCCACTCATAAATCACACTGACGTTATTGGAAGATGGGAACCACATGGCTGCTGCCGAGCTCAGCACTGACCTCATGCGCCGTCCCCGCTGTGGTTAACCCCCGACAGGGATGGAGTGATGCAGAGAAGGAGAAAGAGATGGAGGACGGGAGGAAAGTGAAGGGAGGTGGAGGTGGGGGCGGGGGGTTTGAAGAGAAAATGAGAGGTGAGGCGGGTGAGGAGAAGAGTGACGGACAGATGGAGAGAGGGATGAAATGAAGGAGGGAGGGTGTGGATTTAAAGTTCACTCAACCCTGGAGTTTAGGATGTTCTGTATGCACACACCACACAGACCCGGGTATTATGGATACGGACATTATAGAGCACGGATGAACAAAGTTCACGTGGGAGGCCGAGGAGACTTCAGAGCAGCACAGGAGTTCCGTACAGTACACTGTAGGGCTGTACTGAAGCTTCACATGTCCGTCGTCATATTTTATAGACCTGTTAGTGTACAGTGAGTAAACAGTATGATGTTTTTTAGTGGGCGGGGCTTAGCTGGAGGAAAAACAGTTCTGCACAGACATTAACTGAAAAGCTAACAAGTTCTGTTGGCTTGTTGTTGACAGTGGAGGAAGAAGAAATGAGTGGTCAGTTCGGAGTGCCAAAGCGCACTCTGACACAAACTGGAGCGTTGATAAATTGGGAGCGCTGTCTGAATGTAGCGTTGGGTTATCCAGAGCAGCGCACTCTCAGAGTGGCAGAGCGCACTCTGGACACTCTGTCTGTGGAGACGGAGCAGCAGAGCGCCGAGCGGAGTGAATGTGTGATTAACTTAACCGTTGGTTCATTCATGTAGAAATATAACGCTGCGTTTCTTCCACCAACAGGGCTCTCATTTTAGTGTAGAGCGTCAGACTGAATTTACCAACGCACCATGTCAGGTCACTCACTCTCCGGGACCGCCAGTGTTACTTGAATAAGTAAACACTGACCAACGGGACCAGACTGGCCGACCCGTATGCTCTCACTCAGTGGATGGATGATGTCACAGGAAGCCAATCTTACAAAGGAGGACCACACTTGTTTGTTTTGCTATGGAAGCTAACGTTAGCTAATGTGCTAAAAAGTTAGCGTTGCAGAGAAATCCAATCTTCCTCTTAATCCCTCCCCAGTTTCTGATGAGGTGGACATGATAACCCTTAATACACATAACCTTATTCATCCCTACAACAGGAAATACTTTTTCCCTAACCTGATATGAAGTGTGCGCTGCACATGTGAGCATTTTTGATGATGGCCTCCGTCCAGTCCTTTGGTCTTATCACATTTGGTCTTGTGGTGGAGAGGCAGGTTTACCTCCAGCTGATAAAATGACATCACTGTGACATCTACATTGTCTACTTAAATCAACTTCTTTTTAATGATGAAATGTCATTTATGGAGCTGTTAACTTGCTGCAGGTGTGTCCCGCCCTTTGTGTCCCTTACAAAACTATATCAAAACATCAACTCATGGAGTTACTGGAAAAGTTTGAATTAGGGATGTCAGTGCTTAACTGTTAATCACTTAACCACAGAGAATATTTCTGACCGGTCACACATGTCGGTCCCAGTTAATTTTTGATGCACCCCAGCAGGGTCTGGTGGGAGCTAACGCTAGCTAGCAGCTAGATTAGTGGTTCCCAACTGGTGGGTCGCAGGTCCATTCTGAATGAACCTCAAGTGACTCGTGAACACTTTATTTTTGAGTACAGTGAATTTCCGGCACAGAGCTTTTATTTTGAAGTGCCATTTCCTCCTGTAGAGTGAGTGGCTAACAGACAGCTACTTCAGAGAGACAGAAAACTAGCTTGACAAAATGGTCAAACGCTCATATGACGCCAAACGCATTAAACTGTGTGGACCTTAAACTAATGACGAAGGAGAAATCTGGACCAGTTGGGAACTACTGGTTTAGATAATCTGTTTACTTGTTTACAACTTGTGTGAATGCCTCTGAAGAAAGATGTGAAATTAACACCCGAGTTTTTAATAAACCAGAATTTTCCTTTTTAGGTATAAAAAGCTGAACATGACCGACCCAACAGTCTGTATGTTATAGAAAACACATGTTCCCACACCAGCAGCGTGTCGAGCGTTCCCATACATGTGTTTTTCAGCTCCCTCTGCGTGTGTGTGCGCACATGTAATTTTATGCATGTTTGGTATATCCACCCTGCAGACCGCCGCTCTCACACACTCCTCTTCCTCTTTCTCTTTCAGGCCACTTGAGTTTCCAGGACTGCTTTGTGACTTCAGGGGTGTGGAACGTCGCAGAGCTGGTCCGCGTGTCGCAGAGTGAGTCACGGCTGTAATTTCCCAAGTCAATCTCTACGCAGACGCACTCTCCCTGTCACTCCTCGTACACTTCATACTGTCACTTCATTACAACGCCTTCAGGGTGAAACTACATGTAGCAGCCTCACACACCAAACTTTTTGATGGATAACTTATTATTTAAATCATAAAGCTTGTGATATTTTATATTTCCTTACAGTCCGTAATAACAGTGAATTGATCCTAATGACATGAGAAGTATCGTCTATGTGGCCAGAGCCGGATTTATCCTCTTCATCTGTTCTATTGTCGTCTGAAACCATTCACAAACCTATCATTGAGGCTCTCTTTCACACTGGGTGTCATGTTCCTTTCTTTTTTTTTTTTTTTGTAACCACGAACACACTCACACTGTAATTTATGTGCACTGCACTAAATGTGTTTTAATCCGCAGCAGAAAATAGTTCCCAACAAATGTACTATTTATTCCTGTTTGAGTTAGGTTTGCTAAAAACTGCACCGTCCAGCTGTTTTCGGGCACGACCGCGGCTCTAAATGTGATTATTGTGACTCCGTCTTTAATGATCGACATCTTCCAGCGAGCTCAGGGTCAAGCGCCGCAGACTGGCTGTGTGAGACAGTGTTGTAAAATGGCAGGAGATCCACTGATAAGGCGCTTTTCAAACAAAGTTCCAAAGCGTTTTACACGGTTGATACCGGATTTAAAACAAAGCTGAATTCAACCAAATAAAACCAGAGGATTTCAAGAAATACAAACAAACAGGAACCTCAACAATAAAGATAAAATATCATCTCTGCAGCAGAGAAGCAAAGTTGGCAAGATAATCCCAATGATAGTTTAGGGGGCGGGGCATAAGCACATACAGCGAGCAGCAGCAGAGACCCACCGTCTGACACCGGCACACTGTGAGGACGGAAACAAAAAGCATGGTGCAGCAAGCCAACACGTCGTCTGCAGTCATTTTGACTTGACCAGCGGACTTCACTACAAGCTGATTGGCTGTTGAAACAGGTGACATGCTCTAAAACCAGAGTGTCAGGTGACATCATCAGTCGGCTTAGTCCAGCTCAACCGGCCAGTTCACACCTCTGACACTTTTCTCTGCAAGGGTGAGCTTGGACTGAAGTAGTGACACAAACTTGAAATGGGAATTTCAAAATAAAGGCGTGTCCTAAACATGATGATGTGTATCGATGTTTTCACTTTTATACTGGATCGTTGATCATCGAATCAGTATATCGATCCAGATCGTCACACCCCTAGTCTGCATGTTGGATGTGTTTCCATTTACATTCAACCCAAAGATGGAGCAGCGCCAACTTACCATCTTCGTCCGACAGGAACCTGCAGGCAGGTCTTAAAACTCACTGGTCATTCTTGCTCCCTAGTGTGACTGACTCGCAGCCAGTCGGCTTGTTGTGCTAACCTCAGCGCATGTTGCTAACCGCGTACGGCTAAAAGCTTACAGGCAGAACCTGCACTAGCGAACTTCAGTTTCACATCACGTGCATTAATCTACACATAATATATAATAATAGTAATCTTTATTTATAAAGCACTTTTCAAAACAGAGTTACAAAGTGATTTACATGTCAAAAATTAGTTTTAAAAGAGCTGATAAAAACATTTTGGTTTATAAAAACTGAGGAAATAAAGACAGTTTAAATAAACTTGAACCTCAAGTTAAATCAGGAAAAAGTCTTTATAAGGAGGGGCTTAAAAGAGCTCACTGACTCGGCTGACCTGATTTCCTCGGGCAGATTGTTCCAGAGCCTCGGGGCCCTGACAGCAAACGCCCTGTCCCTTTTAGTTTTCAGCCTTTGGAACAGACAAAGACAGACGTTATCACGACTCATCCTGAGTGCGGCGTGAATGGGTTTACAAAGTTTCATGATAATCTATCCAGCAGTTGTAGAGACATTTGAATCAAAATGACGAATGTGAACCTCACGTTGATGCTGGAAAACAAATCTGGGGATCACAAAAGTCATTAGGATACATCATCAGGAGACCATGAACGTCTGCACAGATCTTACAGCGGTCCATCAGCTGGTTGATGTTTAAAGTCTGAATCAAAATGGCGACATATTAACACCAGTGTGTGTCTGTGTGTGCATCCCTCAGCCCCGGTGGCGACAGCGACCGGCCCCAACTTCTCCCTGGCTGACCTGGACAGCCCCGGCTACTACAACATCAACCAGGTGACCCTGGGACGGCGCTCCATCACCTCCACCCCCTCCACCAGGTACACACACACTCAGAGTGTTTCCCCTGTACTAATATTCTTCACTTCTTAAATCTTTAACCTCTGAACGCTGCTGTATTCTTTATGCTGAGCCTGCTCTGCTTTTTGATTGTGCTCTTTCTTCTCCCCCTTTTCTCCTCCTTCACTGCTAATCTTCCTCATCCCCTCTCATTTTTCCCACACCGATCTGTCCGTCGCTCCGTCTGTGTTTGTGTCTCTTGTCTCCGTTACTTCCCCTGCTCCCTCTGTCGTCCTCTCTCGCTTCATCTTACGCTGCAGGACTGAAATGGAGCTTTATGCAAGTCTCCCACGGAGGTAGTTACACTCATTACAGAATATCTCCCTTGATACTAATGTAACACAGACCCCTGCATCACACTCGCACTAAAGCCACACACGCATGCTGTCACACGGATATGCACATGAGCGCACACATATTTAAACATTCTGGATCAGCAGTGAAACGCTGTACGTTCACAAGCCCCTTAATTTTATTGGTCACAGATGTATGAGTCTATAAGAATCTGCAAACACACACACAAATGAGTTCCAGCATCACCACGCAGAGTCTCAGCGCTCAGTCTCGAGTGTGAAGCAGCTTCGGGGCCAGCATGGATACAGCATGTTGGATAGATTCTGGCCTCGTGTTTGTCTCGCTGTCTCCAGTTGTGTTGCTTCGTCCCCTTCGGCTAAAACATAATATGAAAACAAAACACTGAAGGGAAACCTTGACATTTAGAATTCTTAGGACTCTTGATTTTATGCAGACACATGCCTGACAGGAGAAATAAGACCTCACATTTGTCCTCAAACATCCCACAAATGAATAATACTCATGAGAAGTGTCTGCTGGATTCAGTGAGAAACCGAAACTAACACGCACGTTTAAAAGAAAAGGGGATAAAAACAGATTGATTTTAAAACACATCGACATCCCTCTAACTCGTTCCTCCTCTCCTTCTTCATGAATTAAACCCTCTCCTCTCTTACTTCTCTCTCTCAGCTCCAACAAGCGCAAGTCCATTGACGACAGCGAGATGGAGAGCCCGGTGGACGATGTCTTCTACTCAGGCCGTTCCCCGGCGGCCGGCAGCAGCTCTCAGTCCAGCGGTTGGCCCAATGATGTGGATGCAGGTAGTCCCGCTACAACGTCCCCGTCACATTCTGCACGCATTCCAGACACCTTTCCAGGAGCTGCGCTGAGGTCCACATCAGTTCAGACTCTAATATTATTACTGATTTTTAAGACACAGATAAAAAAGAAAATGATGTTTTGATGGAGGCTGCAACTAAAACCCGCTCCTCCAGTTTTTTTTATTCTTCTCATTGAACTTTAAAGCCCCTGAAAACTTATTTCTCTCCAACATTAAAGGAACACAGGCAAAAATTCTGGCAAATTTTCTAAATTGCTTTCTTCCTGAGGGCTAGATGGGACTGATACTACCATCATGTCTGTGGATGGTTAGCTTAGCTTAGCATAAAGAGTTGAAAGAGGGGGAAACAGCTAGCCTGGCTGCGTCCCAGGGTGACAAAATCTTTCAAGCAGTATGACACAAAAATGAGAAATACTTGCGTGCTAATATTTCAGATCAAAACTATTCTTATCGGCAGCGATGCGAATTTGCGTCAGTTGCAAAACTCGTTCAGTAAAAGATTTCGATGTGAACAGATTGGCTGATTTGCGACAACTACCAGGATCCTGCTGACCCTTACAGAGCAGCGTCTGTCAGTGTGTCTGAGATAAGTAGTTGTGTAGCCTGAGCTCCTGTGAGCTTTTATACGGAGTTTCCTTGCAGCAAAATTAATTTAAAGTTCCCTCTGGTAAACAGTTACTGTTACAGTTATAAAATCTACCGTGTCATCGTTTTATAATCCTCATTTAAAAAACTATAGGCTACATAATTGGTTGATGCCTTTATCCACCAGGGGTGTAAATCACTAGTTTCATCACGGTACTGTATCACATCAATTCTTTGAACAATTATATGATATTTGCAGATATTACGATCTTGATTCAGGGGCCTGCGATCAATATGAAACGATATTATCTGCCCATTTAACACAGTCTGTTACAGAAGATGCTGGCATCCGTTTATTTTTGACTTCTGGCCATAAAAGATAAAAACAACACGTAAATGATAAGAGCAGTGAAGTTCACTTAAAATTGACTCCGCAAACACATAAAACAGCACATGGGATAAGTAAACCTTCAGGGCTTTCTGTCGGAGAGACTTTCCTGGAAGAAATCTTTTTATTTTAACCCAAACCATCATCTTTTTCATAGAACTTCAGGACCATCTGTCTTAAAGTCCCGAAGGCAAACTTCTCCAAACAGCCATAAAACAACAAGATCATTTAACACAAGTATCAAATTCAGCTCAGTAATAACTGTCAGGGTTCAGAGACAAAACAAGTGTTTTTTTTGCTTGTGACTTAATATTAGCATTAGCATGTTTACATGCTAATGCTAATGCTAACACATACTCATAGCCTAACAAATTACATATCTTATTTATACGTAACACGTTTGAATTTCAGTTTGCATGCACGTTCTTTCAGCTGAACATTGTTTAAACAGAGTTGTTTGACGGTGACAGACTTTACCAATAATGCGTAACCTAAAGATGATGATATGGATCGATGTATTCGCGTTGCAAAGATGACATTGGATCGTTGATCAGTGAATTGATATATCACTCCGAATGCATGGATTGTTACACCCTGTTATTCTTTGTGAGAAAGCTCAGATAATTGACCTTGTTCTGGGAAAAAAATTACGCTGGTTTTACTTTGCATAATATTGATATTTTATGTAAAAAAGAAAAACCGTTAAAAAATATATTAGTTGGTGTGTAAAGGCCGTAAAGCTAAATAATAACACGGTATATTTTGTTTGTTTAATCCGAACAAAAGCGCAAAACGATATGTTGTGCGGTGGTGACCGACTATTTCTCGGATGAGTGCAGTAACTTTTCTGAGTCTTCAGGTTTTTTTACAGATTAAACAACGGTTTAATTTTCATTTTCATTCAAATGTTTTTAAATCCTGATCGGTGCATGGAGCAAGTAGACTAGTAAAAACAGAAAACAATATGAGTCCATCCCCTGTAACAACAGCCTGATTGAGAAAATGTTTTCGGGGCCTTTAACATGAACCTTTTTAAATGTTAATTTCACACTGACTACCTGACTTGAAGTGGACCAGACGCTGCAGCTCACCTCCTTCCTCCTCCTCCACGTCCCTTTGCCTCTGAACTGTGTTGACCCTCTTCTCCATCACCTGACCCCCTCATCATCCCCACTCTCTTCCTCACACTCCTCCATTCACAACTCCCACTCCACTTACAACCTGTACCCCCCACCCCCACCCTGACCGAGCACATCACAGCACTGCTGTTATACCACAGACAGGTTATAGCATCCTTTCTCACATGCAGCAGGGACTTATATGATAGTTTGGATCATCTGAAGAGGGGCTGTATGAGGTACTTAAACACAGTCAGTGTGTTAGCTGCAGTAGATGGCGGTTGGTATGCGTCCAGTTTGGAGAAGCAGGCAGGAGTACTGACAGAAGAATTTGAGACACCTAAAAAATCTGTCAGTTTAAGTTATGCTGTATTTAAAATGTTCTCACTGCCTTCAGACAGCCCTTTGTGTTATATCCATCTATGCTCTCTTCAATACCAGACTCCACTGTGGACGAGTACATCATACAGGCCCACTTTAAAAACTCCAAACTATCCCTTTAAAGGGCCAGTTCACCCAAAACTATGATTTCCTTGTTACTCCTGGTAGACATGTTGACAGTTTAGGTTTTACTTGCAGATATTTATTTGCTAAACTTCTTCCTCCGCCTCAGCACAATGAAACATAACTTGTGGTAAAACATGACATTTGAAAAACCATCCACAAACAATGCCCTGGTTTCTGAGAATAATTTTTATTGGGGACTATTTTCAAACCAAAAAAAAAAAAAAAAACCCAACCTGTAAAGTCTGTGCTGGTGAGTCTGGTCTGTGGATTATCCTGAGTGGACTTTGTTTTTCAAATGACATGTTACTGTCCAATATAACTTTTACATGAGCACCACACCTCTGTTGTGATGGGGCGGCGGAAGACGAACACTGACGGACATCTGGAAGCGTCTGCAAATAAAACTGAAACTATCTGTGTGCTCACAAGGTGAAAGTGTTAAAGTATGAGTCTAGTTTTGGCTGAACCGACCCTGTCATCGACCACAAGCTGAGTGCTTTAACTATTTTACCTTCGTGTTTGTTGTCTGAGTTTGGATGGATATATTTCGCTCTGTTAGTTCTCGTGGCGTCAGGGCTAACAGTCACTGAGTTTAACTCCTGGATTGTGTGTGTGCATGTGTGTGTGTGATGTCTGAGACTGTCAGAGCCTCATACTGTAGATTTAACACAGATAACTCTCAAAAGATGTATAGACGTTTGGACGTTCAAATGTTTATCCCCTTTTGTGATTTATTTTGTTCATTAGACTTCAGCTAACGTTCTTCATTAAGCCATTAGAAACACTAAGACAGGCTGGTGTGGTGAGAATCTTTGTATGTTCATCATGTGTCATATGTAACAGACGGGTTTTTTTGCCAAGAGTTACAAAGATTGATACCACTCTGTACGTTAACTATAAAGCTACAGCTAGCAGCTTAGTGACTGGAAAACAGAGACTGAAAATAGGGAAACAACTGACCTACATGGGGTTTTTTACGCTTCAGTTTTTGTACGGAAAAACAAACTGGTTATAACATGCTAGCCATGCTAGCTGTTCCCCTGTTTCCAGTCTGTGTGCTAAGCTAAGCTAACCAGCCTCTAGCTCTAGCGGTAAACCAGGAAATGATTACTTTTTTTTTTTTTACACTGTGGTTTTGGTATGGATTAAACAAACCTGATATAACATGGCTAGCCATGCTAGCTGTTCCCCCCCGTTTCCAATCTTTGTGCAGCTTCTGACTCCGGCCATAAAACTGTAAATTAATGATTTTCCACTGTGGATTTAAAACAAACAAGATGTAACATGCTAGCCATGCTAACTGTTTCTCAGTCTTTGTGCTAAGCTAAGCTAACTAGCTTCTAGCTCTAGCCATAAACCAGCAAATGGTTGGTTGTTTTTTTACTAGCCATGCTAGCTGTTCCCCCGGTTTCCAGTCATTGTGCTAAGCTAAGCTAACCAGCTTTTGACTCCATCCATTTACACTGTGGTTTTTATATGTATTTAAACAAACTGGATATAACATGCTAGCCATGCTAGCTGTTCCTTCCTGTTCCCAGTCCTTTTGCTAAGCTAGGCTAACAGGAGCTTTAGAGGTGGTGCTTGACAGAGTGTGAACCTTCACACAGAGCCAGACTAGCTTTTGCCCCTGTTTCCAGTCTTTGTGCTAAGCTAACTTAAAGCTAACCAGCTGCTGGCTGTAGCTTCATATTTACCGTACAGACATGACAGTGGTATCAATCTTTTCATCAACGTCTTGGCAAAAAAAACAAGCAACTTATCTCCCAAAATATTAAACCTTTCCTTTCACGTTATTGTTCCTCATACACTCAGTTTCACCATCCATTTCTGTGCTGTTTTCATGAGTGTCACAGCAGAGCAGCACCAGTGCAACCACACAGCTACTGCTTAAAGGGATAGTTTAAACTTTTTGAAGTGGGGTTGTATGAGGCACATATCCATAGTCAGTTTGGAGAAGCAGACAGGAATGTGGACGGGGCAGCTGCAAAACGTGTTTTAGCCACCTGTAAAAATGTTCGAGTCTCCAGTACTTTTAGCCTTGGCAGCCCTGCACTGCGCACCAACCGAGTTGGGTGGGAATTAGCTAGCAGCTATAGCTAGCAGCTGGTTAGCATAGCAACTGATTTGGCGATAAACACTGTGTTGGTGATGGCACAGAGGTGGTGTTGTACTCGCTGGCCATCCTCAGGTCTTCCGTCAGGTAGGCACGGTGAGTGAGTGGCCTAATTTTGAGCCACAAATCCTCTTTAGCATTTTGTAATATGTTAGCCCCACTAGCCCTGCTGACACTGCTAACCACACTAACAGAGCTATAAATAGTAAACTTTGCTAAAGGGTGTTTGCAGCTAAAAATTGACCGTGGTGACCTGTGGAGAGACAAGCGGTAATCGCCAAAATAGCGGCGCCGCTAGTTGAGGTTAGCTCCCACCAGCCCTGGATAGCGCGCAGTGCAGTAAACTGAAGAGTAACTGGTCAAAAACCAATGAATCGCTAACCATTGACATCCCCGGCCACCTGAAACAATAAACCCTTTCAGACTCTTATGACTAAAACAGTAGTTTTACATCACAGAACACAGAAGCTGTTGGTCTACCGCTGCCTCGATCAGTTTGTGTGTCGTTGTGTGACTTTGGTGAATCCAAACTAACCCTTAGAAACACCAAAATCACAATAACACAAACTTACTGACTGATGGAAGCAGCAACAGACCAGCAACTCCTGTGTTCTGCTAAGTACAATTACTGTTTTTGTCAAAGTAGTGTGGTGACTTTAAAGAGAGCACAGATAATAGCTGCAGTTCCCCATCAGAAAGGGCTGTCTGACAGCAAGAGAAAGCGGTGAAAGTACTCTAAATATTGCGAACATTTCAACTAGCATACATTTCTTAGGTGTCTAAAACTCGTTTTGCTGCCGCCTCCGTCCACAGCAGCACATTGCTTTGCTTCTGTCGTAGTGCTCCTGCCTGCTTCTCCAAACTGGAGGCACGCCAAACACCATTTCCTGTAGATATTACACTGACTGTGGATAAGTGCCAATCCAAACTGTCCCTTTAAATCATACCCACTCACCCTTTGGCTCGCAGCACTGACGGGCACCATGTCAAATGTATTTACAGTAGACTTCATGTACATCTCCTGGGTTTGGTATGTGTCTCTGTTAAATCGCTGAAAGTTCTCATGTGTTCTCCGATTCCTAACCGTCACTCCCACTCACATGCTGCCATTTTAATCCCGCCAGCAGTAATGATGTAACTATTTTATAGACACTTGCTGCACTCTATAACATTAAACTCCCCTGTTGCCCATTATTTAACCACCCCTCTGTTTCTCCCTCATTCTTTCCATCTCTGTCTCTGTCTTTTTCTCTCCTCCCCTCTTCCATTGTTAACTCTTCCCTTCTCCCCTGTTTGGCCTTTCAGTGCAGCACCATTTGGCCAGTGTGCAGGAGAGGAAGATTAAGCATGAGAGCGATGGAGTGCAGTTTCCTTACCATGGTTAGAACAACATTAAACATTATACTGTGTACATGTATACATGCTCTACTTCAGCTCACACCACCCTCAACTTGTACACATCTCTCTCTCTGTCTCTCTCTGTCCTTTTATTCCAAGTCTGTTTGCACTTCCTGTGAGCTGTTCTGCATCTTCCATTCATCCTTTTTCTCTTCTTCTCTTCATCCCTCTCTTGTGTCTTGTTCTCTGGCTATGCTGCCGCTGGGTGGGGTTGTTTCTACCAGATGTCTGCTGTTGTCCATTGTGGGTTTACCAAAGCCTTTTGGTAGCCCAGTAGCTCCATAACATCCACCGCCTGTCTGCCTCAAAGATGTTGTTGTAAATCTGTGAGAGGAATCAAACTTCTAGGAGGATGAAGATGTCCCTGGAGCTATGAAAAAAAAAATCACTCTTATCCTGACGTACACTGTCTGATTATCAGCTGTATTCTCAGTGTGTAATTATGTGCATTATCATATCCAAAAACCACATTGTTGTGACACACCACATGCACACAAACAGTTTTCCAAGGCGGTGTGAATTTGTCAGCAGCGTTCAGCTAAGTGCTTTGGGTGTTGCAATTTTGTTGTCGAGCCCTGGGAGAGAAAGCGATGAAAGACCCGGAGAAAGGAGGGTGGTGGTGTGTGTGTGTGTGTGTGTGTGTGTGAATGAGGGTTTGCTGAGGAGCAGCGTTAGCCGCTTCATGCAGCCGGTTGTTTAGACGGAGCTGTTGAGTGGTGTCCCACCTGCCGTAGGCCTGACTCAACCGTCTCTGAAAGACGGCGCAGGGAAAAAAAAAACAACATACGACCCAAACAAACACGACGAGAGGCACTCAGGTGTGTCATCAATGCACAAGGCACCTTCTGTCTCCGAGACATGCTTACTCACTAACACGCACATTCACAAATGGCATGCAGACACACACACACACACACACACAAAAAACTAAATTTCAGCTTTCTCTGATTTACATTCACACACACACACACACACTCCCCAATCTGGAGAGGAGCAGCGTTCCGGTCCAGATGGCGCCTCCATGTGTCTACAGCGAAGGGAGCTACTGGGTTACAGCAGACATCTGTTCTGGTGATGGTGGTGGTGGTGTTGGGAGTGAGAGATGAGGAGAGGAGAGGAGGGGCGGAGGACAGGAGGAGGGAGGACGAGGAGGGAAGGGGAGGGCCTCCGCCTCTGCCCGCTCTGGAGGTGATCCTCTACCTGAATGAAAAGCTCTGAGGCATAGCAGGTGATCATGTAATTCATCATTAAGTCTGCTGTCTCCCGCTCTGCTCCGCTCTCTCCTTCTGCCTGCTTGCTCCTGCTGCTCGGGGGGGGGGGACCCCAGTATCTACTGTTCAGTCAGAGGAGGGGGGGGGGGTGTCCCGACTGTCTGTGATATGTGGTGTTATGGGCTTAAAACTCTGGTGTGTGTGTGTTAGAGCTGCATCAATTAGTCGAAAATTAACTGGCAACTATTTTAATAATCAAGTAATCATTTGAGCAACTTTTTAAGCGTCAGAGACAAACATTTGTTGGTTTCACGATTATTAAATGTGACAGTTTGATGCTTTTCTTTGTCATACAAGATAATAAACTGAAAAGCTTTGGATTTTTACCCACGTCGAGACTTGTCAGCCCGTTAAAAGGCCGCTATCAGTCATCACTAGTATAGATTTAAGGTGGTATGACCCTACTCTGCCTCCTTAATTTACAGTAGAGCTGATCAATATGACCTATAAATAATTTTGCAATATTTTAGGGCTGTATACAAAATATATATTTTGATATTTTAGAATCTCCTCTAAATTACTGTAGAGTATTGAAATACTAAACTCTGAATAAATTACTGTTACAATGAAGTTGATAAAGTACTGTTACATTAAAGTTAAATAAAGCACTGTTTAAATAAAGTATTGTTGTAATGAAGTTAAATAAAGTACTGGTAAATAAAGTTAAATAAAGTACCGGTAAATAAAGTTAAAGTACTGGTAAGTAAAGTTAAAGTACTGGTAAATAAAGTTAAATAAAGTAATGTTAAATAAAGTTAGCGTACTGTTACAATAAAGTTAAATAAAGTAGTTTTACACAGTTAAAGTACTTCATGATAATTTAAAAGAAAATGATGTTAAAATAATGTTAAATAAAGTAGTTTTACACAGTTAAAGTACTTCATGATAATTTAAAAGAAAATGATGTTAAAATAATGTTAAATAAAGAATTGTTATAATAAAGTAAAATAAAGTACTGTTGCAATAAAGTTAAAAAATACCATTATAATGAAGCTAAATCATGTACTGTTTTAATAAAGTTAGATAAAGTACTGTTTTTAAAAAGTTGAATAAAGTACTGTTACAATAAAGTTAAAGTTAAAAGTTTAAGTATTGTTATAATGAAACAAACCAAAGCTAAACCGCTGGTGCTTTTATTCTGAAGAACCCCGGCTCGTCTCAGGCAGTGTTTTTTGCTGAGAACTTGAAGCTTCCATCAACAGTTAGCAGTTAGCATAAAGTTAAATTGTTACAGGGGCGCTGTCAAACATGAGGATGTATTCACTGCAAGCAGGAAAAAAAAACTGTCCAGTTCATATATTGACAGTACTTTCCAGTCACACTGGTGCTCCATGGCAGCAAAATGTGAGTGAATGTTCCCAGACTGGAGAAGAGAAACAATTTACACTTCCTGTTTACAGTGTAGTCATTTTATACATCCTATGTGAAACAGTATTGCCCACCCCTGGTTTACAATGACCTCAAGTGGCCATAGTAATAATGACAGGAGCAAGGGAGTAAGTTAAGTGATAAGGTGGTCAAACAAACACAGGACTTTCACCCAGGAGACAGCTGCTTTTGTCCCTTTTTAAAACGGGTACATCACGTAATAAACGTACGACTCAAACCACAGTCTTTTCCTAAATCTAACATAAACTGCGGTTGTTTCAAACATTGGATCTGCACCTTCTTGCTTCACTGGTAGGTGCAGTGTCTCGAGAATTCTAATAGAAGTGATAACGGCCATTTAATGGACTGATAACATGATGTCACATTGAGCTCTGGAAAATTGCATGAGATGTGTTTGACTGTTTTCTGACATTTTAATGACAGATGATTAATTGATTGAGAAAATAATGAGCAGACGATTTGATAATAAATATAATGGTTAGTTGCAGCCCTCGTGTGTATGTGTGTGTGTGTGTGTGTGTGTCTGAGGTGTCCTTGCTCCGTCTGCAGCACATTACCTCAGTGTTTATGAGTGCTAATGATGTGTGAGGTAGTCGGCTAATGAGGGACACAACTCTGTTAATGTACATTGTTTCTTTGCTTACCTGAATGACGGGTGTGTGAGCTCCTTTCTCTCTTTGGTGCGTGTCTGTCTGTGTGTGTGTGTCGGTGCACATGCGAGTGGACCAGCTCTGTGACAGTTAGGGGGCCTGTGTGGTCGCCAGCTTGTTAGCGCGGCAAGACTGGAGGGTCATGGGAGCAATTGGCTGCCAGTCTGCTTGTGCAGTGTGCCAGGAGCAGGACATAGAAATAATGTAGAACAAACAACTGTGTGAGTGTGTCTGTGTGTAGACTCACACAAACACACACACACACACACACACACACACACACACACACACACAGATTAAGGGAGAGATCAGAGTAACTTCTGTTAGCTTTATCAGACAAAGCTTTCATTGGGCATCTGGGCCTCATTTGCTGCTCCTCACTGAGAAGCCACATCGTACCAGATATTTCAGCTAGATACAGACTAATTAGGGGAAATCAGAGAGACTAAAAACAATATGTATAATTTAAGGCTGTTTATGCATAATAAGCTGGTTATAATTGAACATGTACCGTGGCAGCACGCAGTCGTTCCCCTATACGTACCACCGATGAGCTGCAGCCAAACCGGCTTCAGTGCAGCGATGCTTTAAATCAACATGTTTGTCTGTTTTTAATAATGTCAGTTAAACAATTTCACCCCGACTCTCATGTGAAACTGTATAGCAGCCATATTTGTTCCAATCCCCACACTACCATACTGTTTAGTATGCCAGAACAAGATTTAGCATGTCCCAGTACATAGTATGTCGAATGCAATGTGCCCCAAAATACCAGGATGTTCCACTACATTCAATCGTGTTTTGCAGTATGCAAGCCAGCATGCGTCTCTGGCTATTCTTACCCACAATCCCCTGCACAGCGGACGACACGTCACATCAACTGAGCCGCAAACAGATGATTGAAAGCTGTCAGAAGCCGCAGTGACAGGTGACAGATGACAGCGCGTTTAAGTGACCGGTGACCAGTCGATTAGTAATAATAGAAACTATAGGAGCCATCCATGGTGTAAAATGTGTCAGTTACTAATTTGTCCTGTAGGGGTCACTATACTGTCATGGGTGTCATTCACTGAGGAACAGGTGTAGCTAGATTGGGGCGGGGCGATTATTCAGAAAATTGTCGAATAGTTTCCATGATTTTCAAATAGTGTTTTTGCTTGTGCTACCCATCCATACCATCTAGCAACACCTGTCTCTCAATGAATGGTTCCTACCTGTATTAACAGACACCCATGACAATACAGTGACCCCTACAGGACAAATTAGTAACCTACACATTTTACACCATGGATTAATTGTTTAAATTAACGAAATAATCGTAACGATTACCAACAGCAAAAGGACAAAACAGTGACTGAGAAATGTAGATGTAATTTTACTGTCGTGAATATGTTAGAATCTAGTGTTTGCAGTTAAAACTAGCCTACCTGCATCGCAAAGTAACAACAGCAGAGCTCTGTGGGTTGACCTTAGTCTCTGGAGAGCTCGGTTTATCTCCATGGTAACGCATATATGAGAACGAATCAGAATCAGCTTTATTCGCCAAGTACGTGTGTGAACCAGAACAAGACACTTAAAGTTAAATCACATTAATTTATATAGCACATTTAAAAATTAAATGACACCGGTAAGGACAATTACATACGTTAAAAGATGATAGAATACTGAAATATTAAAACCACTACAAACAACCAAAGGCCATTGAAAACATGTACGTTTTAAGATTTGTCTTTAAAGTGTCGATGGAGGGGAGCATTTGATTGAGAGCTTTGGAGCAGCTATTACAAAGACACGATGGAGGGCGTAATGTTATGATGAAGTAGTGCGTCCCAACTGTGTGCATACTGCATGCAACAGTAGGGCAGCTGCAGCACCTACATAAAGTAAAAAGAAAAAGTATGCTATTCAGAACGAACCCAGTGTTTCTCAGAGTGTGTTAGATAGCGAACCTATTTGTCTTTCTATAGAAGTAAAATAAAACAGAGATTCTGTCCAGCCACAGTGACGACACGTTACTGCATGCGTCATGATTGAGGTGTTGATTGAAAGTAGCTTAGACTATTCACATAAGTACTCAAGTACAATTTCGTGGCACTTTTCTCGAGTGTTTCTATTAAATGCTCCTGAATATGTGTACTCATTCATTTTGGGGGCAGATATTGAGCTCATATATCTCATATATCTTAAATTAGTAAGAGCTACTACATTTAAATGCTGCTTTCATATTAAAGGCTCGGACATAGTTCTGGCATTGAACGTCCGTGAACAGCTGCGGTGACGGTGACGTGCAAGTGGTGAATTTCGGGTTCACATCAGCCCTTAGTATTAAACAGGAAGGCTGGGAGGTGAGCTTAGCGCCCTCCTACTGCCAACATCGAGTGGAAGTAAAACTAAGATAAGGTAACTCCAATCCGGAGTGAATGTTTATCCAATATTCAACTTAATATTTAAATTCGGATTATATTTTGTAGTTGGAGCATGTGCAGTCAGCTTGCTTACTGTGTGTACAATCCATGTGGTCACAAAAAAAATGGGCTAGACGTGGACGTTCTTATAGGGGTCCACGTGGACCCTCACAGACAGGCAGATGACGACATCTACGTCACATAAAAATAAGGGGACCATCGCAGGCACATGGATGACTTACTGCTCAACAGTTGGAATGCAATCATATAATATAAATAAAGTATAATACTTAGGAAGTAGCCGTTTTAAATATTGAGTACTTTTACTTTTAATAATATTTTACTGTCACTTAACACTTTGAAACCTGAGCAAATCAGCTTGATCTCCTTTAACAACATGGAAAGAAATGACCCAAAAAAATGCAAAAAATGAGTGAAAGAGGAAATTAAAAACAAGAAAATTATTTAAAAAAAAAAAAAGAAAGAAAAAACTGCCTTAAACTTATAACAATCCTGTAACATAATTTTAAAATGTAAGAATAACTATAAATATAGTTTTCCCCAGCCTTTTTTTTTCTTTTTTCCCTAGTTTATATTATTTTAGTTTTATAATTTTCTATGCAATTCATGGTACATTTCTTACCATTTCTTTCCCTCATGTTTTTGAAAGAAATCACACCAATTTGCTCAGTGATGGTTCAAAGGTATCAATACTTGTGAAAGGCATCTGAAAGCGGCACAATTAAAGTGATGTCGCTCAATGTTTGAAAGGGTTACGTAAAATTTTGAGTGCAGGATTTTGACATAAATATTTTTACCCTGCAGTAACTAATTTTTACGCCACTTGGGGGCAGCAGACACAAGCTGTGAACACAACACGACATATTATCACCTTTTTAATTGTGATGTTGGCAAACTTTCACCTGTTTAACGCGTCCAGCAGCTACATAGCATAAATCAGCATCTGTTTGGAGCCACCTGATGAATTTAAGTCCGTCATTCACTCTCTTTTAGCTCTGTTTTTGGGCTCTACACACTTCTGTGAAAAATACTAGGCATTTTAGCTGCTAAATGCTCCACTGTGTTCAACAGCTAGTTGCTGGCTTTGTCTAGCTGCAGTTTGGTGCTGTGCAGGTCGTATACGTTGCATTCCTAGAGCAGAAATCTGCTGTGGCAGGAAACGATGCTGATGAGAGCTGTGAGAGTCAATCCAAACAGCTAAGTTGCGAGCTAGAGAATTAAAACATTAACATAAATGAAGCTGTAAATCCCTGTAGAGCTGAGAGCTGGAGAGTCAGGTGATATTTTAAATGTCACTCCCGGTGAGCTCATTCTTACACAAGTAGTCATGTTATCCTCAGAAGATCTAAGTTAAAGATCTGAGTGTGTCCTCCTTTAGTAGTTTGTCAAAGTTTGCGTCGCAGCAGCCGGTGTGCTCTGTGTGAAATAAATAAAACTAGTTGTCATATATTACCAGACGACAGCCCAAACACACCATCGGAAGTAAGATATCAGTGCCAGATGGATGACAAGCCTACGCTTCTAATGTTCTGCTGACTGTAGCAAATGGTTTCTACTTTTTATCTTCTTGAAACTTTTTATGAACGCTTTTTTGTTTTTGAGTGTTCAGCTGTTCTTCTGCTCCATTTTTTCTTCTTCTTGGACGACGGCGTATATCTTCTTATCTTCTTAATTAAATACACATGGAATTAGAGCCAAACATATAATGTCTGAGCGACAATAAAAGTGTTATTGTCTCCTCGCTCTGCTGTAAAATTGGTTGAAAAGCATCTTGTGCCCTTCTGTCTTCACACTGGCTTGTTTTTTATTTTTAATAATTCTAGCCGTAAATAAAATTTATCTCACCCTGCTTATTGTATCCGCTCCTCCCACCTACACACGGTCACATGATGTGCCTAGCTGAGCATAAGTGCCGGCGCCCACCTTTTTCTATACTTATCGTTGCCCACACAAGCACAGCTGCGCCCATGCTGCCTATGAGCATTGTGGGTAAATAGTGATAAAACATTTCCCAGTGTGGCATTAAAGAAAAGCTTTTCAGAAATCTGCTCTGTTAGACTTTATATGCTTCGCTCATAAAATCTATTTCCACGTCTCTTTGGGCCATGGTGAAATTACCCACGTCTTTATTTGAGTGTGTTTGTTTTATATGTGTGAATATTGTGTCGTTTAGTACTTTATGAGGCTCTTTTGCTCGCCGAGGTTGTTTATCACTGTATTCTTTCAACCAGATCTGGAGCAAACAAAACACCAGTCCAGTAGAGGAGAAGTAATGAGGTCTGTGTGTCCGCGCTGATGTACTTTTCTATACTTTCACTTCCTCATTACTCTCTGTTTTATGGATTGTTCTTTCCAGAGTTTTATTTCAGCGTATATTCAACATTGCGGTTCCCTGCAGAGGTCAAACACACCATTTGGCGCTGCTCCTCAAACCCTGAAAGTCTAAATTGTGCCTTTGGATTACCATACATCAAAATAAATTCCCTCAGCGCCCACCGCACAAGGCCTTGATCACAGAAGAGAGCCTCTTTTATCTGTAGCTCTCACACTTTTGGCCATGTTTCTGGTCCGCTGGTGAGCTGGGCCTATACTTAGTGTGCCCGTTTTTACCAAACTGAGGGATATTTCATGCAGTCCGTTAGCCTCAGCCGACATTTATAGACAGAGGGGGACACTTTAATATGTTTGTCTCTGTGTGTCGGCCATGCCGTCACCGCTCCTCTCCCGCTTAACTCCTTCCATCTTTCTACCGCTCTCCCATTCAGCGTTGGCTGGCAGGCTGCCCAGTGCTCGCCACCCAGCCCGAACATCGTGTGTGTGTGTGTGTGTGTGTGTGAGAGAGAGAGAGAGAGAGAGAGAGAGAGAGTTCAAGCACTTCTTTATGAAATACTGTACGTTTTAAGGCAGTAACATAAAATACCTGGCCGTCAGATATTGCAGAAGGGCAGTACATCAGAGGAGTCGTTGATGTATGTTTTGGCGTGCTCTGCAGCAGCTATATGTAGCCACGCAGCTCATGCTGGCTTTGGCTTGAAGCGCACAGTCTGCCCCAGATACGAGGCCATCCAGGATCCCATTCACTCTAATGAGGCATCCTGACAAGTGCAGTGAGTAGGTTGGTTGGCGTGTTTGTTGACTGCGCTCCTCTGAGATCATCATGGTTTGGGATGAGCTGGATCTCACAGAGGAGACGTCTTTGAGTTGATTTCGTAGGATGATGCTGTGTTCACACACTCCAGGACCGCCATCGCATTTCCCAGCTCTCCTCTCTCTTGACACTGTGCCCCTCGACCTCCCCACCCCCCCTCCCTCCTTTCTCCCGTCACCTCCCTTCGCTCTGAACCCCCGCTGCTTCAAAACATGGCCTCTCCCCGGACCCAACCCCCCTCAATCTGACGGACATGGTACAGCCCGACGACTGTACACAAACATAGAGTATTAATCAGATTGTGAGGACCCATCTGTTTGTTAAGCCAATCAACAAATCAATGAATGAATCAACCGATCAATCCATTGATTTCAATCATAATCATTAGATTCTTGCAATCAAATTTAAATATGATAAGCTTTTTTTTTTTTTTTTTTTTTTTTTTAAAGTAGAGTCGAAGTAAGAAAAGCAGCCATGTTTGATTAAAACCTCGTCTCTGTTCTGCCATTTTGTTGATCCCCTTTTTGCCAGGACTCTCATCGCCTGGTTCTCTTAAGAAGCCGGGGAAATTCGATTTCAGCGCCCTGTCCTCCCAGACGAGGTCCCCCCGCATGGCGTTCACCCACCACCCACTGCCAATGCTGGCGGGAGTGAGACCAGGTGAGACCAACCCAGCTCCAGATCCCCCCCTGATCAGCCCCCACCCCTTCCTACTCCCCCACCTCCTCACCATCTCCTCCTACCCACCCCCCACTTCTTCAGGGCCCCACCCCTTCCCCCCACCTGGCACAGAGGCGGGAGCATTGTCTTTGGGAGATGAGACGGGTCAGGATTAAAGCTCTGCAGGCTGGTGCTCACCTCTGCCTCCTCCTCTGCTTGTTCTCACCTCATAGGGTGCAGGTCACGCTGGTGGCGGAGCTTCTGGGGAGTCTGGGTGTGGTGTGTGACTTTTCTGGGTCTGTCTGGTGGATGGTTGGTGGTTGTACTTCTCTAGATACCGTCTGAACAGATCACTTCCTGCTTCTTATTGTGGAGGAACAGAACCTGCTGCTGCCGAATCTGTCGCATCTCTGAATGCAGAGATTTCAGTGCTCTTATTTTGGCATGACATAGACGACAATCACGTGTTGTTTACTTGCTGACTCCTGGCTTATCTTGTTGTTTTTTTAAAAAAACATTTGACATTTGTTTCTACAAAATTTCTTGAGAAAGTTGCAGAAAATTAAGACCTAATATGGTTATATCTAAAAGACCAAATTAATAAATAGACTTTTGTTTTATTTTACACTTACAGAACAAGTGATGACTGAACAGCATCATTAAATTTCTTGTTGGAAAGTGCTCCACATCTACAATCAAAAGGGCACCAATTTTTCACATGAATGTCTTTTATGGCTCTTAAAAAGTTCTCCAGAGTGAATGGAGTAACCCTGATGATGTCATACTGATGTCATCGGGGTTATATCGGCTCAGGCTTGAGATTTAAGATGTTCAACACTGAGCCTGCGTTACAAACTGGAGGTGTGGGTTTTGAAAAAGGTGGGCATTTGGGAGGCAGGGGAAGTTGCATTATGGGAAATGTAGGATCAGGTTCCTTTTTTAGTTTGATTCATAACCAGAGACTAAAAGTCGACATATCTGGTTTTCTCCTGCTCTGTTTTTGATCGTCTCTTTAAATATGACTCACTCATATTTATACTAAATCTTGGCGTGGGTTTTTTTGTGAGGCTGCATTACCAGCCAGGCCAAGTGGGAAACCGCCTGGGACTCCAGATCTTCAGGTTCGCTCTCGCTGTGGCAGTTGGTTTGTGGTAATTTCGTGAATTGCTTTGGAGTATGTAAGTATGCACCACTAAAGCACAACATGGACTGACAGGATCTGGGCCTCTAAGTGGGTCTTGAGGCCCCATCTTTGATATGGTTGTTTTAAGATTACTCTGATAACATGCTTACACTGTGCATATTGCTGAAATCATGTGTGTTTAGAACAGTTCGAGGATCGGTGCCTCAGCAAACTATTTTTACCCCAGGACCCTCGAGCAGGCTGATCCAACCATGGGTTTTTCCACTTCACTGTTCCCTGTCATCTTTTCTATTATTTTTACTTCTTTCCAAATTCTTATTGACTTGTTTCTCTTTGATAGTGTGGGAACAAATTAATCTCAATGTGGGTGAGCACATGTTTAAATTCATCCTGGCGAGGCCAGTGAATAAGGCTCCGAGTCTGAGTTGCTGTGTGAACCAGCTGATCCTCCACCAGGCTGAAACAAGCAGCTCGTGATAACATCAGATACCAGACAGAGCCAAGGGCTCCCATAATAAATCATCATTCTTAATTTTATCACCATGGCACACATTGAAAAAAGAGACTTCCTCTTCTTTTTTGGAAAGTGCACGTCTGTGAATTCACCCAGTGAAGGAGCTCGCTGGAGATAATTACCCATGTGCTGTAGTTCTGTAGCTAGGCTACATCAAAGGCTCTTTAAGCCAACGAGCAGATGTGAAGCAGTGAGGTTGACCACCGTGTCATTAAACCCTCCTCCGTGGTTGCTGACAGACCCTGTGCCTCTTGAGATGAAGCTACAGCAAATGCAATCTCCACACACACTCATGTAGATGTTCACGCAGACATGCGCGCACACAGACACACACAATGTGCCATCCTTGTGGTGGCCAGCAGTTGTGATTTATACAGTTGTGATTTGTTTATTTTTACACAAACTTACAGTGAGCTGGATCTGTTCCTGCGCTGGCGTGAAAAAGCTACCACATCATCAGTGTTGTTGTTTTTCTGTGTGGAAGACAAGATCCAAGAAGATTTAGGGGTTGGTGAAGTCGGGCTGAGGAGCGTGCTAGAGCAAGCCACTCACAGTGGTGGTGCTAAGAGGTGGTTTTGGTAGGGTATGTCCCTGCAGCCACCATCAGCTGTCCTCCCTATGGAGCTGTTATTTACAACCAGGGGTCCTCATGCCCCGGGGGTACTTAAATGTGTGTGTAATAAAAAAAAGATAGAAATCACAATTTCCATCCATGCATTAGCTATACCCCCCATCCTTTACAGCAGTGATACTCAGCTTACAGCCAATGTGCCAAATCTGACTGACTGATGACCACTCATGTTCATGTCCACGCATACAGGTAGTTTATAAACCAGAGCATGTACAGAGAGCCCAGACAGCAGGTACAGGTAGAACATAGTAACTCCACACAGAGAGGCAGACAGTAGGTGACAGTGCTAACCACTGAACCACTACGCCAACCAGAAATATTTATAAATATAAATATTTAGCTGAAAGTTAAATGGTTGAAATAGCTTAAAGTAATGGCCAAATAGTCTAAATAGCCGTTTGAGCTAAAGGTAGTGGCTGAGTAATTTAAGTAATTAGCTATAGGTCATGGCTTAAATGTTTTAAATATTTAGTTAAAAAAGTAATTGCTGCATGGTGAAATATTTAGCGAAAGGTTCATGGCTAAATGGTTAAAGTAGCCTAGTTAGTTAAAGCAGTGGCTAAATGATTAAATATTTAGCCAAAATTCACAGCTAAATGGTTGAAAAGGTTAGCCAAAGGTAATTGCCTCATAGTGAAAATGGCTAAATGGTTACAATAGCTAAGTTAGCTAAAGTAGTGGCTAAATTATTAAAGTTAGCAAAATGTATGGCTAAATACGTGAAATATTTAGCTATCAAGTCATGAATAAATGGTTAAAATAGTTAGCTAAAAGTTATGGTAAAGTGGTTGAAATAGCCTAGTTAGCTAAAGCAGTAACTACATGATTGAAATGGTCAGGAAAAGTTATGTCATGGCTAAATGGTTGAAATAGTTAGCTAAAAGTTATTGGCTACATGGTTAAAATAGTTAGCTAAAAGTTCATGGCTCAATGGTGAAATAGTTAGCTAAAAGTTATTGGCTACATGGTTAAAATAGTTAGCTAAACGTTCATGACTAAATGGTGAAATAGTTAGCTAAAAGTTATTGGCTACATGGTTAAAATAGTTAGCTAAAAGTTATTGGCTAAATGATGAAATAGTTAGCTAAAAGCTATTGGCTACATGGTTAAAATAGTTAGCTAAAAGTTCATGGCTAAATGGTGAAATAGTTAGCTAAAAGTTATTGGCTATATGGTTAAAATAGTTAGCTAAAAGTTTTGGCTAAATGGTTGAAATAGCTAAAAAGTCATGGCTAAATAGTTGAAATAGTTAGCTAAAAGTCACTGCTAACTGGTTGAAATAGTTGGCTAAAGTTATGGCTAACTGGTTGAAATAGTTAGCTAAAGTTCATGGCTAAACGGTGAAATAGCTAGCTAAAAGTTATTGACTACATGGTTAAAATAGTTAGCTAAAAGTTTTGGCTAAATAGTTGGCTAAAAGTCACTGCTAACTGGTTGAAATAGTTAGCTATAAGTCACTGCTAACTGGTTGAAATAGTTAGCTAAAAGTCACTGCTAACTGGTTGAAATAGTTAGCTAAAGTTATGGCTAACTGGTTGAAATAGTTTGCTAAAAGTCACTGCTAACTGGTTGAAATAGTTGGCTAAAGTTATGGCTAACTGGTTGAAATAGTTAGCTATAAGTCACTGCTAACTGGTTGAAATAGTTAGCTAAAAGTCACTGCTAACTGGTTGAAATAGTTAGCTAAAGTTATGGCTAACTGGTTGAAATAGTTTGCTAAAAGTCACTGCTAACTGGTTGAAATAGTTGGCTAAAGTTATGGCTAACTGGTTGAAATAGTTAGCCAAAAGTCACTTCTAACTGGTTGAAATAGTTGGCTAAAGTTATGGCTAACTGGTTGAAATAGTTAGCCAAAAGTCACTTCTAACTGGTTGAAATAGTTGGCTAAAGTTATGGCTAACTGGTTGAAATAGTTAGCTAAAGTTATGGCTAACTGGTTGAAATATTTAGCTAAAAGTCACTGCTAACTGGTTGAAATAGTTGGCTAAAGTTATGGCTAACTGGTTGAAATAGTTAGCTAAAGTTATGGCTAACTGGTTGAAATACTTAGCTACAAGTCACTGCTAACTGGTTGAAATAGTGGGTCCATGTCATTTGTTCGACAGCCCATTGGTTCGACATCCCATTAGTCCGACTGTCCGCGGTGCTGAACGGCTCGCGGAGGGCGTATGGTGCGCCGCGACCGGCTCACGGCTTATGTGTTTTCACTTTCTTTTTCATTTTAACCCACACCATGATCTTATCCTGACCCTAACCAAGTGGTTTTTGTGCCTAAACCTAACCAGACCTTAACCACAGGGCATCATGATGATTTCGGAACGGACTTCGGAACAATGAGTTTAATATGGTCGGAACAATGGGATGTCAAACCAATGGGCAGTCGAACCAATGAGCAGTTCACGAAATAGTTGGCTAAAGTTATGGCTAACTGGTTGAAATAGTTAGCTAAAGTTATGGCCAGATGGATGAAATACTGCTAACTGGTTGAAATAGTTAGCTAAAAGTCGTGGCTACATGGTTGAAATAGCCAAAAGTGATGGCTAAATGGTTAAGATAGTTCAAAGTCAAAGCTAAATGGTTGAAATTGTTAGCTTTTAAGTTGTGGATAAATGGTTGAAATAGTTAGCTAAAGTTATGGCCAGATTGAAGAAATACTGCTAACTGGCTGAAATAGTGGCTAAAGTTATGGCTAACTGGTTGAAATAGTTAGCTAAAAGTTGTGGTTACATGGTTGAAATAGCCAAAAGTGATGGCTAAATGGTTAAGATAGTTTAAAGTCAAAGCTAAATGGCTGAAATTGTTAGTTTTAAGTTGTGGATAAATAGTTGAAATATTTAGTCAAAAATAGTTGATACATAGGGAAATATTCTGCTAAATATTCATGGCTAAATGGTTGAAATAGCCTAGTTAGCTAAAGTAGTGGATAAATGATTGAAATGTTTAGCTTAAAAGAATGGAAATAGTTGCTTGAAAGTAATGGTTACATGGTTGACAGAGATGAAAGTTGTGACTAAATGGTTAGAATATTTAGCTAAAAGTAAGATTTATTAAGTAACAGATGAATGGGGAAAAAGCTGAAAGTAATCAGTGAATAGTTGAAATATCCATCTCCTGCCACAGAGTAGTTGTATGAATGCAGACTTGACCAAATAGACCTAAACATTGGAATTTCAGTTGTACAGAAATATGAATTGTCCTTTATAATCAGTGGTGTTAAATACCATGCAGTTTATAATCAGTCCAAATGAACAAATGTGTAATTCGGTTCATCTGACGGGGCTGTGGGGGTTCATCAGACAAAACCAAGGATGGGAACCACTGCTGAAGAGGGAGAGGAGAGTTGATGGGGGGGTGTAGGGATTCCCTCTGATCCTGTTTCCCCCACCATCACCAACCACCCCACCCCACTCCCAACCCGCCCCCACACCCCCAGAGTGTTTGGCCTTCACCCAGTGTCTAATGGGATTAGTAGGGGACTAATAGAAGCAGGGAGACAGCTCCACTGGGGAGCAGGCAGCCTGGCATGGGAGCAAGGTGTTGCTGGGCTCAGAGGCACAGGCCCCTGTCTGGGGGGTAATGCAGCGGGGTTGGCACTCTCATGGAGTGCACTCACACACACAATGTATAAGATGCAAGAACCAAAGAGTGTTGGCAGCCCAATGTGGGCAGCTGGGGGGCCTGGATTGGATGGGGTGGGTGTCAGACTGGCACGGCGAAGAGGAGAACAGGCTTCTAATACAAATCAAGGAGATTTAGTAATGGATATAGGTCTGACAGAGAGGGCTTTGTGTTTGGTCGTAGGGCTCAACCAACTGCTCCCCTCTCACACCTCACACACATACATTCAGCTCTGCTCTCTTGTAAAGCTGAAGAAGAAGGGGATGCTTTTCTGTAAGCTTATTAGCCGCCTAATGCCGATATATTTTGCATCCTCACACCTGCTGTACACACACACACACACACACACACACACACACATTCATGGACAGATATGAGGCTCCAAAGCATATTAACAGAAAAGCATCAACTTAGACATACAGTGTGAATGTACAGATTAGTTCTGTCATAGAAACAAAATGTGTCAGATGAAAAACGGCTTTACCGTCTGGATGCCAAGTTACATCAACGCCAATGAATCACACCCTCAAAACAGCACACAGGCGTGCAGGCATTAAGAGCGGCTAATTTAAGACAGTACTCAAAGATCTCTTTGTGCTTTTTCTATTTGCAAGCTCTTTGGATCTGATTTCAGAATATAGCATCTATTGAATTTGTGCACATTCAGGTGTGTGCGGCATCTGCCTGTGTGTACAGGTCTGAGTGGTGTTGACTTGTTATGACGTCTGTGTGACTGTGCACATGTGAAGGTGTGTGTGTGTGTGTGTGTGTGTGTGTGTGTGTTAAATCTCCTCCATAAAGCTGTATAGATTTATTGGAGCGATCATAAAACATTATGAGCAATGCCCATAATAGCTTATTAACTCGAAATAAGCTTTTCTTGGAAAAACAACATTCCTTTCATGTGCGACATTTTAAAACCAGATTTCTATGTTACTGTTTCCAGTGATGATGTGATGTGATGTTCCTGCTGTCATTGGTTAATCACTCAGCACATCTCTCCCATCTGAAACACTGTGTAGGACTTCAGTGGTTCATGTCTTCGTCTCGCTCTCAGCGTTTTTCTCCACTTGTGTTTCTCTAATAGAGATGTCTCTGTTGGCAGGGAGTCCCCGTGCTTCAGCCTCGGCCTTGCACTTCCCATCTCCCTCCATCATCCAGCAGTCTAGCCCCTACTTCACCCACCCAACCATCCGCTACCACCACCACCCTGGACAAGACCCCCTGAAGGAATTCGTGCAGTTTGTCTGTGCCGATGGCTCGGGGCAGGCCGCCGGACAGGTAAGGTTTGCCGCCATAGAGGAGAAACATTTTTACTTTATAAGAAAAAGCGCAATTTATACAGAATCTACAGATGTGCCACACCTTGCAACTAGCTTGCATTAGTATTGCAGGATTTTCTTGTAGTAAAAGTGAATGAAACAATAAGAAAAGGTTCTAACAGACCACTGGATGTAGAAAAATAAATAAGTACATTAGTGGAAAAATGTTTGTACAGAAGCAAAAAAAGGCCACAATCATAATTAGATTTTTCAAAAGCAACTCTTTACCTAATTGTGAAATTTAACAACAAATAAATACCAGGTTTGAAATTTAAATACCACTGATTTTATAGCATTGGAAATATTAAAAACCATCTGTGTTACTGTTTGTGCTTTGATTTTCCCTCTTTAACATCTCTTTTAAATTTCACATTTCAAAGACTTTATTTTCCCATCAGGCTCACAGATTCAGAAAATTCCAAAAAAAATCACAATCAATTTTTTGTTTTGTTTTGTTTTGTTTTGTTTTTTTAATCATGGATCATGTGACTGATCTGACTTGGTGTAACCTGCTAAGAGAACTTGACTGATTGATTCCCTCAGGCTCGATTGATCCTTGGTAGCTTTGATTTTTGAGCTTTTCATTTTGAATTTGAAGTGTGAACGTAAAAAAATCTCATTTAAAGAAAAATTTTCAAAGTTCCTAAAGCCCTCTTTTCACCAAACCATTTCAGTCCAGTCCCTTTGGAACCAGCAGTAAGCCTTCAGACATGGTACCTAGACCCTGTTCAGACAGTGCTCTTAAATGTGGGCGGGGTTGTTGTCACTGACTGCTCCGTCCAGCACTCACTGTATTTCCTCCTTTATCAGTCTGCACCTGGTTTATCGTCCACAGAACGAGGCTGCACGCCCACATTTTCACAACAAAATAGAACAGGCTGCAGTGAGAGTCTCTCTCCATGGGATATTTAAAAATAGCAGCTTTGTGCATTTAGTCCTTCTCAGGCAAGCTCAGGGGTTTAGTGTTGCTGTAGCCCACAGGAAGTGAGGATTAGAATATATGACCTTCACATAATCCGCTCCAAATGAATCTATATTTTTAAAGTCATTACTAAAAGTGTGTGTCATATAAAAACTAAAGTGATGGTCAAAGTTGTCACAGTGAAATTTAAGGTGTGCTGATGGATTCACGTCATCAACTCATGCATTGAGTAACATTACAAGTTAACGTTCCACCTTAAAAGTTGCCGGCAGTCGGCCCAGTGAATGAAGTTATTTTTTCTCAGACTCCAGCTGCTGTGAGAGGCAGCAAAACATCCTTTCATTTTATAGTTACAGTTTACTAATAAAACTCTCCACAGTATGAACAGTGGTTACATGAGCCTCAAAACCAGACACAACTCAGCCCTGAGCAGAGTCACCGTCCTCTACTGACCAATCAGACTGCAGTGTTCACAGCTCCACCTTTTAGTACCAGATCTGTGTGCTAGGTACCCCAACAGAGGGGGGACCAAACATGGGGACGCTAAGGAACGGTTCCACAACTTTTCCCTGTGGAAACAGAAAAAAAAGCGAACTGAACTGAACTGTTTGTTGGAAACAGGGCTAAAGTTAAATAGACTTAAGTATGTGTGCAGCAAACCCAAATGTGATGGGTCGCAGGAGGCTAGAGGGGAATTTAAACCACAAAAAGTCAGATGTCAGTGCTATATGTACTTCGATTTTAAAATTAGATAATCAGTTGCTTATGAAACTCAATTTATGACGGCCTGGTTTTGCATCTGTATGAGTGCCTATTTTAGAAAAGTCAACGCTGACTCGCTCTTAAAATCTAAAGTTGTATTGAGCACATGCATTACTAGCACTAGTACACACACTACAGTGCATGTCAGCAGCTTATTGTATGGTGTCATATGTTCACATACAATATAGAGATGCACAGGAAACACTTCACAGCAACACAATGAACACACCAGATATGTGTTTATTCAGTTGGTCTACAAATCTCTGTATTGTCTTGTCGATGTCATTTTGCCGTTTGCTGTTTCAGACCCGACGTTCCCCCTCCTCTCCCTTTTTTTACTTTATTTTCTTTGCTCCACCCAACCCCTCAGAAGTTACAACCATCAGCACGAGAGTGAATCAGTCACGGCACACCTCAGCCAAGCATACCGTCCTGTGTTGTGTCATCGTGTTTCTGTTCTCATCTCTAGCCGTTACGATTTTAGTTGGAGTTTGGTTGTTTGGTGCTGGTATCGTTGGTGGTGTTGTGCTTGTGTAGACGAGTATTCTCCCATGGTTTTGATTTCTTGCCATCTTCTGGACGAACCCAGTCAATGATTTGCTCACTCCCCCTCCTCCACACCTCCTCCACCCACCACGGACCACCCCTGTGGAACCTCTCACCTCAAGCTCCAGCTCCCACTCCTATCAAACCCTGTGGTGATTATTATTTCTCACACCTCCATAAAAGATGCCGTCCACATACATCATTCCTTTGGTTGTTGTTTCCCCACCACCACCTCCTCTCCCTCCTTCCACCATCGCCTCCCCCCTCCTCCGTCATGGATATTTTTTTGGACCTGGCCTCCCGAGCTGCGTCCTCTTTTCATTCCGTGTCTGCGGATTGTCGCATGTCGCCCTCCTGACCCTATTTGTGTTGTCTGCAGCCAAACGGGAGCGGCCAGAGCAAAATGCCAGGCTCCTTCTTGCTGCCTCCACCTCCCCCAGTGGCCCGCCCAGTGCCCCTCCCTATGCCCGACTCTAAACCCAACAGCACGCCCCCTGACGGCGGACTCTCCTCGCCCGCATCTCCGTGTAAGTGACCCCACAGAGACCGTTCTCAAAACCAAACCAACAAACAAACAAAAAAAAAATCTGAGAATCCCAACCCTCTCCAGTGAAAAGACCCCTGCCATTGTTCTTCCTCCAACTTCGTGCCATCATTGTTCCTGTGTATCCAGCATCTCACCTCCTCTAACCCTTGGAAGGCTGTGGAAGCCGGCACAGGATGTACTGTGGAGCTCAGAGTAGATCGAGGCCACCAGAGGTCTGGTTAGACGGATCTGTCATAAAGGACTCATGAGGTTCTCATCAGGGTTCTGTGTTAGGCCCCCTCAGTTTGAGCGGCTCTTGAGCGTTGTCTGGTGTGGAAGCTGCATCACCAACCCAGTTCTTCTCCCTCTAAATCCTCCTTTCTTTCCCTGATGGACTCATTAGCAAACCTTGTGAAATAAATATAAATATATATCCTGATTATTAATTGATTCCTACTTGTGACGAGCACAAATTTAGGGCAGTTAATTTATATGGACTCCAAAATATTCCAGCAGAAATTGGGACATTGGTTGAGCTGATTTTATTTTTTGTTTGGTGATTGTTGAGCAGAGCAGGGTGTGTTTTAAAGGTGAAGGGGCGATGTCCGTCCAACCGTGGGGCTTCTCTCACAACACATTTGTCTTCCTCACCTGTGATAGGAGGGGCACTGGATGGAGCACTTTAATTTTTTTGTTTTTAGCTTTCCTTCAAATTTAGTGTTTGCGTTGTACCCCCCCAGTCAGCGTCTCAAAGTCTTTTATGTCTTATGTATGTTACTCCAATTCTTAGAGACACATGGATGTATCCTGTGTATGTCCATACACATAAATCTCCAAATCCTCTTCCTCTCTGTCTCTCTCCTTCTTGTCCTTCCTCCCGTTCCTCCACACAAACACATATACGCACCAGTCCGCACACTGCATCCTGAATCCCTCGGTGAGATTCAGATGCTGGAGTCCGTAGGGTTCCTCAAACTGCCCTAAATTTGTCAGAGGCTTTGATGCCAGTGGGTTTTAAATGTCCCCTGACTGATCCTCAGTGTCAGGATTCTGGTGTGCTCAATCACGTCCAACTGAGTTTATCTGCGGGATTTAATTACTCAGGGAGATCTAAGTTTGCATACCAGATTTTGGCAGCAGACTTCTCTGTGGAGTTTTGATGACCTCAATGAAATATAGCAGCACTGAATTAATTTATCTGAATTTTTGTGAGTTAACAACAGTGATCTGGTAGGTTTATGGTGTATTATTACATGCTAAGGGAACAGTTTGACCTTTGTCTTTGCAAGAGTTACCACTTTATAACTGTATGATAAATGTGAAGCTACTGCCAGTTAGCTTAGCTTAGCATACAGACAGGAAGCAGGGGGGAAACAGCTAGCTTGGCTCTGTCCTGCACATCTAAAGATCACAGATTAACATGTCATGTCATCTTTGTTTAATTTGTACAAAAAGTAAAGTGCAAAAATTTTACTCACAGTGAGAGGACTCTAGTTCCAGAAAACAATCAATCAATCAATCATTTATTTGTCACTTGGAATTATAACGGTACAGCTCCAGTCATAGGGCTGTACCAAATAGTGTGAAGCTTCATTTGTAATGCTGACATTCAAACTTTAAATCATTCAAATTCAATTGTTTTTTTCATTGTCTATTCATTCTATTTAAATTATGTTTAAGATTAGCCCACGCTAATATTATTAGTATTACCGTAAAACTTCAGTCAGTAGCCCGGGCTAGTATTTTCTTAACTCACTGAACTCAACAGGCTTTTATTTGGGACAGGCTTTTAATTCCATTTGCACAAAACTGTTGCTCAGCTAAGATCAGGAAATATCATCAAATTCTTAATCTGAACCAGTGTGAATATTACTTGTATAAGAATGAAGCTTCGAATAACATATCAATAATATATCAATTACAAATCAATCATTTGATCTAACTCCGACAGACAGCGCAACAGAGACAGAACCTTATGACACTTGTTTCATGACACTCGAGGGTTACGACACAACACCACTTTATCCTGTTAAAACAATGGATTCAGTTTGATAAAAAACCCTTCTGATTCTGTTGATCGGTGGACCCTTACAAACTAAAAGAATACTTTACAGGGTAATCCAGGAACAGACACACATTCTGACTTTGTGACAGCCTCAGAGGAGTCACCACTTGTAAACTGAATGAATTACGGTTGTTTCTGGTGCTCATGGTTTCAGTAAATTGAACTGAACAGTTTAATTGTGGAGAATCAAATTGAGCTAACAACGTATAGCATCTCCATACTGACAAAAGTTTAAACATTTATATTGTGCCATCTAAACAGCTGACTGTTGTTAGCTCCAGCAGGAGAACTTCTATAGAAATGAATTTCTTGGCAGACCAGGAGTTTCATTTATAAAACAGTACATAGAATCCACACTAAAAATGTACGTGCGTGCGAACAAAAGCCAAAAGTGGCGAGCGCCAAAAAGTACTCAACAGTTTCTACAATCAGGTTTACACCTCCCCATCTGCATGGCCAATTTCCCCTCTCCAAAATGTTAGTAAGCACGAGTCAAAGTTTCTCCCGTCAAGTATGATTTTATAGATCCCAACTTTTCTGTGGTAAGTGGCGTACGCCTCTTTCAGGCCTCGTTTTGTGCCTACGCAGTGTTTATAAATGATGACTTTAATTAGACAGGTCTTTATTTGTCAAAATGTGTCGCCACACCGGGCAAGTAAAAAGGACTGAGCGTTTAATTGAGGTTTTACAGTATACTATGTGTAGAATTAAGGCATTTTCTTATTAGGTACTTTTGATTTGTACTGTGCCTGAGTACCATTGCCCCCTCGCCACTCCCCCGCCTCTCAGCTTTGACATTAATGATGTTATTGTGTACCTGAGTACACTTGCAACAACAGCCCAGTGACATTTTTATCGTGCTGTGGTGTAGAAAAGAGCGCCACAGTTTCATAAACGGTTAAAATCACCTTGTAGTTGTTAAACAGCAGTCCCCGTCCCTGTCTGAGTACGATACACAGTGTTCACACAAATCAAACAAACTGGGCTTTGAGGTTTAGTACACGTCGATCTAGGCCTGAGTCCCTGATACGAAAGTCCCTGTAGATTCCAGTGGTGGCTGCGTAAGCTTGTTTACGACTCATGATCGAAACATTTCCAATAACTCCAGAAAGTCCAAAAGTCAAAATGTGTTTAAAAAAAAAAAAAAAAAAAAATAGATGTAATAATTTCATAAGTTTACAACACATTTTTATCCAATGAAATATTCAGCTTCAGTCCATATTTGTTGGCTTTTAGCTTTTCAAAAACAGCATTTTCACTGTGGTCAGAAAACTGTTTGGTCCTCTGCACACACCTGTGTGAACAGGGCCGTCTAACAGCACCACAAATTGTGTTTAGGCATTAAAGGAAGTTGGTTTAATATAAAAAAAGAGACAAATGCTGCGTTCACATGAAATCAAGGAGACAGTAGACAGCAAACCAGATATCATTTTAGTGGAGAGGCCTGCAGAGAATTCCAGCAAGGGTGACGTTGGACGGCATTCTTGTTCAGAGTTAAAATATTTTTACGTTTTTGCCGTCCTCCACAACACACAGAGAAAAACACGGACAATCTGGACAATTTCTACTAGAGAAATTACATAAAATAATCTGAATAAATATATTTTATTTCATTCTTTCGCAACATATTGTCATGCGTGCTTTGTTTTACCGTTCTGCCATTCTGTCAAACTATTTGGTTTTCCCCGTGCCGTCCAGAAGCAGTTTTTCGTCTGCTGTCTGTCTGACTCCACGTGAACGCAGCTCATTTAATCCAACAAATCACTTTATTGAAATTAAGGATTTCATTCGAGGATTTAAATTTCTTTGGGGACGACTTCATAAAATATGATGCTTCATAATAAATATGAAGCTTCATTAAAAAAATGACATCAACCCTCGATAATAATAATAATTGTCTTGGCTTGAGCTTGGAGACGACAGTGGACGTGGCGTTTGAAAGTCATGGGCGTTTACCAGGCAGGGAGAACCTAATAAAGAGAACACTATTGAGCTGCATTATGGGAAGTGTAGGAACCAGCATATGTGGTTTTACTGACTATTTAATGGCCAGACACATCTGTTTAATGAGTGTGGTCTTTTTCACACGTACAGATAAAACAAACATGATATGACGTGTTAATTAGGGAGCTGTAGAGGTGGAGTTTTGTCACCTGACGGAGCCAGGCAGCTGTTTTCCCAGTTTCAGTCTTTATGCCAAGCTAACGAGCTAACAGCAGTAGCTTCATGTTGACCAGTTTTGATCTGTTCGTCTAACTATCGGCGCTGATGTCTTTGTCTCTCCTCTGTGTCTCTAGCATACTCCACGCCAGGCGCCACAGCTCCCAACAGGTTTGTCGGCATCGGATCACGGGACAACAACTTTCTGAACATCCCGCAGCAGACACAGGTAGGAGGGACCCTGGGACACGCTCGTCTCTGTGTGTGAGAGTAGGGAGGAAGCTCGTCTGTTTTGACTGTGATTACCGGTCAAACTCAGGAAACTTATTAACGGAGTGGATGCACGCCAAAATATTTCTTATTCCCCGAATCCCTGAAACCTGCTGCTGGGTTTCCTCCACCTCTCCTCTCACACCATCCCACAGCGCACCGGCAGTGTGTGCATTTGTACATCTGTATTTTACTGTACGTGTGTGGTTTACCATATGTGCTCCACTGTTTATTTGGCACATATGGAGCCGACCCTTCAGGCAGCAGGCCTTCTCCCGCGCTGCCTCTCTTTTCCCTCCTCTTGCCTTCTACTTTCTCCTCTCAGCTTTGTCCCGCTCTCCTCCCTCCCTCTTATTCATTTTCTCTCTCTGCCTTGTACTTTCTCCCTCTTTCACCTTCTTCCCTCACCGCTCTGCGCCTCGTTCTTATGCCTCCTCCATTACCACCAGTACTTTTCTCATTAGTGTCCAACCACACCCACCTGGAGCCAGCTCAGCTCCGCTCTGCTCCTCCACACATGGAAACCATCTGAAACTGCTGTGCTGATCCCCTCCCTTGTTTCTCTGCCCTCCGTCCTCTTACTTTTCCTCCCTTTCCATTCCCCCCTTCCATTCCTGATCCTTTCTGCCCCTCCTCTCGTTATTCCCCTTCCTCTCTTTCTCACTCGGGTCTTTGTCTTCTTTTGCTCCTCCATTTTTCACACACTCAGTTTTTCTTACCGTTCATCATCCTGCTGATTTATTTGTTACTCATAAGCCTTTACTCTGAATGATCTCCCTGAACTCTGAAGAGTGTGTCAGACAAAAACTTTAAGGAACAGTGTGTAAGATTTAGACGGATTTAGCAGCGTCTAGCAGTGAGGGTTGGAGTTGCAACCAGCTGAAACTTCTACTGGTTAGAATTCCTTCAGTGTTTATTGTTCAGGAGGTTTTTACCAGGAGCTGAATTATCCACAGAGGTCTCTTCCTCTCCAAAACAAAAAGACCTGGGGCCGTATTCACAAAGCTTCCTTGTACTAAGAGTTGCTCTCGTGACGAAATTCTACAAACATTCTTAGAATTGTGGTGTTTCCGCTTAAAGTTAAGACTAGGTCCTTGTAAAGATAAAGTCATCAGACCTTAAGAGGGCTCCAAGTAGTAGCAGGGAGGAGGACTTTTAAAAGGAGTTTCTGAATCGGAGGAGAAAATGGTAGAAACACAAAGATTTCAGTATTCCCCAAACGCTGAATGACAGCGAGTAAATGAAATGCTACAGATAAGATCGTGCAGGGAGAATGTGTGTGGTCGATCTCTTTAGGGAGCAAAACATTTTTCCCACCTAATTATATAACGCCAGAAACAAAATGGTCGCGACACGAAGATATTCTGAAAACTGTAAAAATGCATCAGTGCAGCAGTGATGACTTGAATCTGTCTCAATCTTCCATCCGCAGAGTGATCACACTCATAGTCAGCAGTTCATTTCATTTCCACTGGTTTTGTACACCAAACAGGCTCACAAAGGGGGCTGTCTGTGACAACCAATCACATCTGTTAAAAGAATCCATCACACCTAGTAATGGTGTCTCCTCACTAACGTAAAAGTTTCTGTCCCTTCCTTAGTAAGAGTCGTTTTGAAGACAAATCACTCTTAAGCTACGACTCTTCAAACCTTTTTGGCTGAGTTAGGAGCTCTCTGAGAGTGTTCACAGAATGTTTGTGAGTACGGCCGCAGGTGATTTAAACTGGTAAAAACTAAAGTAAATAAAGCAGTTTCACTTTCAAAAATAAGTGTTTCTCCTACGTTGCAGATGAGCTGCTAATGTGTGCCCACATTTTTTCTCTGATAACTTAAGATCCAGACGTTCAGGAGGTTTTTATCCGAACTATCGAAATCTCTTCCTCTCTAAAACAAACAGACCAGTTGATTTAAATTCCGTCACAGAGATGCTGCTAACTACGGTGGCTGACACAAAAACAACAATGTCCCTATCTAGAGCCAGTCTTTGGTTTGTCCGCTCTGGGCTACAGTAGAAACATGGCAGACTCCGTGGACAAGGATCCGCTCCCTATGTAGATATAAACGTCTCATTCTAAGGTAACGAAAACACAGTGGTTCTTATTTTCAGGTGATTATACACTAAAGAACACAGACTTATTATGTTTTATTTCTGCCAATACATCCCTCTAAACCCAACACACTGGACCTTTAATCCACTATGTGGCCAAACGTAGGTGGACATCCGACGTCTGGGTCCAGATTCACTGCTCAGGAGCAACATGCTGCCAGAACAGCTTCTGGTTTCAGGCTCTCCAGCTGCCTCCTGAACCTGGCTGCAGAGATTTGCTCCTACAGAACATTATAGTGAAGTCGGGAGCTGATTTTGGGCGATAAGGCCTGAGGTCACTGATCCGTGCAGGCTAGTCGAGTTCTTACACACCAAACTGTAAAAACATTTCTGTGCGGAGCTGGCTTTGTGTACGAGGACGCTGTGATGTTGAAACAGAACAAGGTGTTCCCCAAACTGTTCCCACAGAGTTGGAAGCTGTTGTCTCAAATACTGTTGCATGCGGCAGCTTCAGGGAGCCATGAAAAACAGCCTCACACCAACAGTAATAAAAGTATAGGGAGTATGTACATACTTTTGGCCATGTCGTCTGTCTTCATATGCTTTTCTTAATCATCTCATTTGATGTTCAGCACCGAGCGGGACTTAATGTCTGAAGCATGGTTTCACTTTTGGAGGCAGAACCCAAACACACAGCATTAATAGTTCACATGTGGCTCCCAGAAAATGACACGAGAAGATTGATGATGCGCTAAGAGAAGTGATAGAAGACAAAGAGCATGTGAGAGTGTGTGTGGTGAGTACAGGACGGGCTGGAGGAGCTCTCATGGCGACAACAGTGGGCTCCGTGTGCCCTCTAGTGGCGGCCGTGATGCACTGCAGCAGGGGGAGAAGGGGAAACAAGATACCAGCAGGGCAGGACAGGAGGGGAGATGGAGGGAACGGAGCGACAGAGTTTCGGCCCTTACAGAAGTCACGTCCCGGTTGTCTCGTTACCCCCGGCAACCAGACATGATGTCATAGCCAGTTGATCTTGAATTTGAGAAGGGGTTGCTTGAGAGGGGGGCGAGGGCAGGAAAGAAAAGAGGGTGGTCACTGTCTGCTGCCAAGGATTTAGTGGGAGTGTTTACGGGAGATAGATGGATTGTGTGTGTGTTTGTAAGAGCATACACAGAAGGAGAGTGAGGGAGAGTAACTAAGAAGGGAGAAGTTACAATGCCCAAGGCCTGCTGGGACAGTGCCCAGGGGAGCAGGGTAGCTGAGAAGGGCAGGAGGCAGAAGGGGGGTATTCATGCGACCTGTTAGAGTCAAACAAAACAAAAGGCTGCTTCCCTGGAGGCTCAGAGTAGTTTCCAAGGCTTGACTTCTAGAATGTTGGCGCGGTGGCACACAGTGCCAGATCCTGCAGGCCAAGCAGGGCAGCCAACAACAGCGACGGTGACCCATTTCTGCTCCCTGCTCACGCTGAGTGGGAGAAACCCAACGTGAAGATGGTGCAAGTGACAGGGAGCGCCAGACTGCTCTCCCCCTGCTGCTGCTTGGCCATTAGTAGCCGCTCGCTGCTTGGCCAAATTTTAGACGCGCCGCGCTTTGGTCCAGAAATGGACAGAATTGATGGTAATAGCTGGGCTGGCGGCCCGGAGGACTGTTGTCACTCACTGAGCTGCAGGAACCTCTAGTGGACCAGAGTTAACACAACGTACAGAGTCAGAAACAAAGACACCTTACAACTGGTGGGTCCCGGGTTTATTTTGAAAGGACCGCAAGTGACTCGTGGAAAACAAAATTTATTTTGAAGTACAGTGAGCTTGTACTGTGACGTGCCGTTCCTGCTGTAGAGTGAGTGACTAACAGACACGACAGAGACAGCAAACTAACTCAGCGACATGGCCGAACACAAGTATGACTCTGAATACTTTGAACTGTGCGGACCTTTACCAAGTGACTAAGGAGAAATCTGGACCTACAGTACGACAGTTTCAGCAGGTTTTCCTTTTCAGAGCATCTTTTTATTAGCAGCGTCATGGCTGTAGGACGATCAGTCAGTCCGCCACTTTGACTGAAATATCTCTGCAACTATTCAATAGATTGTCTTCAAATATTGTGCTGACGTTCACGCTCTGCAAAGGATGAATCACTTTCAGCAAAGTGCCATACACTCACTTGTTGCCACTTTATCAGGAGCACCTGTAGAAATTACAGTGAAATCAGTTTCTAATATTCTTACCAGGGTTGTACTGCAGACCACCTAAAGCGAAACAGAGTCACAGCCACTGCATGACACACTTATGATAAATGTGGAACATGTAGGCCCGAGGCTGTTCACACACTGATCTGACAGATCTACATTCCTATAAAAACACCCACAGAAAACACACACAGATTCCTCTCATTCACCTGTGTGAGTTTAACACGAGAAATGTCTTTATAGAATAATCAGAAGGGGAAATCTACCTGTGGGAGTTTGTATTTGTTTTCTATAATCAAACAAATACAAACAGTAAGAAGCTGAAATCAACTTAACCATCTTTATTCAACACACTTTTTTGCACGGGCAGTTTAGTGACATCCCGAAGCCTCTTTGTCTGAGACTGAGACAAGACGAGACCTTTTAAAAAGAGGCCTTAAACCAAGACCGATCTTGAGTACTACAAGACACAACTTTATTTATACAGCACCTTTCATACGAACATGCAGCCCAAAGTGTTTCACATGGCACAACTGGAATAACACAAACACAAGTTTTGCAGGACTAGAAAATTACAACAGTAAGACAGTAAAATATTAAAAAAGCAAACCAAACGAAACAGATCAAACTTACAGAAAGAGCCCATAGAATAAAAATAAAGTAAATAAAATAAAACATAGTCAGGAGGGATAAATTAAGATAAAAAATAGTTGTTAAAACTTAAAAATCAAGACTGTACAGTTACTCCACATTAAAAAGCCAGATTGAAAAGCTTCAATTCCTTTTTATTGTCACTGTAAATAAATATGACATCCAATGCACAGAGTGAAACTGAACTCATTATGAAGTAATAAATAAATAATTAAAGAGGGGATAAGATATCATTCATTCATACTCAAAACACACACATATGCACACACAAGCAGTGCCAACATGTGCTGTGACCATAAAATAAGGAACCGATCAGTTTGTGCCGGCTGTATTTTATGGTCATATAAACATACGAGACACTCAGTAACACGTAAACTAACAGAATACTTACTAAAGAGAGCAACTCTACAGAGTGCTGAGCTGCTGCGTGTACACACACCATCATTTTAGTCTCTTCAAAAAATAAATAAATGAATAAAGATTAGAATAAATAATGAATAAAGTCTTAATTTACTTTTAAAATCCAGGGTCAGTTTACGGGCATGAAAACAGAAAAACAGAAAGCGTTGACACCAGTCATTTTATGGGACACAAGACACATAAAAGTCAACGGGTTGGACAAAATATTAAAAACACCTTTAACAAACTCTTGAATTTAAAACATAAAAGTACAAAATGCATAGAAGTGCATATAAAAACATGATGATACTAAAACAAGCACATTTTAAATATGAAACGACAGTGAAGAGAAAATGAAACCTAAAGGTGTACCTAATAAAGTGGCCAGTGAGTGTATTTTCTAACACACTCAGCCTGTTTCCAGTCACAGTGAAGTGTTTCTACAGTCCCAGCTGGACGAGGACATCTAACTGGCCTACTGTCCTTGTCCCAGTATACAAGCACGGGAGGGGAATCCATTTATTGAGCCAAGTATGTGCGACTCCTCTACGATAGGTGGAGATATGCCCCCTTTCAGCTTGTTAGTATTGGACCTTTTTCCTGTTGACCTATTACGTCACAGACCAAACAATGGACAAACAAGTTAGCTACGGTTAGCTAGCTGCTAACTGCTACCATGGTGGACAACTTTACAGCTCTGTACATTTGGTCCGTCCAAAAAGTCACGGCTCTGGATGTAGATTTCTCCATGTTGTTACCGGCTTCTTCTTCTCTTACACATTTAATGCTATTGGACTTCCGGGTCAAAGCCCGGGGCGGAAACTGTGGAGCATGCTCAGAGCGCCTTGGCCAGTTTGCGTCTGATTGGCTGTATACATGCAGGAGTCACATGATCTGTTATATGTCCCTGAAGGATCTCAGTGCTGATTGGCTATCATGGTGTGACTTGATGGCTGATTTTTTCTTAGGTTTTTTTTTTCATCTCTCGCTTCATTTGTGCCGCTTAATTCACATATTTCCCAGTAATTTGTGTCTAATCATGTCTTTACATTTATTTAAAATGTAATTCACTCATGTAAATTGTGTTGTGTCTTATGTTGTCTTCACACCAAACGCAAAGCAAATTTTCATGTCACGAAACTCGCATCAGTTTGAATGCTAGAATGTTTTGTGTTAACTTGCGTCATACGTGCAAGAAATCTCATGTATGCAAGTGCCCAAAAGTCGAAAAGCCAACTGGTCGCTGTAGTTCAGATTTTTCAACTCTCACACATAAGCAAATGACACGAAATCACGCTACTCACGTCATTTGCACCACTTAATTTGTGTCATTCATGTTGTGCACATTGCATCTATCGTGCCACCGGGTGGGAATTTGCATCTAATTGCGTCTTTCCATTGACTTTACATTTAATTCACTTGCACAAATTGTTTTATTTGCGCCCAGTGTGAACACAACATCAGACATGTAAAACTACCCGTATGTTGTGTTCACACCAAACGCGAATCAAATTTTCCCGTTGCTTTACTTACGTGAGTTTGACGACTGAAATATTGTGTTGACTTGCTTCATACACGCGTGAAGCTGTGTGTACACTTGTGCCCAAAAGTTGTGAAAAGGCATCATACACCTGGAGGATCTCAATGTTGATTGGCTATCGTTGTGCGGAATGTGAAGTTCAGATTTTTCAACTCTTGCGAATAAGTGTATGACTCGAAATCACACTACTCACATCTTTTGTGTCATTCCCGTCATTCGTGCCGCGCACATTGACGTTGAGAAATTCCATTTTGTACGATTTCAGTCGGACTAACATGTTTGCATGGATTTTAGAAGTCTGGTTTTAGTCGAGCTGACACAATGAATCGATTTTCTCTGTTGTCATGTAAACGTACTGACTCCGTCATCTTTGGTACTGACAACTCAACCAAGAGAGTTTCATGTCCGTCCAAACCAGGAGAGCGCTCAGACTGCTGTTGATTTATTTGTATTTTAATGTGTTTGCACATTCACACGTTTTTACTGGTTTAACACTAACGTGATGTCATTCTCCCTCACCCCCCCTCGCCCTCTCTTTCTCTTCCAGTCTTGGTTCCTCTGACAAGATCTGTGTCCAAACCAGCAACTAGAATTCTTTCTTTACAATCGGAAATAGAAAAAACAGAGAAACAACCCGCAGGATAATAATTGTCCTCCAACCAACCCACCGACCGACCGACCGGCCCTGATACAAAATATAACCGAGCAACGCAGGAAACTACAGCAGCATGACGCTTTTAGAGGAACTCTGGACTCATTTACCCAGTCAGAGGGAGGAACCGTTTTCGAGTAACAGATGGATAGATGGAAAGATGAACGGATGGACAAGAGGATAAAGAAGGGGTGAGGGGACGAACGGCAGCAAGCAGGTCTCTCCTGAAACCAACCGAACCAGCACAACACAGCAGGAGGAACCTGAGGAGGGGGAAAGCGGTCGACTTCTCCTACTCTGCGAGGACGCATTGTGTAATGAACGGCTGAGAAAACCCAACGAGAACCAGGTCTCCACGACACAGGTGTAACATTTAAGCTAATGAACCCACAGCCTGATCAAAGCAAAGACACCATTTGGTTTCCAATGAAAGCTGCAGTCCTGTGATGTCTGTCATCACCCAAAACAAATCAAATTGACCAATGTTTCTCTCCCTCTGAGTGACTCCACAAAGTTTTTACCCTACTACTAACTAGAGAGAGACCATGCCAAAACATATCCTGATTAAAGGTTGCACTAGAAGCTGAATCAATTAACACTAATCTTAACGATGTGCACTATTTACCTACAAGGCATGGGAGGTAAACCAGACTTGCCTATTAAAGAGTTTTAAAGAGGAAAAACCAAGGTACAAGAAGCCTTCACGTGTCCTCAACCCCCACTCCCACTCCCACATCGCTCAGTTCGACAAATCATTGGCCTCCGCTCATTCTCACGTCTCCCCACACGACACACACTCACACAATCTGTGCCACGACCACAGCGCGTGTGTACGATTGAAAACACGCACACAGTCGCCCAGTCAGACCTTTCAGATTGTTCACAGGTGGTGGTGTTGTGTTCTCACACTGTCATCAGCACACACAGTCAGCCCGGTGAGCTCTCTCCACCTATTTGATTCGATATCCAAACATCACACACACACACGCTGAAAATCAAAGTGTGTGTGTGCGCATCATTACTGACAGTGTCCATGACTGTAGACAGCAGCTATTGGTTCCCCCCCTTTGCCCTCTTGTAATGTAGATGAATGATTTTGTTATCTCTTGTGTGTTCTCTTATTTGAATTTATTCCTTTTTGGATTTGTACTATTTTATAATTGTTTTGTATTTGAATGACAGCACCTTATAGAGAAACACAGAAGCGGCGTAGACAGGGTGGTTCGCTGACCTGGGTCACATAGTACATGCAAAAACTCAAAGACAAAGTTTAATTTTTTGGGAAATACGCTCACTCACTTTCTTGCAGAAAGTTAGACAAGAAGATCAACGCCATCGAAGCCTGATTTATAGTGGGGCGCTCTACACCTGCGACGTTTTTAATTTATGCCACAGCCAATAGTTTCAGGTAACCAGACGCTGCCCTCATTATATAAATCCCTCTGACAGCCATTTGTTTCGTATCTTTGTGCTACCTTGAACCCTTTTGCATTTTTAAAATGGAGGGATATGAAATCAGTGAGTTATTTAAAGAAGAGGAGATTTTAAACCTAGTTCTACTTAGAAGACAACGGCAGCACAAGAAAAGCTACAGGGTCCAACAAACGCAGGACATGGACGAGGAGGTAGTTTCAGATGTCTGCCGACCGTTTTGATGATTTGGTCGTCTGGATCCGGCCCCATGTGGCTCCCATTAGGACACACAAAACTCTGCGACTACCAAATCACAATACACAAAAACATATGACAGTGATCACGACATAAAAGTGTCAAGCAAAACTTTTCTTCTGTCCAAAAATTGTGACACTCATCGATAGTTTGGAGCGCCCTACTATAAACCGGGCTAGCTGTTTCCACCTGTTTCCAGTCTTTGTGCTAAGCTAAGCTAACGCCTAGTTTACACTACGTGGCTTTTACTTTTCACACTATTGTTGTGTCCACACTATATGACCAACCAATGACAAACCACTACAAAAGAGACTAAAATCAGGTGGAGAAAAAAGGTAGTTATATTGGTATAGCAGACTTTAGCATCCTTAATTTGATACCATTTTCGATTGCCACAGGGAAAAAATGACATTCAGGGTATACACTGTTTTTAAAAATTTACATATTAATCCAAAAAGGCTATAACAGAGACTTTTCTTTGTGTGCTTCGTAGCAGAAGTCAGCAGAATGTCGTAAGTAGCAGGGCTCTATGCTCAAGCGACGAGCCAACAGTAATTTGCGTCTGATCTGGAGCTTTTGTCTGGGAGCTCTGGAAAATCCAGGCTAAAGACATGTAAACTAGGCATGACTGGCTGCTTCCTCTTTAACAGACAGACATGAGAGTGGCGTCGATCTTTGTGTCTAACACTCGATGAAAAAGAAAGCGAATAAGCGAACTTCCCAAACTGGTTTGTTCGTCGGTGCCAGTTGAACCTATTTGCCACGTACTGTACTGGACGACCACACACAGCAGGATGATGACAATCACAGGAAGCTTATTTCCTGGAGAACTTACCTGCAGAACCACACAGGTCAACAAATCTAAAGCCCCGTCTGCTATCTGACCCAGGTCCAGCCGGCGGCGGTGGTGATGTACGAGCGTCAGAAAAACAGAACCAAGGAGGGAAGGTTGCTGAAGACGGGACTCAGAGTAAAAGAGAGAGTAGCTCTTCTTTCTGTCTCCCTAAAGTTTACCCTGTTGTTTACACTCCCAGACGGGCCGCCGCTCCAAGAGCAGAGCGCGCCACACTGCGGAGCAAAATGAATATGTGACATATCTGGCTGTTAGCGGAGAGGGAACGAGGGCCTCTAAGGCTACGCAGTAGGAGGATCACCCCTGTGCCCATTGTTGTTTGGGCGCACGGGATCAGGTCGAGGATATCGGATGCTATGGTATTCCCCCCAACACACACACACACACACACACACACATGCACCAGCACTCCCCTGAGCTGAATCGATGAGCCCTTAATGATCAAAACTGCACTAAAACAATCATACCAGCCAACCTTGTGAGTTTTCATAGATCGACCACCACTCAGTGTTTCCTGTCAGTGGGGCGGAGACACTCGTAGAGCACAGATCGCCACTTCTGAAACACACACACTCGTAAAGACCACTCACTATAAACGCAAACACGTCCCCCCAGCGCGCGCCCGACTGAATTCAAAGGGAAGTCTTAAAAATAGACAATCTGAGGAGGCCTTTATGCTTTTAATCGTTTTCTATCATTCAGTTATTTCCTGTTCAAACTCCAGATCACCCACCCAACCTCACAAAATAACTGGACTGCCTGGCCATGTTCTTCACTGCAGGGAAACACAACATAGTTGGCCAACCGAATGGCGACCATCTCATCAGCTTCGTAGAGAGAACTAGCTCTGCCGAGTAAGACGTTAACGATGGCTAAGGTGATTTCTTTTCTAATCTATGGAAGTGCCTCTGTATTCCCATTATGCAATTTGTCAAACATGAATTCAGGTTCTTTTTCTCACATATAAGCTATAGTGAATGGTGAAAAATTTATGTCAGGAGAGGGGGAAAAAAAAAACGGTGACAGCTCACTAGATAATCGCAAGCATCTTTATATATAATACACATATATATTTATAGATATATACATTTTTTTTATTTGCAAGATAAGCTGTGTGGCAGTCTAGTTATTTTTTGAAGCATGGCGTACATCGCACAGTCATAGGATGCATCTCAAAAACCGCTGATTAGAGGTAAAGTACCAGTCTCTAAACCCACGAAATAAAAGAAAAATCCATGGCAAACACGACAGTAGACACATAGACAATGATGATAACGTAGTTGAGGATCAATAAAAAAAAGAACAGATTAGGTTTTGTTGTTTTCTTTCTTGTTTTGATGGGAAGTATTGTTCTTGAAACTAAATGATGTATGTTGATTGAGCCATGTGCAATGCCTTGGTAGAGGAATTGTGTTTGTTTGTTAGCGACTGTTTGAGGGTGTCACGAGAAAAGAGGGAAAACCCTCTACGTTTTTTTTTTGTTTTGTTTTTTTTGTTTCAAGTCCACATGCTCTGGGACTCTAAATACGAGGGCGGCGAGAAAAATATCCCAGTCTTTGTAAGTAAGTAAGTGTGGGGAAATTGTTTTTAATTTCCTTTTGGTTGTTTTTTTCTTCCTTTTATCACTTTTTTAAGAAAAAAAATTGTTTTCAAAATGTGGGAGGGCTGAAGGAACAATTTTGCAACTCATAAAATATATATCACTATGAAACCTGGTGCTTTCGTAAAGAATAAAGTACATTCAATCTCTATTATACATAAATAATAATAAACGAAATTAAGTGTTATCATAAAAGCAAATTTTAGGAAAACATGCATTATTCTATTTCTCTTTTTGTATTTACCGAGGGGGGAGGGGTTCATTGTATGAAGAGGTTGTTGTGACAAAAGGCATTTTTCCCCCCCAACCTTTACACCGCAGCCGAGGAACAGTCGAACAGTCGAAGGGAAGAAAACTGAATCATTTTGTATCCGACGCAAGTCAGTCCCTCCAGGATTTCACCGACTGCTGTTGTGATTGTTGCAGCCTGAGAAGTTCACGGCATCTTCTCAAAAAAAAAAAAAAGACTAATATTTTTAGACAAGATATTTTGGGATGAAATAGCAGGAGCACATTTACAAAAATGGTTGTGATGCCGTCTCTCTGATTCTCTGATTTGAAGTCTTTTATTATGAAAGTTCAGTGTTTCCCACAGAATTAGAATCTATAGCCCTTTTCACACAGAGATGGCGCTGTAGAGCCGCTACAACGTCCCGTCTTTATGCCACCTTTGCATTTTGAAACAGAACCAAACGACGACGCCATCATGCGTGATTTTAGTGTGACATACGCCTCTGCAGCGACACCAAGCTGTTAAAGGCGCAGCAGTAGTCTCACGATAAACAGAGACAGAGCTGAGTGAATCAACACCCTGAGCGCAACTCTACGATGAAATGAGATTTCACCCATTTCAAATAGCCAGATTGGAGGGTAAGGAGCTCCTGGACCTCATTGTTTTCCCAATTTGCGGGAATTTTCAGCTGCTGTTCCTCGTTGAGTTAGCTGCTAACTGCTAACAGCTACTTTTAAAATCTCCCACAGTGGGTTGCATGCATATGACAGGAAGGGGTCCACTGTTGCTGCTGTTGGAAGCAGCGCTGAAGGACCCAGAATCAACACAATGAAATGAGATTTAACCCATTTTAAATAACCAAATTTGTATTAAAGTTTGCGATGTTCGCACACAATTGCAACGTCCAGCAGGTCGTGGATTAGCTGAATTTGCGATCGCAGCGTCCTGGAGGGACTGACGAGTGATCCGAGTGTGGGACAAGGACAAGATCTTCCCCTAATTTGGGAGATGCACAATTCTGGATTCAAAGAAAGAAACGATGATACCTGGTTTGTTATTTGGTGTAAACGTATGGTTGGTTCAGGGAGAGGGAATCAGCGACCTCTGTCTGGTCAGAGGAACGCTGTCATCAATTCAAGTGAACCCCCCCTCCCCTCCCCCTCCCCCTCCTCCTCCCGCCCCCCCCAATCCCCATCTCCCACTGTAAATGATTATAAATATTTGTTTGGTGATGTAGTGTTATAGACTCAGAGCATCTTAAAGGTTGTCCCTAAAAAGTGCCTTTTGTTCACAGATTCCATCTTGTAATCCTGAGTGCCCATCTCGAAAGAAAAAAAAAGTCCCCTCCTTCATACTTCTATATCTTTCTCTTCCTCTTCTTGGAGCTTTTTAAAGCAGTATACATAGTACTAAAGGAAATTGGTGTGATTTAGTTCCTCTTTTTATTGTTGAATAATTAAGAAAAGCATAAAAAAAGCCAAAAAAAAAAAAAAAGAAGATATTTTCTGTCTTGCTTCTCTTCCTCTGTATCTTGTCTTCTGTCTATCTTGGACACTGGAGTAGTCTGTAGCCGCGTAACCCTCTCCTCCTCCTCCCCTCCCCCTTCCTTTTCTCCCTTTCTCTGAACGGCGGGGTTTAAAAAAAAAAAAAAAAAAAAAAAGAATACGCAAAGATTTTTTTGTCTGAGCAGAATGCAGTTAGCTCACATGTTATTCTTGTCTGTACGCTTCACATTGTATTACCATACCCATCTTCTTCAGCTTCTCCATTCAACAGCTAATGTAAGTGAACAAGTTACACCACGAGGCTCTGGGCCGTGCTGAGGACACGGGCCGGGGGCGGGGCCAAGGCGGCGGTCAGAATCAACCCTGGCGGAGGGAGAAAAGCACTCACGGGATGTTTTGGTTTGGGGCTTATGTGAGGGAGCTGAGCAGTAGGACTGCTAGTTTAGGCGGGTTTGTTTGTAATCCTTGTTTCTATCTATTTATTTTTTTATAATTGAATTTGGATTTTTGCGTTTTGATTCTTCTTTTTTGGTCTTTGTTACTGCGTATCGTAGGCAGCGGGAAGACGCTGCGTCGAGACCTTCAATTATGCACCTTTCTAGTGTTTGAATGAGACTAGCTATTTTTTTTTTACAAAAGGAAAAAAATGACTCGAAGCACCTTATGAGCGGACTGGCTCCACAGCTCGGAGACTGAAAGGCTCGAATTTAGCACAATCATAAGAGACGTTACGCATCGATTCACCGCCATCCGAAATCGCAGTGTTTGATTGACCAAAGCGATATGGTTCCAAAAGCTGTACGAAACTAGTCGGTGACTTCCAGAGAAAAGCACCGTGAAATTCCACCAGCAAAATCAAGGGATTACTACGGCAGCGTGTTAGGGCCATTTTAGGTTTGAACATAAAAGAAAATATGGAGCCATGGGAGGGGCGAGATATTCCAGGATAAAACTCCAAATTACGAATTCATGTTGACTCACGTGGGACACAAACACTGGTCTCCTGGGTGAAAGTCCTGTGTTTGATGTCTTTATTTAATCCACCACAACTTTGTAACTTTTTATAGGACATCACTGGCAAACTTCTACTTATTGCTAAATCCAGCTGCAAAATATATTTTAATTAGGTTTTCCACTGCAAACATTAAAAGTGAAGTGATGTGGTTCCTTAACCAAAAAAACAACAACTATTTTTTTGGCTTTTTCTTGTAAAATTTGTGACTTTAACCTCGGAGAATTTCCGAACTGTTCTCCCAAACGTATGCCTCCAAGTGTCAGAGAATATTCTTGTTTTTCCTGTTAATCTGGGAGTTTATTGTAAATTTAATCCCAGAGAACATCCAAGATTTATTTCTTCCATTTTTCCTTGTAAATTTACAATTTTAATCTCAGAAATTAAGATTTTTTTTTTCTTGGAATATTACTCCCATCCCCGGCTTTTTACCTGCAATAGAAAGGCAAAGTCCCTCCCCTTTCTTTTATCATAAATTTACCAATTTAATCCCGGAGAATAGCCATGATTTTTTTTTTTCCTATAAATTTTTGACTTCAATCTTGGGAATTCAGATTTTTTTCTTGGAATATTACTCCCATCTCCGGCTTTTCTCCCACAACAGAGAAGCAAAGTCCCTCGCCTTTCTCGTAAATTTATGCCTTCATAATGTCAAAGAATATTCAGGGGGGTTTTTTCTCTTAAATTTGTGAGTTTATCGTAAATGTACCAATTTCATATAAGGTTTTTTTCCCCCTTAAATTTCCAACTTTAATCTCATTTTTTTTCCTGTAACAGAGAGGCGAAATTCCTTCCCTTCCCATGTCACCCATGGGATCTTATTTCGGAAAGAAAAAGTACTGTAGTGGCCCTAATATGCCGTCGTTCCAGATTTTTGTCCTGCAAAAAAAAAAAATATATGCAACTTTTTATTTTCCTGAAACAAAACGAAGCCAGCAGCAGTATTATCAATCAAGCCTTTGACCAGTGAGAGCGCCACAGATGAGAAGCCATATCAGAGATGAACAGGTTGCATCGGACAGAGTGTGTATCTGTGTGTGTGTTTGTGTGAGTGTGTGTGTGTTGTTGAGGGAGGGTGTCCACAGTGTCCACCCTGCACCGTTCAGAGAGCCCAGTCGAACCCTGTGGCCGAACAGTCCGCCATTTTTCTTTCTCTTTGTTTTTAACACGTTTCGTAGGGAGCTGGGCCGCGTTTAGTTTAGACTGAGCCCTCCGGCCGGTCTCGCCCCTCGCCTCCGCTCCGTAACCCCTCCCGCCATGAGTGCTCCTCTTCCTCCTCCTCCACCGCCTCCTCCCCCCTCAGAGCGGCGTCCCATCCTCAGACACCTCCCCCAGAGCCCATGGTGAAATGCATGTGTTAATTACAGTTTCTTTTCCATAATAATAATAAAAAACAGTTTGAAAAGAGCAACACCTTTACTTGATTGAATAAAAGGATGTTCTTGACTGTATCCTGGATCTCGACTCTGATTATTACTGTCTCCTTCCAGCTGTGTCTGCACTGCACCTGGCGGATTTTCCCATCAGATTTTGGATTATTGCAGAAATTAAGCTCTGTGGTGAACAATGTTTATGATACTGACACATTTGTTAGAGATGATCTTTACAAATAAACACCACTTGTATGATTTTTGAAGCCTCCAGAAGGGTGGAGCTACATTTGAAGCACCGCATGTAAACTGTGTAAGTCACTGAATCCTCCACAACAAGTTCCTGCAAATGTTTCACAATAAAAGCCTTTTTAGAAAATGAAGGGATTCTCTCAACCCAAGTTATAATGGCCTTTTAATTTGAAACCGTTAGTGTAGTGTTGAGTTTGAAATGACGCAATGTGTTAACGTGAGCGGATTAAAAATATATATATGTAAAAATAAGTGAATAATAATGTAAAGAACATTGTTTGCTAGCTTGATGCTAATGGCAGTACTCAGCGGGTTGATAAAGTGCCTCTGCTGTTTCCTTTTTACTCTGTGTGCTAACGTCCCTACAGGAAATATTTAAAACGCTGGGCTGTTGTTGTTGTACAGTTTCCATGGCAGCAGATCGCTCTCTGTTCCTATTGGTCAAAGTGACGGCTGTGACAGGAGAAGTGGTGAACGACAAAAAGATGAAACAATGGAGTATCGGTTGTCGTTCACAATCTGAGCCGACGCTGTGCGACACTGTGTCGGGCTACAATGAGCCTGATATCGTGTGGTCTGTGCTGCCTCTTTTCAAACTTTCACAAGAGTTTGAACGCTGAATATATTGTGTTAACTCGCTTCATACGCACAAATAACTCGTGTCATTCACACATGAAATCCTGCATCAATCAGTCAGTGAACTTCAGCTGGTATGTCCTTGGCGTCATACATCCTCGGAGGATCTCAATGCTGATTGGCTATCACGGCGCAAATTGGTCACTGAGGTTCAGATTTGTGTCTTCGGTGATAACATCACCTAATTTTATCCAGACTCCTGGAGCTGGTTTGCAAATGACTTTATCAGCTAATGTTACGAAGCAACCACTCCAGATTAATGCAGTATAGCTTAGTTATAGCTAGCTGACCAACCTTAGCTTGTTTGCTCGCTATTGTTAGCGCTAGCAAAGTAATATCTGACAATGTGTATCAAATAGCATACCTCTATATTACACACTTAATATTTTGAGTGCACTAAGTGTGTTCACACTGCGCACTCAAAATGGTCCACAAGTTGAATGTGGAATGACGGGACACTTCTTATCCTCAACAGCCGCCATCTTTGTGACGTAGCAAACTTCTCAACTTCTGACATGGCAGCTGGGGACAACAAGGAGCATGTTAGTTTGACATGTATGTTGCAGTAAGTACCAACACTGTTGTTGAATAGAATCTGTGTTGTTTGTTTGTTGGATCTGTAACGACTTGGTGCTGCAAACAATAACCCAAGTTCTACCGTTAGCTAGCGAGCAGATGCACTTGGTAGCATCTGCTCGCTAGCTAACTTACTCCTAGCTACAGCAGCACATTTTAATTAGCAGTGACGTTGTGGTGTATGTTTGGTTGATATATGGGCGGAGGTAACGGTCAAATGTTGGCGATGTTGCTCCACTGTCTGTTTGCAATTTGCTGTTATAAAGAAGACGAACAAGACGAGGTCGTAGTCACTTCAGGTAAGTTAAAAACATTGGCTCTGCCGTTGGTTCCTGACCCAAAAAATAGCAAGAAATTAGAGGAAAGAGAAAATTAAAAACAAGAAAAACAGTAAAAAAAAATAAATAAATAATAAAAAGAAGCAAAGACAGTTATAAACAAATAAATAGGAAATGACCTGGAAAGAGTGCTTAAGAATTATGATAATTCTGCAACATTGTTTTTAAATGTAATAATAATTATTTAGTTTTCCACTAGCATTTAAAAATATAATAAAATTCTAAATCTTTTCAATTTGTGGGACATTTCTTCCCAAGTTGCTGATTTCCTTTTTTCCCATGTTTTTGATCAAATCCCAACAGTTTGCTCAGTGACGGTTCAAAGGTTTTGTGAAGGTGTCTGAAAGCAGCAAAAGACAAGTGACGTCACTCCAGGTTTGTCTCCAGTATACTGTACCATGGGTTTTTGTTTTATATCAGGGAATTTGAGTAAAGCGAATATCAGGTACCTGGATCTGTTCACTGTTCCATGTGAGATCATGTTAATGCAAAATGAACGTCACACCCTCAGGACTGACCTGAAGAGTCTTTATCTCCCTCAGTCATTCACGTATATTTTCTGTTTTACTAACACAAGATTATTTTAATTCAGGTCAAATAAAATGGACAATCAGACGTTTAACACTACATGAACACACACAGTTTCTGTCCAAGCTCGACCTGAGTCTAAACCACGGCAGCAGTTTTGGGCCCAAGCCTGATTTAAACCCAAAGTCCTACTGTAAATGTTTTTTAATAGTAAAACATTCATCTGTTCAGTCCTGTAACAGACATTTGGTGCGTTCCTGACCCTAACCCTTCACTGAGGAAACCTTTCAAAAGAAAGGAGAAAATAAGCCTTAAAGGGATAGTGCACCCAAAAATGAAAATTCAGCCATTATCTACTCACCCATATGGCGAGGGAGGCTCAGGTGAAGTTTTAGAGTCCTCACATCACTTGCAGAGATCCAAGGGGAGAGGAGGTAGCAACACAACTCCACCTAATGGAGGCTGACGGCGCCCCAGATTCAAACGTCCAAAAACACATCATTGAAACCACAAAATATCTCCATACTGCTCGTCCGTAGTGATCCAAGTGTCCTGAAGCCCCGACATAAAAAGTTGTTTGGAAAAACCTCATTTGAACTCTGTTTTTAGCCTCATTGTAGCCTGTAGCTCTGACTGCGGGGCTTCAGGACACTTGGATCACTACGGACGAGCAGTACGGAGATATTTTGTGGTTTCAATGATGTGTGTTTGGACGTTTGAATCTGGGGCGCCGTCAGCCTCCATTAGGTGGAGTTGTGTTGCTACCACCTCTCCCCTTGGATCTCTGCAAGTGATGTGAGGACTCTAAAACTTCACCTGAGCCTCCCTCGGCATATGGGTGAGTAGATAATGGCTGAATTTACATTTTTGGGTGCACTATCCCTTTAAGTGTCATACTTAAGGAGAAAAGTTAAGGTGTTTTGAGCAACTGGTCCCCAACTGTTAATACCATTATTAGTTATTATTTAGGAGGGTGTTTTATGGAGAATGTCCAAACTCAGAGATATAAATATAAATATCATTTCCTGCTTCCTTTCTATCATCTTTACTTCCTGTTGGCCTGTTTACACCTCGGGTCATCACAAGTTGATAACCAGCACCCTCAGCTCGGGGCCGTTTGGTCTCAGGGGGTCTAAAACCTCTTTAAGGCGCATGTTTCTGACGAAATGATGTAAATGCAAATATTAGGGCACTGTGACAGTATAAATAGTCATATGAGTATGAACTGTGGTGGAGTGTCCTGACACATTTCAACATATCTCACACATCCTGTAAATTTTTGCTTTTAGATCTTTAAATATTACCTTATAAATTGTTCAGTTTGATGTATGTATCAATGGATTCAGTGTGTGTGGAGTCGTTGCTCTCAGCAGCTGTTCAGTTTCCCTCCAACAGTCGAGGTAAACTAAAATCTAGCAGGTATAATAAATGTGTCACACCTGTGATGCTCCTGCTTCTGCTGGAGCTGCAGGGCCACATTCTGCCACTAGAGGCCCCTGTTGTGCCTCATTCATTCATTCATTCATTCATCATCACAGACTGAGGAGACAAGCAGAGTCAAAGGCCTGACAGGCGGCTGATATTTAATGTAGCGCAGCGCACGCTAAGATCATGTTGATGCTGCAGGACAGTGCAGACTGTCGTCACACACAAGGAGACAGTTATTGTTTGTTGTTGGACCCACAGTAAACATCCCCACCTGACCTCACACACAACCAGGCCAGCCATCATCATCCTCACCTGATACAGTGATCAATACTGATCAATCAGCCCGTCCGCTCAGTCAGTGTGACAGTGATGGATTAGATGTGAGCTGTTTGTGTGTCTGTATCATGAAGCCTGTATGTACGTACGTGTTCTCCTGTTTCTGTCGTCTGTTTTCACGTGAAGAGAAAAAACTTTTCAATGCACGTTTGTAAAAAGAATAAAATGTGTGAGGACTCGTCAACAGTCTGCTCTGGGACAATAATCGTACTTTAGAAGTTTAATTGTTTATTCAGAATAAAAACTTTAAATATTCTTACATGAAACTTCGTCAGTATGAAGCTGCTGTTTGTTGCTTCACCAAGAGTCGGCCCCTGGACTCAGACATGTAGTGCATCTTGCATCTTTGTGATAATTCTGCATCTCATTAAGTTGTCCTGCGACTCTTTGTAGTCCGTGTGCTTCTTATTTGCATCTCAAAGTTCTGTGGAGCTTGGAGGTCATTTTGTCTCTTTGTAGTCATTCTGCATCTGTGTATTCAAGAGCTCTGACCATTTTGAGTCTGAAGTCGCTCTGTGTCTTTGTAGTTGGTATACGCTCTCTTTCTAATTCATTTTGGTTGTTTGAAGTCATTCTGCGTCTCTTTGTAGTTGTTATGCAGCTTTTTGAAGTTGTTTTGCATCTTATAACAACTGTTCTGTGCTCTGTAGTTGTGTCGCGTCTCTTTGTATTCGTACTTGATGTATTTCTAAACTCTAGTCATTGTGCGTCTGAAGTCATCGTGTGTCTACCTGTGGTTGTTCTACACTCTCTTCAAAGTCATTTTGCATCTTTTAAGTCATCCTGCGTCTCTTTGTAGTCGGTCTGCGTCTTTGTCGTTGTCGCGGATCTTTATGAAGTTGTTTTGCATTGCTTTGCAGTCGTTCTGCGTCTATGCATCAAAGAAGTCTGGCCATTTTGAGTCTGAAGTCGCTCTGTGTCTTTGTAGTTGTTGTACATCCTCTTTCTAATTCATTTTGGTTGTTTGAAGTCATCCTGCGTCTCTTTGTAGTTGTTATGCAGCTTTTTGAAGTTGTTTTGCATCTTATGACAATTGTTCTGTGCTCTCTTCAGTCATTTTGCGTCTTTTAAGTCATCCTGCGTCTCTTTGTAGTCAGTGTGCGCGTTTGGAGTTGTCTCGCATCTTTTTGAAGTTGTTTTGCATTGCTTTGAAGTCAGTTTGCGTCTCTTTGTAGTTGTTCTGCGTCCTATCTCTTCACTCATCATTCTGCGTCTGAAGTCGCTCTGTGTCTCTGAAGTTGCACTACACTCTCTTCAGGGTCATTTTGTGTCTCTTTAAAGTCCTTCTGCGTCTCTTTGTGGTCGCTGTGCTTCTTTGAAGTTGTTTCACATCTCTTTGAAGTCATTTTGCATCTCTGTAGTCATCCTGCTTTGTTTTGCATCCCATTTAAGTTGTTCTGTGTCCTGTGGTTGTTTTACACTCTCTCCAAAGTCATTCTGCCTCTTTGTGATGTTTTGCATCTCATTTAAGTTGTTCTGTGTAGCTCTGTAGTTGTATTGTGTCTCATTGTAGTCATTCTTTGTCTACGTATTTCTGTTTTTTTGTAGTTCTATGCTGTTTTTGTAGTCATTCTGCCTCTTTGTAGTTGGTCTGCATCTTTTTGGAGTTGTGTTGCATCTCATTAAAGTTGTTCTGTGTAGCTTTGTAGATGTGCTCTGTAGTTGTTTTGCATCTCTATATATTTTTAAACTCAAGTCATTTTGCATCTGAAGTCGCCCTGTGCCTCTTTGTAGTTCTATGCTCTCTTCAAAGCCATTTTGCATCTCTTTAAGTCGATCTGTATCTTTTTGTAGTTGTTTTGCATCTCATTAAGGTTGTTCTGTGTCGCTCTGTAGTTGTCCTGGGCCTCTTTATTTCGCTTTGCATCTCTTTGTCTTTGTCATCTTTCTGCATCTCATTAAAGTTGTTTTGTCTCTTTGTAGTCCTGTGCTCTCATTAAAGTTGTTTTGCGTCTCTTTGTAGTCACCTGACTGTCAGAAATCATAATCTTATGGCCCCGCCCCCTGCCTGTAGCATGTACAGGTTTATTTTAAGTTGCTCCCGACTGGCAGCACACAGAGCGCCAGAAGATTTAGACAACAGGAAGTGCCTTTAGTGTCATTTTCTTTTATTCAGAATTTAATCTAAGCTTCATTAGAACTCAGATTCAATCAGATTGAATTGTTCCCGGGTCGGGAAGATAAACGTACAGTATGTTTCCTCTACAAGTCGATGGATCTGGTTCCCAGTTCTTTCCCTGAAGTGTTCTGAATGTCTGAAGCCATGTTACAAGGCAAGAAAAAAAACTGTAGACATCCTAGACATGTTAGTACATGGTATGATCGCTGTATAAAGGTGTTTATTCTCTGTGACCACCTCTGAAGAACTGACGTAAAGAAAAGGAGAATAAATCATTGCATGGTCCTGATGACTCACTCACACATGTTAAAACCTCATGCAGATGGTTTCCACCTCACCAAGCAGTACACACATTTATCTGCACACACACATTTGCATGTAACACGTTAGAACTGAAGCGTGTGGGCGCGCTGTTGTTTGGGTTAACTTGTAAAATGTGTCGTCAACCTGGCGAACTAAAGACAAACATTTAGTGAGCTGGAGGAAAGGTCCCTCTTTGGGTAAATTGACCCTTCGCTAAGCCCCGCCCCCAAACACAGCCTAGCCAATCTGTGCTGTGCTCCATCCTTTCAGATTTCCTTCATTTTCAGGCTGGTGTTGTGGATGTGGAGCTAAATGTTGTGTCTGGGGCACGTCGTGTATTAATGATACTCGTTACCTGGAGAGGTTGGAGAAAGATATACGTTTCTTCCCTGTTGCAAACCAAAATCAGACCCTGAAAAGTGTAGGGTTAGCTAGCTAGCTACTGAAGATATAGCCTACTGAATGTATACACAGCTGGTTCAATATGAGCACAGTTTCCCTTTATATTCATTGTCTTGTGTGGCGATCAGCAGTGATGTGGTGGTTCACTTTTACACTGTGATCTGTAGCCTATAGTTCGGCTTTAGCTTCTAACTATCTTTGTCTTTTTAACCTGTTGTTGCTGCTGAGTCAGTTTGACATCCTGGATATATCCTTCAAACACAGACTGTAGACCCCTCTGTCTGCTGCTCTCTGACATCACTCTTTCATTTCTCCAAACATATGATTATATTTCTTCAGGGAGTGCAGTTAGTTACAGTGAGGGCTCCGTGTTTACTGCGATGGATCATCACAAAGGGGCGGGGCTTAGCAAGGGGTCAATTAAAACTGACAAATTTCAGTGAGTGAGTCTGTACTCCATCATAGTGTCTGCTCCAGTTTCTCCCTCTGTTGTTGTTGTGTGTTTAAACAGTGGAAGATCTTAAAAAACACAGAATGTTGGAGAATCTAATGTTAAAGTTGTGAAGGAGATTTTCATGTTTAGTGTTAATTAGCACCAAAAACAGTTCCACTTTTGAGCGACCTAACAGGCAGACGCTGCCATGGAAGGACAGGCGAGGGCGGTACAAAGTGAACAGAATAACCAGATTGTTATTTGTCAGTTTAGTTCCCATTGTTCCCCCCAAACAGACCCCAGCAACATCATGTCAGACACATACAAAGGGCAGCACGCTCCAGTCTATCTCTGCCAAATTTCATTCTTGGACGTACGTACATGAGGCTTACAGAGGTACATACAAGCAGTTACACACACTGATAATGTTGAAGTGCAGTGAGGAGAATGTGCTTCCATACAATCCAGCTACAGCATTAACAAACTTAGAGAATGCAAATTGATTACTGTTTTGTTTTTTTCAGCTTAACTCTATCGCATCCATCTGCACAGGCACACGGACATGTACTCACACACGCAGACACAAGCGCACACGCTCTCGTCGCAGACCCCTTCAGCCCCACCGCCCTCCCCCTCCCTAATGTCACAAAGCGCGTCTAAAATCAAATTATAGATCTCCCCTAGACAAACCCCACACATTCCATTGGAATTCACGTGGATTTTATCATACGTCCGCCCTCGACCTCCGATGATCCAAGTCTGACCTTCCTGCACACAACCTCCACTTTGTGTACTTTAAATGTGTCGCCCCGCTGTAACCTAACCACCCACCCTGTCGACCCGACCCTTCCCATCCCACCCCCACCCGCACCCCCCCGCGCCCCCCTGCTGGCTCTCCCCTCTCCTCCCCTCCTGTCGGGTTGAGCTGAGGTTGGTAGCTGTACAGTAAGTTGGGGGTGCAGTCTTTATGCTGAGCTGAAGAGGGGGAGGGTAGGAGGGAGGAGCAGGAAGGCAGCGCTGCTCAGTCGTCTTCCAGTCCCTGGTTGAGGAGAAAGTTGGCCGCCAGGTTCTCGTTCTTCTCGCAGGCAAAGTAGGCCTGGATCACCAGGGCCTCTGGGAAACCCAACGCTTTTAACTGGTGGGACAGATGAAGAGGAGGAGGAAGAGGAGGAGGAAGGACGACAGGTGTGAGAGCTTTTTATTTCTAATTCAACAACAGAACAAACATTTCCAATATTCATCCTTCACTCACCCTTTCGATTGCTTCCTTCTCCTGAGGTGTAACCTGGATATAGTTGACAGGTGCGCCCTCCTCCCCGGCTGCTCCCATCTCTCCGACTTCTGGCGCATCTCCTGCCTCTCCCACCGGCTCGTTCAACATCTGGATGAACAGCTCCTGATGCTGACTGATTTGCTGCGGGGGAGAAGAGAGCGGTAAGGGTTAATATCTGACACCAGGCCGACAAACAAAACTAAACCCAGATGCAGCTCGGTTTGCCAAACGTCAATAATCGTTTGTTCATAACATGATGTTGACGGAACAAAAGAGGCGGAACTAAACTGTGCGTCAGTGCAGCACAGACGAGTTTAACTTAACTTGTACTAATTCATCTTCACAAAAGACAGCGGCTGCAGCTTGTTTAATTTAACGTCTAAATAATGACATTTGCGAAGCGAACATGACGTATACTGTGAATACTTACTTGCGTCATCACCCAGAGACTAACGTTAACGAGAGGAGTTTCATGGTTCCACACTGACCTCGGCCCAATGACCCGCTAACTTTGTTCAAGTGTCTCTTGAGAATACGACTGTGTGTCTTATAGGGCTGCAGCTAACGATTATTTTCATTGTTGACTAATCTGTCAATTATTTCTTCGATTAGTCGACTAATCATTTCATCGAAAAATGTGTTAAAATGTTGAAAAATGTCGGTCTGTCTCTCCCAAACCCCCAAATGACGTCATCTAATGTCTTGTTTCGTGCTCACGCCAAAGGGTTTGAGTTCACCGTCATGGGAGAGTGTGTAAAGCTGCCAATATCTGAACATAAGAAGCTGTAGTAAGAGTGTTTTGGGTACTTTTATAGTACTTTTCTATGAAAAATGACTCAAACCGATTAGTCGACTACTAAAATAGTCACCAATTATTTTAATAGTCGACTAATCGTGGCAGCCCTAGTGTCTTGATGAGATTACCTTTCTAAATAAAGGTTAAATTAATTTAAAGATGATCATACTGCCAATGCAATATCAAAGTTCCAAATACAATCCTAATTAATTTGTGCCTTTCAATTCAAAAATCAAAGGGCTTGAGACTAAACTCGTTGTGTTGACGACAGAAATGTGTTTGGTACAGAGATCTCCCCTGAAGACGAAAGGGACTTCTGTGTGTATGTTTAACTGTCACTTAGCAAATGACAAAATAAACAGAGCGACTAAAACCAATGTCTTCATGCTGTTATCACTGTGAGGAGAGCTAGTTAGCTGTTAGCCGTTAGCAGCAAAGTCCTGAAGTGTGTTTGGCTAACAGAGCTAATACCTGTATGGTTACAAAAAGTGATATTTGACATTTTATTTAAGCAATGTGAACACATAACAGCTAATGAAGCTAATCACAGCAGGACTGAGTTTCTCTTCAGGAATATGAAACTGAAGTTTAATGTGACAACACGACAAGTTTACAGTAAATTAACGTATGTACGAGGTCATTCAGCTGAGTTGAGTCTGAAGGTAAAAGTACTTTGAGTTTGCAATTACAGACACTTCTGTAGTGAAGTACACCGTTGAGGTACTCTGATTACAAAAATTATTTAGCCCGTATTAATGACAAAGTATTTTACATAAACTTAAATGTAAAATATTACGAAACAGCAGTTAACTCAGAAATAATCTGGATTATTTTAGAATCAGTCCCGTTAACCCTACACCTTATAGCGTGACTTTCTGTAGGGTGGGCTACATGAATATAATTATTTATTTCCTCACATTTTAATGTTTCAAACAACTGCAGGCAATAATAAAAAGTAAAGCAACGACAGACTGTGAGAGAATGTACCATATGTTTTCATTCTGTTAATGTAGTTTCAGTTATCAATGTGTCACAGTTAAAGAAGGCCTTTACGCTGGGTTAAACTGTCTTTTCTGGAAGCTAATGTTTACATTTGGGCCGCCTGACGCAGTTACCTGTAGAAGCTGAGGGTTCTCCCTGCCTAGTTGTTGGAGCAGAGCTGGTAGCAGACCAGGGTTCTGCTGGATGGCCTGTCTCATGTGCAGGAACTGAGGCTGAGTCCGCAGGAATGCAAGTGGGTTCTCTCCTGGAGACGATGAGCATCAGTAAGAGGGGGACATAAATCAGTCACATGATGGACAATGGAGATGCATTAATACCTGGCTGTGCCCACACGTCTTCATCATCATTTTGTTAACACTAATTTTCTGCCATTTCACGCTGAACTCAAGACTCACGGTCAGACTGAGCTACATGTGTGTTTGCAGTTCATACCAGCATGCCTTGTGGTTTCAGCAGAGCTCAACTTACCTGAAATATCATCATTCACTCACTGCTTTTCAGAAAAGTCATCAAATCAGAAACAACATTAACGATCCTCAGTAACAGTAGGCAGCTGAACGAGTAAATAATCAAGTTATTAACTGTTGTAAAATAGCTAAAAAATACCATGTCAGCTACAGAAACACATTAAGTAGGAAGAAATTGACCAGGGATGTATAAATGCAGATGTGTCAATCAGCAGAAATGCTCAAAGCACTGTTCGCTGCATTACACTCCAAAACATGAGTGCAAACAACGTATTCTGAGGATAAGCAAGAAATCAGAGTGTTGCTGAAAGAGTCACCAGAGAAGTAGGCTGCCTGGCAACTAGAGGTGTAACCATCCAATGATCGGGATTGATATACTGATTCAATGATCAACGATACAGTATCATCGATGCAAAGTGAAAACATCGATCCGTATCGTCATCTTTAGAATAGGCTTTAATCTTTAATTTTTAACGTCTGACTCACTGTCAAACAGGAGCAGGCAGACGACAAGCAGCAAAGAGAAAGACGACGATGAGGTTATTTACTCAGGAATAAATCAGCAGAGTGGAAATATTTTGGATTTGGAGAAAATACAGGAAGAAATGGCTGTTGGGAAAAGTTTTAATATCATCTCATATCGATCACAGGCCCCTGAATGACATCGAATCGAAACTAAATCTCAGCAGACTTTGGACAACAATACAAAATTTGTTAATACTACAAAGAATCAATATTAATCCTGTCGTGATGAAACTGGTGATTTACACCCCTCCTGGCAACAACAGTAAAACCTAACATACGGCCAAATGCTGTGTTTGCGTCCTGTAATTATAACCTTAAAGATTAAATTGTTTCATACCCGAGACGCAAGACCAAGTGTCCCAACAAATTTCGGAGCCTTTGCACTCGACACCAGAGGGGTGATTACGTTATTTTATGAGACGGGAAAACTTGCACTGGGGACACTACGGAGACCACAAACCACACCTCAGTGTGTCACTACATGAGATGATCTCACCAACAGACTTCCCAAAAGCAGAAACATGCATCAGATGATCAGCTGACACTGACGCTCAGATGTGCAACTTTAAATCCTTGTGGTTGTGACTCGTCTCTCCTCATAAACAAGATCTTAAAAGCTTTCTCTTCTATTGTAATGAGCAAGCTCCCCTTTAATTTAATCTGCTTATTATTTTCTTGATTAATGGTTTGGTCTATAAAACATCAGAGAAAGAAAAAACATCTACATAAATCATTAAATGTCTCCTTGTATATATTCAATATTAAATTAATAATAAAAAGACAAAGAAAAGATGCAAATTCTTAAATTGTAGAGCCTGGAACCATCAAATGTTTGACATCGTTCTTTACAAAATAACATCAATGATGAATAGATATCAAAATATTACTGATTATTCTCTGTTGATTGACTAATCACTGTAGCCAAACTGTCTCCATCCACTCAGAGACAAACAACAGGTCTCCGCAGACCGAAGAAACAAAGGCTCAGGTTTGGTGATGAGTAACGAGTCTACCAACAATTTACAGATGAGAGAAACATCCTGTGACTGATGAGTCATACGATGAGTCATCGCCTGCCGGTGAGACTGTGACAATTATTAATATAGTTAATCTGTAAATGACTAAATGATCTGATGCATGGACACTAGTTGAGTCTGATACTGTTTAAGATGAAGGAGGCAGTTTAATAATCCGCTGTGATCGACACCGCTCCAGTCCTGGTTTTTATTTTTTACCCAGCAGGCAGAGACCGACACATAAATACCGACTGCGTGTATTTTTGGACCAAAGCGAGTTGCGTGCCTCACCCTCTGCTAGAGACGGGGCTTCTGTGGGTCCGGACGCGGGGGCCTGCGCCGGGGGATTACTCTCCTGCACCGGGCTGCTGGGGATACCCTGCAAACACAACAATACAGCCGTCAATCACACACACTCCCTGCTCACTGCAAAACACACAGATCAGAACAGTGTCGGGCCGTGGAGGTCAGCTAATGATCATTTGGTTCATGTTAGTCGGTGACTAACCACTTAATGTGACCCTCTGAAGATTTTGTCTCAGTGCAGGAAAATCAGTAATCGTGAATTTAAAACCCAAATCTCGACATTATGATCACCTGTAAGGATTTGCTAAGACAGCTGTGATCTGACTGATCCAAAGTCCCGCCCCTCCTGAAGCTGCTGTCAGCCCTAGAGTGGTCTCCTTTCCAAAGTTGTATAATTGCCTAGAGTTGGTTGGTGTTCTCACGGCAGCATTTACAAGAGGACCAGATCAAATGCCTTGTGTGAGAAAGCTGCTCTTGATTGGTCAGAATTTCCATGTGGGAAAAATCCAGGAAGTAAAGCAAACGTTGAAGAAGAGTACACTTGCAAGATAAATGTGACACTTTCTAATGTCACAATGGAGGGACAACTACGCAGGTTGATTTTAGCGCTGCTCATCGTGGACTATATTGCTGTCATTGTTCATTTTAGTCAAAGCATACAGTTTGAAAACGAGGCAAACGCGGCTCCAACTAGAAAACAATGTTTTGATGCATTGGATGTGCTGAATGTGCATATTAAGGCACGAACACACACGCAGGACCTGGGTAATTATTCACTTTCTCATCTTACTTATCCCTGTATGTGTTTTGTTTGTTTGTTTGTTTGTTTCCTTCTCTTGTCCCTCTTTAAAGACTTCGACATCACAGGATATCCTAAACCAGCCAGGGTGGGGAGCGAACGGTTAGACAACAGTTTATTTTTTCTTCTGGAGTTTCAGTAAAAGCAAAATGTGTGAAATATATGGACACATGTGGATGTGACGCAGCTTTCTGTGACTCACAGTGAGGAGGTACTCCACAGCTCTGTGGGGGTTGTTGAAACTGGCCCGTAGTGCCGCCACCACTCGCTCCCTTTCGTAGCCCATGGACATGATCTCTGTGAGCATGGCCTCGTACTCGGCTCCAGTCACTGAAAACACAACGCACACATGACAAAGTTACTAACTCTGCGTATCTTAAAAGTGTCTTTGCAAAGTAACACCTTCATGCCTGATGAGCAACAGGAACACAAACAGGAAACTGCTTTTCTAATTATTCCTCATGTTTAAAAATAGCTTGAAACATTTTGAACCTTACAGCGGGGGTGCAAACTCTCCTCATCCCTCATGTGAGGGGCGCCACTTCTCACTAATCTACCTCAGTAATGTGCCAGCACGTACTCGCAGACTCGCTTTGCAGTAGGCGCATAATTCTCCTCTGTGGTACTCGACCAGCGCCGCTGATAATCATCATTATTTGTCATTTCCGCAGTTATTTTCAGGGTTTATATAACTTTAGAAACACAGTTACTGAGTCTGAATCACCACTGAGGAATGACTCCGTCTATTTAAAAGTCAGACAATAACAAATATAACAAATAATCAGTCAAATGACACACATAAATGATCTTAACACAGCAGGACTCCCGTTAATGTCTCTCTAAGTGTGGCGATAACCTATGAGTGGGCCGAGCAGGAATCCCCTCGGCTCTGTGTGGCACCACAATGAGGGATGGCGTACTGTTGTCGCAGCCTAAATATAGAAACAGTATGTATTGCAGCGCAGCCTGTAAAGTCCCTGACTCACAGCAGCAACAATTTCTGGCACTGCAAATACAATAACCCCAGTTTTACACAACATGTGTGCTGCTGTGGTATTAACCCTTTCATTACACTGTGAACTGTCTGTAAGTGAACAATCTGTGTTTAACCACAGGGGGAAAATACCAACGACTGCACAGCATGTGAGTGTGGCGGGGATTCATTGGTTACGTACCGAGCGCTGAGGAGGCATCCAGACCCTGACCCCTGCCACTGGAGCTGCAGAACACAGAGGTGAGAAGAAGAAATCAGACGACACAACATTACTGTGATTCCAAAGTGACGAGCACAGCAGTCGACACTGCTGACAACTCAATCAATAATATGTCACAGTATACTTACTGTGGCGACACGAAAAACTTGTCTTAGATGTTTAAGAAACTGGATGTCAGAACTGTCTTGAATCCTCACAACCCACGCATTTAGCATATAGGTCAACTTCTTGTTTTTCTTTTTGGGTGGAGGAGCCAGTCCATTATCTCAAGTCCAGCTCAAGATGTGTTTCTACAACACTGTGAGAAGTGTACTCTTCCTTTTGTGCTACAAATCATATAAAAATGATACAGGACTGGCAGGTGTATGGAGGTGTATCAGTACACAAATTCACAGTTCAGTCTGTACCTCACTTTTGGGGTCATGGTTTGGTACGTTTTGGTACAGCAGGGGAAAAAAATGCAGAAAATATACATTTTATTTTTACTTATTTTGAAAAATGTACACTTCTATTAGCTATAACTCTTACTGTAACAGTTACGGCACTTAAAAATAGTAACACAAATGTCAGTGATGTAATTCTCCACCATGTTGATAATTCCGGAACTGCAGCTTGCGCTCGTTTACAAATCAGGCACAACGAACTGAATAAAATTCACACGTGACAGCACACTGTACGGGCACTCAAGCACTTTGACCACATGCTTTAATTCAGTGTTCTCTATGACGTGCGCAACATTTTTTATTTTTATCTATTTAACCAGAAAAACCTCGAGATTAAAAATCTTTTTCAAGAGTGTCCTGGCCGAGACAGGCAGCAACATAAGTTACAGACAGTTCTTTGCAAAGCTCTAAAACAAGCAATATAAAAACACAAAATAAGATTACTACAAGGAAAAGCCAAAAAGGATGTTAATAAATACTGGAAATTAACCATAAAAACAGCAACTATATGAATACAAAGACCGGCTAAGACACACCGTGACACTGACATGTAGAAGACTGTGTGCAAAAATTCTGCAACAGTGCTTTGAAACAGCTGCAAGTTTGGCAGCATATCCTCAGCGATGACACTCCATGGCATTGTTATGACTCTGGTACAGTCCGAATGTGCAGCAGGAAGCTACCTGAACGCCTTCATGTGTTTTTGTCCTGTTCTGCTGTACCGGTGATGCCATCTGAGATGAAATGTTTGGAGTGTGTCCACAGATATAACCCAGCTAATCGGGCTAAACCAACTAGCATGAAAAGCAACGAGTGTGCTGCCAAAAGTTTATGGGGAAAACTCCGCTTCAGAATTTCTGTTTGGGTCACAGGGCGTACCAAACGTACGTCACACAACGAACCAAACCAAACGTCCTTTAACGTACAGTTCAAGATGAAAACACGAACCATTACACACCTACAAAATGATATCAGACATATTTGACTATTGTGTCCCATCATGTCAAAGAAATACGAAGTTTTAGGAAATGAAGGGTCAAACTGTGACACTGACAAATATTTTCTCAGTATTTGACATGCAAGTCAATTTTTAAGAACTTCAGGACCATTTGGTGAGAACAGCTAAATTAAATAGAACATTTAAAGTTCCCTAATAATAATATTTTTTTAATAAATACTTTCAAACATATAATTATGTTTTTGCAATGTAATTACCCAGTTAGGTTAATGACTAAACAAAAGTCACACTCCTACAATCCATCTTCATCCTCACTGGGTATCAATTCACATTCATCAAATAACAGTCAACAATTTAATTCAGTAGATTGCCAAGTCAATAATTTAACATTAATTAACAGCATAGAAAGACACAGATCCCCAGCTCTCTCCAGTATGTCTAAAATAGTTTTAATACCATTATATGTTGTATGTTAGACGGGTCGTACCTGGCTGGTTGTTGTGGTTCTGTGGCTGCGGCACTTGGCTCCTCTTTGGCCTCCTCAGAGGGAATGGGGACAGCTGCGGGGGTCGGGGCTGGGGCTGAAGCTGGGGCTGTGGCGGGGACAGCTGTTGACGTGGAGCCAGAGTCCTGTACGGGGGGTTTGGGTGCTTCTGAGGCCGGAGGCGAGGCGGCAGCTGCGGGTTTAGCCTTTAGCCGGTTCAAAAGAAGGTGCTGTTAGACGGGCAACTTTAAGGGGAACTCCAGTATGTTATTTCCACGAACTCTGAGAGTTCAGTGAGTATCAGTGAACATGAGCTGCTCTCTGTCAGAAACCAGAAGAGTGAGTCTCAAACATAGGGTATGACGTCTGGAGCTGCTCCATAGACACTCCATGGGAGACCAACGAATGTTTATCCTATATCCGTTTATTCAGTTCTGAAACAGGAAATGTACACATACACTCAGAGGTATAAGGTACGATCGTGGAATGAGGGGACAGAGTGGTCTCATCTTTACGCTGCCACATGTTTATGCATGTTGTCTGCATAAAAAGGACAAAACCAGGGGCAGGACGGGTGTGACGTTTTTGACGACATGTGTGCAACCCACCACAGGAGATTTAAAAAGTAGCTGTCGGCTAACTCAAACAAAAACAATGGCCAGAAGTATCCAAAAATTGGGAAAGCTATTAGGTCCAGGATCTCCGTACCCTCCGAGCTGAAAACACGATCAGCCGCCATGTAACAGGGACGGTAAATGATTGTTATTGTTTAGAAAGAGCTATCGTCAGGTATGTTTTATGTGTCACATGTCATGTCCAACACGCCTCTTTTGATTCTGCAAAGCCAGCATGCCGTCTCTAAAAAGCTCGCTGAAGCTGAATGATGCTGCCGTCTTTTGATTCTGTGTAAAAATGCAAAGGGAGCATAATGACGGGACTTCTTAGCAGCTCTATAGCGCCATCTCTGTGTGAAAAGGGCAGGTGCCATCTAGAACATATTTCCCAAGTCACTGTCAATGGAGCAGCTCCAAACGTTAGACCCTATGACATCTGAAGTTTAAGTTTTAGCTCTCTAGATTTTGGACTTGGAAGACAGTCGTTCATGTCTACTAATATTGTTGGACTGTCTTAGTCTACAGGAGTAACAGGTATGGATTTTGAGAATGGTCGTAGTTCCCCTCTAACAGTGAAAATGTCTGACATTACAATCAGCCAACACAAAGTACGACAGTGTAAATGCTGAAAGTAGATCAGCTCTGAGAAGGTAAAACATCACCGCACTATAAACCCCAACATCATCTCACCTTGGAAACCATCACTACAACAAAGTTCTTCTCATCGATGTTGTATTCTTTAATCGGTGTGTCATCTTGCAGGATTTTCCCGGCGTATATCAGCTTCTGCCCAGATACAGGAAAGTAGTCTTTTCCTCTTTCTGCTTCTATCTTCTCTTTCAAGGCCTTCACCTGATAAACAAGATGTTAATCATGAATAACCATCAACATGAAAACACTTATCTCCTAATGCTTTAATTTCTACGCATTAATATCCAAACTCTGTGTGAGACTGAAGATTTTCGTTCACCTCTTTGATCCGTGGGTGTATATTACAGACCTCGATACTCTACTACAGAGACAGACTTCCACAAATACAAAATAGACGTCAAGTCACAAAAATATTTTGCAAATATAAAACAGATCAGCAGAAACACAAATAAAAAAATACCTGTAAATGCATTTAATTTTCAAATAAATGAAGAGCATTTGTGATCATCATCCTGACATTTACAGCTTTAGAATAGATAGTTGTGAATCCAGTTTTTAATTGTGTACCTCAATTCTACGCCTGCTTTTTAATTTGTGTATTCGCAGATCTGTTTTATATTTGCAAAATATTTTCTTGAGTTTACAAGTTTGTTATTTATGAAAGGGGAGGAGGTGGTGCAAGAAGGGAGAGGCATGTCGAATAATTCTTTAAGCACTGGCTTATGTTTTTTATTTTGGCCTAAGAGAGGGGCATACACATTACAACGGTTGTTTTTTGTATTTATTTCACTGTAGATTTGACAGAAAACATGCCGTATCACAAAATCTGAATTTAAAATAATGACATTTAATCAAAATCACTTAATTCAACGTCTCAATTAAAACGTGGGCCAAAACTAAACTGTACGCATTTTTCAACTCCAGGATTTCATCTTCAACTTTACACTTTTGCTTTTCAACCATCAGAGGGTGAGTTTTAAAACTCTAATAACTACTTCATGGTGAATGGAGAGTCATGTATTTTCCACCTGTCTGTCAGGAAGGCTCAAGGAAAAATATCTGTAGCTTCAGGGAGGATAAAAACAGACAAACAAACCCCCATCCTCTAATGACTAAAGAACAGTCCCATAGGCCGGCATTTCAAATAATTTTTGGAGCATTGAGGATGGGCTTATGTTTTTTATTTTGGCTCAGAGGAGGGGAAACAGAAATTACCATTGGATTTTCAAATTTCCAACAGTCCTAAGACTACAGGATTTTGTCTTCAACTTTAACGTCCAAACACCAAAGGGTAAGCTATAAAAATCTAATGACTAATGTATGGTGGAGGGAGGGTCATGCATTTTCCACCTGCCTCTCAGGGAGGCTCAAGGAAAAATATTTGTAGCTTCAGGGAGGGTAAAATAAATAAATAGAATAAATAAACATAAAAACAAAAAAGAAGTCACACCCCAGCCACCACCCTCCTCTGATGCCTTAAGGACAGTTCCTTACAAACCTTTTTATATATATATATATATATGGAAGGTGTTTTATATTTACAGGTTACACATTAGCACACAAACTACCCCCTCTCACAGATAATACTGAGACACACTTTATGTTTTAGATTTGAAGAATAGTTTTGAGAGTCTTTCACTGTATTTGTAAATGTTTTATATTTACAGTTTGCACATCCACACACGGATTATCTGTCTGTTAACACAAATAACACTGACACAGACCTATTTCCACACTGTGCAAAGCACCTTTACAGTATAAACCAGTGTACATGGAGCAGTGACACTGTCACCAGCAGGGAGGGAAGCATCGGAGCTGACTTGCAGAAGTTAGTAAAGTTAAAATATGAAGTGTTTCCATTCAGGTCCGGTGTCTCACACACAGCCTGACAGTGCTAACTGTTAATAAGATATGAGTATAAACTATCTGAATGATATCCAGCGTTGGTAAAGTTAGTCCTGTGTCGATAACACAATCTAATGTTGACTTAACGTTGGCCTTGCTAGCTACATACCAAAGATGTGAACATGCTAACAAACTTAGCCAGCCCCTCTGTATGCTACCAATGAGGCTAATTAGCAGTGTCATAAGCATTAGCATTAGCATTTGATATCATAGCGTAGTGGGAAGCTCGGGCTGGTCCCAGAAGTTACAGCCTCACACAGTGAATCACATCAGGTGTTAACGGAGAGCAGCAGCAGCAAAGTAACCGCGACACGAACTTATAACGGCCAGAAATCCGTTAACAGTCGCGTCGCGATGACTTTGTTAACGGACGCCTCAGCTAGCTAACTGGCTAACGTTTGCTAGTCAGCTTTCGCGTTGTTTAGCAGCCGTTTCATGCGGGTTTGACAAACTCCTAACACGTGCTGTTAACGGGTAACCTTCCGCTGAGGATACGTTAAACGTCCCCTCGTTGGATATGTCAGATAAAACTGCTGGGTCACCACGTAAAGTTTAAACATAGTTGCGGCAGCTGCCAGTGTTAGCTAAAGTTAGCAGGTTAGCTAATAGCCACTCACCGTTTGTTCGGGGTCTATCTCAATCTGAATCGTCTGCTGCTGCAGTGTTTTCAGAGTGATCTGCATGGCGGCGGCGGCTGACGCTGAGTCAGATGTGCTTCACACGGAGAAAGAGTCGCTCGCTGAGCAGTTAACGTGTTTCTAAAGTTGGCGTTTCTGGTGAGATAACGGCAAGCCGAAAAATGTGTGTATCCATGAGCACTCAGCAAATCGCCATCTTTGGTGACAAGTTGGTGGTGCGGCGAGAAGAGCTCCGCCGAGAGGGACGAGATCTCGTGCTGTGTGACGACACTGGTGAGTCGGGTCAGTGTGAGATGTGTCTCTTCATTAACTCTGTTTTACTCTCTTATAAATGCACTAATAATGCAAATAATTACAGGGTAACAAATATGTAAAATATATCAATATATGTGCAGTTACAGTCAGACTGCAATATGTCAACATATCTCTAAATACATACAGTCAGAAGTGAGGTCTTATTTATTAAATTCTTTTATTTATTTAACTGATAGCAGACATATTTGATTCTTTAAGGAGTATCTGCAATACATACATGAATATGACTACTTAGAGCAGCAATTTAAAGGAGAACTACGCCAATTTTCAAAATTCATACCTCCTCTGTGGAATTTATAATTCTGCGTTGAATTGACGCTGTAGCTACGATGTAGGCTCAGTGTTGACATGGAGCTTACCCTGTACCCTACACCGTAGCCTGACGTGCACCTCCACAGAAATGTAACTACACTTTGCGGTGACGCAGACCTCCTGTCTGTCTCTGTGAGCTGAAACCATTTCCCTCAGTGGAAACAAAGCTTTGATTTACTTTAATTTCACAGATAAGAAACAATAAATTGTGAAGACAATAAAGCCTCCACTAAAATAGCATTTTAAGTCTTGTGTGTGATTTATCCTGGCTTCATATCAGCAGAGGAAAAGTCTGCTAGCTGCTAAGCTAATTTATACAATGTAAAATGCCATAGGCTTGTGCTAATAACATTAGCATGTTGTATTTGTTTGGAAAACGTGTTTAGTATAAGACAGTTGTTTTGTCAGTGAACCTTGTGAGCTGTAATGGAGCTGAATTTTGTAACGTTACCTTTGTTAAATGTTGCTGTTGTCCCTGGCTTCATATGAGTAGAGAGAAGTCCACTAGCTGCTAGGCTAATTTATACAATGTAAAATGCCATAGGCTTGTGCTAATAACGTTAGCATGTTGTATTTGTGGGGAAAATGTGTCCAGATAAAGACAAGTGTTTGTCTGTGAATGCTGCGAGTTATAGTGAAGCTGATTTGTGTTTGAAACTGTCTCTATTAAGCCATGTTTAATGTGTGTTTAATGTGTTTTGAATCAACTAAACTTTACAGCACTTCACAGAAACTCCACTGCCAACTAGTGTTTTGGAGGTGTAACTGCAGAGTGACACAGACACACCACCGCACAAGTATAAATGCTCACAACGGCGTAGGGTCCGCTGCACAACTATAAATCCTGCTTTATTCTTGTCGTCTAATACAGTACAAAAATATTAGTAGACATGAACAGCTCTCTCCCAAATCCAGTGTCTAGAGAGCCAAAACAAACTTCTGATGTCAAAGGAATAAGCAGACAGTGTTAGTAGCTCTGCCAGAGATTATTGTTGGATTTTCACATTTCACGACACATCATGAGCTACCAACGCTACTGTGACAAAAACAAGACATAACGAAATCTGAGCTTAAAGTAGAGATATTTCATCAAAATCACTTTATTCTATATCTCATTGAAACTTTGGCCCAAAATAAACCATTTCCACAAACGAACCAGTGTGAAAAACTGAGGCTTTTGTTTTTTTCAACTACAGGATTTCATCTTTTCACTTCATCTGTTTTATATTTGGAAAATATTAGTAGAAATGAACTCTGAGCTCTCTCCCGAACCCAAAATATACAGCGGCATCATTCAGCTTCAGTGTGTGATTTTGGACAGCATGCTAGCATCGTGAAATGTGTAACAGACGTGACATGTAACGCAACAGCATCGGCCTCTAGTGTGACATAAAATATACACGATGGCAACAGTAACAATCATTTAGCGTCCCTGTTATATGGCGGCAGATCTTAGCCGCCAGCTACTTCTTAAATCTTTTGGTGGCACACATAACCCCACTGCTGGCTACCCTGTTTATACAGACACAGTGTCAGAGCTGTTGCTACCTCCTGTGGCGACTGAAAGGTGAGACCACTCTACCCCCCATGCTGCGAGCGCACCTTATATACAGCACAGTGAGGTGGCATAACAGCGTGATATTCCCACCTTCAACGGGCAGTGAAAACGAGGCTGCTGAGAGCACCGAGGGGAGTGCTCTGAGTATACGTGTACTGAGATCACTGCAATAGAATAAAACTCATTTGGGTGTAAAACAGAAAACAAACATTCTGTGAATCACAAAATCAGTCTCCCATTAACTGTCTAAAGCTCAGTTCAGACCAAAGATTCGTGATGAGTTGAAACAAACGCTCCGTTCTATATTTTTTTTTTATATAATTTGTAGCTTCTTAAAATATAAATGAGGACAGTGATAGTGAGATACTGGCTACAGCTGCATTTGTAGTAGTGATAAAACAGTGAAAAACAGAAACCTACAGAACTCCACCTGCCAACTGTACCACCATGCAGAAGGAAACGTGCATCTACTCATGGACGAGAGGTTTGTGCTCACGACAGTGTGAGATGTAAACAGTTGTGGTGTCCTCCTCAGCTGAGCGGTAACATTAGCTAGCTCAGTGGTGCTAACAGTACTGAACTAGAATGAACTAGTTAAAGTAGTAAGTGGTCGATGGGTGTAGTTCAGTAGAAAGAAAATAGTTCCTACATGAAACTGCTCACAACAAGGTCTTTGGATCATCTTGAGTAACTGTAATTTCTTGATCAATTAATCGACACGTAAATTTGTACGTAAATTCCTCAGCACAGCAGTGAAGGTGGGGACACTGCTCGTCACAAACATACGACCTGCACTTGTCCGTGTTGGGACCCTGAGCTTGTTGTGAACACGTTAAATAGAGTGTGCCAGTAAACCTGGAACTCCATTAGCGCTTTTAGCACTTCCGGTTCTCTCGTCTAAAAGTCAATACGTTTTTTGAATGGGATTTTGGTAAAATGCCTCACATAAGGTCTGTGGTTAACAAAAGCTTAAGCGAGTTTCAGGTTTTGTTCTACGACATAAAACACGTCAGTAAATACCCTACTTGTGAATTTTGGAGCTTTTACGTGTCGTTAAAAAGGCAGTTGCTGACAAGTTGCTCAATACGACTACAAACCCTGTCGGGGACATTAAACGTCATCACCCCCGAACAGGCGAGAGTGCTGGCACTCCGCCATTACAGCTTCTTATTTAGCTTCAACAGTCCGATTTCCCCATTATACAATGTTTTTAAGACTATTTTTATTGGCTTTTTGCCTTTATTGACAGGATAGAAGGTGAAATGGGGAGACAGAGAGAGAGTGGGGACTGACACGCAGCAAAGGGCTGCGAGCCGGATTCGAACCCGCAGCTGCTGCAGCGAGGCGATGCCTCTGTACATGGGGCACCGGCACTATCCACTATGCTACTGACAACCCTTACAATGTTTTTAAAATAAAGCGGCCGAAATCAGTTGAAAGCTTAGTGACGGTGACGTCAAGAGTCATGCGACCGTGGAGTAGTCATGTAGTCCGTTAAAGCCTAACGTTAGCTTTTTACTCCTGGCAATCGCAGTTAAGCTTCAAATGTGGTATGAAAGGTGTTCATATGTGAAGATTATCTCGCTGTACAAAATCTGTAAATATCATAAACTTGTGTTAGCCACAGAGCTTATTTTCTGACACAATCCAAAACGCAATGCAAAAATCATATTCACTTTCTCTTCCGGGAACCAGCGCGATGCTAAACTTCCAGACTTTTGACTTTATAACTGCACCACAGGGCGGCTGTAACGAGCCGAGTACAGCAGACTTTAAAGAGGGTTGTTTTAACATTATCTGTATGAAATGTATGTGTCAGCACACTGACGCTGCTGTGCATCATCATCATCATCATCATCATCATCATCACAGAGATCATTCCTGATGATGTCACCCAAATGCCGTACTTCCTTCACCACATCCAGCCCCTGATCTGACAGAGAGAATTAAGGAAACTGCTTCTGATCCTGTTTAGTTTTAACAGTCATGATAACACCTAACATCATCCTACCTGTTTGATAATCTAAACAAAGAACATGTTTTCCTGCGGTGACCTTTCTAAACTGAGTCGTGATGAAGCCCAGCAAGCAATAGTCGTGATTTAAACGTGTTGGCTATATTTAGCTCCGATTTAGTCTAGCTACATGTAACCCAAATCTAGCCGTTTTAATTTTGAAATTGATTAAATGTAATTTTCGCCATTGCAGATGGCGTGCGGTATGATATTCAGTCACGCATAGAGAGTCAATAGTAATTTAAATATGTTTATCTCCATTTTTTGGACATGGTCTCTACATAGCCATATAATTGATGACGTCTACACTTTGGCTATGGTTAGACGTCTACCAAATTTTCACTGACAGCCCAAATTCAGCCGTGATTTAGCCTAGACGTCAGGTCTTCATGTAGACGGCTATTAGATGTTTTTTAAACCAAAAAATGCTTGCTGGGAAGTTTCTTTATTCTTTTATGGTCAGGAAGTTAATAAGCAGACAGTGTTAGCTGGCTCGTTGAAAATGTGTCCACTGCCACATTAAATTACATTATAAGGACGTCTCCACATGCATTAACCAAGGAAAATAAGACAAATCTATATTTGACAGATGTGAGTTTTTAAAGCTTCTCATGACAAAGAATTATTGTAGTTCAGTTCATGTTTGCCTAACACACACACACACACACACACACACACACACACACACACACACACACACACACACACACACACACACACACTCTCTGTTGAGCATCCAGCAGCAATGAGCCCAAATATTAAGACTCTAGAGGCAAAAACATTTATTTTTCTACATGTAGATCATAAACACATGAATACAAATATATAAAAACAACTCCCTGCAGTGAGTTGAAAAATGTTCTGTAGTCTATATGTTATTCTGTATCTTTGGTCAGTACCTCGAGGCGAGCTGTTTCCTTTGGTTTCCAGTCAAAATTGTGCCGGATTATCAAAATCACGTAAAAACTTTATGTTGACTTGACACAAAAACTCATTCCTTGTGAGCTTTACACAGTTTTTAATGTTAAGTTAAACATTTGTGTTGGTGTGTTGGAGCTAAACGGGTGGAGTTTCCCAGCATGCCGTGAGACAGTGTGTTTAAATGTGGTTACCCAGCACACTGTGACTAATGGTTATGTATTTCACAGTGGTTCTAATGGGTCACAGTTAATGCTGTGGTTAAAGACATTTTGCACCATGAGTTCAGTCGTAACCACAGTTAGTGACCTCCGGCCTGTGTGGATATTAGAGTGTCTGACATAAAGATCTGCTGAGGTGAAATAAGGAGCACTTCCTGGTTCAGAGTTCATCTCTTTGCCCCTTTCTTAGTCTGAATCCAAATGTCTGTAACTCACTGCACTTGCAGACTCGCAGGCTTTGCAGGCACGTTCCTGGAAAGTCTGGGAGTGCTGAGGGCTCCAAATCCACAATTCATCCAGTCCACAAGGGACCTCAAGCGTACTTTCTGCAGACTATCAGAGAGTCTGCTCAGGGTGCAGACTTCAGCAGACTTTACTGATTTAATAACCCATAATTCATTGCTGTACCGACATGACGTTGTGGGTTTTTCAACTGATGAAAAACTTGTGAATGTGTAAAAGAGTTACTGATAGTTAGGCCTATTATAATGCTACTTGAATTGTGTCGGCCAGAAATAATATTCACCCACATCATGATGCAGAGATGTGTTTAGGTACAGGCTGCAGAGGGACTGAAAATACATTTTATTACTGCAGCCTGTCAGACTGTGCAGAGTAATAGGCTAAAAAGATGGCTAAAAAACAGTGTTTTTAATGTCAGTAATACCCAATTTATTGAGTTATAGTCCTTATTTACAAACATTTCTGTTTTTGAATGCGTATAGTCTGTTACATAGATATATATGAAAACATTTTTGTTCAGAGGGTATGTTGGATTTATATCTTGTGTCTGCAGCATCAGATGAGTAGGCGCTGTTCATCAACTTATATGAAATAGCCTATAAATGAATACGACAGCAACACTAGTTGACTGTTTCCATGGCAACAAGTAAAACAGTCTCGAGGGCTGTCTGTCAGACGTTTGCAGTCTCTGCCCTCGCAGACTTTACGTGATGACAGTGAATACGACACGCTACGTGCAGCTGAAGTCTGCAAGTCCAGAGGGTGGACACTTGGGTTCAGCCTTACAGTCGAGAAACCGAAGCTCACTACAATATATTTTCATTGTTTAATGACATTTTTCGACATTTCGGGACGCACAATACTGGATTTTTTGTTGACCTCCAGTATGCTGATACATAACAACTTATTTGGCCAATAACTGATACCGATATCGATGTTTCCACTTCTTCCCCAGCTAACTTCAGTGACCATCAAGTCCCTTCTGTAGTGGAATTAACATCATATTAATCATGCATACTGTCATCGTGACGGCCCAGCTGATAGTTCATTTTAAAGCCAATATTGGCCGATACAATATTATCGTGCTCAAACAACAACTGACATAACCTCCCTGTCAGACGATGGTCATGTGACACATTTACTTTAGTGTCTGAACACTGAACTCAAAACTTTTATGTTACTGTGTTGAACTAAACTAAAAGTTTTGAGTGAAGCTGTTTTCACACAAAAATTCAAGTTGAGAGAGTGAATTGGGGTTTACACTGTGGCTCTTAACACGTAACGTTCACTGTACATACACACATCTGGAGGGAATCAGTTCATCTTTTAACATCCAGCTCTGACACACACTGTGTTGGTGCAGTGTTGTGATGCAGCCAGCAGAGGGCAGAGTTTGCTCACAGACAGCAGCACAGAGCAGGACTGAGGAAGAGGAGGAGGAGGCCAGGGAGGGGAAGAATTAGAGATTTACTAACAAATGAAAACCAGTATGTTTGTGTTTGTTTGTGATGATGCTTTGTTTGTGTACCTGGATCTGTCCAGAGAGCAGAGAGCACAACCAGTCATGTTACATGAGAGGCAGGTGAATGAGTTCACTCAGATTTATGCAGCTGCTCCTGTTGAGAGACGTCAGAGGAAGTGAAGGAGCTGCAGCCTCTCACATGTCACACGGAAACTTTTATTACTGAGTGGACACGTCTAACATCTACACTGCTGCTGTGTGAGCGCCGCAGTCATCTGATTTAATCACCACAATAAGAGCCGATACCTGTGTGATTCATTCAGCCGCTGTCTCATTTCAACAAATCACACACACACACACACACACACACACAGACACAGAGTGGTGGAGGTAGTATTCAGATCCCTTACTTGAATAAAAGTAAAAGTCCTGGAGCCAGTTGCACAAAACACCTTAAGTTTTCGTTAGTTAAGTAGAAATGTTAAGGTTCATGACAAGGTAAAATAAATAACTGCTGCACTGGTAACCATTTGTTTGTTTGCACTTAAGCTTGTGATACCTAAGGTCTTTTTGTGCAACGGTTTAACTAATTTTAAGGGATTCCTTAGGTTTAAGACCATGATAAGAGGAAAACATTAAATACTTAAGGGAACATTTTAAAGAAACCTGAAGGAAAAGATGTGTTTTGTGCAACTGATTTTATTTTAGGAAAGTCTTAACAAGGACTTTAAGAAAAATCTTAACTTAAGGTGTTTTGTGCAACTGATTTTATTTTAGGAAAGTCTTAACAAGGACTTTAAGAAAAATCTTAACTTGAGGTGTTTTGTGCAACTTACTTTATTTTAGGAAAGCCTTCATGTGGACTTTAAGGAAAATATTATCTTAAGGTGTTTTGTGCAACTGATTTTATTTTAGGAAAGCCTTAACAAGGACTTTAAGGAAAATCTTAACTTAAGGTGTTTTGTGCAACTGATTTTATTTTAGGAAAGCCTTCATGTGGACTTTAAGGAAAATATTATCTTAAGGTGTTTTGTGCAACTGATTTTATTTTAGGAAAGCCTTAACAAGGACTTTAAGAAAAATCTTAACTTAAGGTGTTTTTTGCAACTTATTTTATTTTAGGAAAGCCTTAACAAGGACTTTAAGGAAAATATTAACTTAAGGTGTTTTGTGCAACTTACTTTATTTTAGGAAAGCTTTAACAAGGACTTTAAGACACATCTTAACTTCAGGTGTTTTGTGCAACTTATTTTATTTTAGGAAAGCCTTCATGTGGACTTTAAGGAAAATATTATCTTAAGGTGTTTTGTGCAAATGATTTTTTATTTTAGGAAAGTCTTAACAAGGACTTTAAGAAACATCTTAACTTAAGGTGTTTTGTGCAACTGATTTTATTTTAGGAAAGCCTTCATGTGGACTTTAAGGAAAATATTATCTTAAGGTGTTTTGTGCAACTGATTTTATTTTAGGAAAGCCTTAACAAGGACTTTAAGAAAAATCTTAACTTAAGGTGTTTTGTGCAACTTATTTTATTTTAGGAAAGCCTTAACAAGGACTTTAAGAAACATCTTAACTTAAGGTGTTTTGTGCAACTTATTTTATTTTAGGAAAGCCTTCATGTGGACTTTAAGGAAAATATTATCTTAAGGTGTTTTGTGCAACTGATTTTATTTTAGGAAAGTCTTAACAAGGACTTTAAGACACATCTTAACTTAAGGTGTTTTGTGCAACTTATTTTATTTTAGGAAAGCCTTCATGTGGACTTTAAGGAAAATATTATCTTAAGGTGTTTTGTGCAACTGATTTTATTTTAGGAAAGTCTTAACAAGGACTTTAAGAAACATCTTAACTTAAGGTGTTTCATGCAACTTATTTTATGTCAAGAAGACCTTAACGTGGAATTTAAGGAAAATCTTAACTTAAGGTATTTTGTCCAACTATTTTATTTTAGGAAAGCCTTAACATGGACTTAAAATGAGGACAAGAATAACCCGATGACATCACTCACATTGTGAAAGACGACCAGCAGTGATTGGTCGTGGACCAGCGTGCAGTGCGTCACGTCTGTCGGCCAAGTCACGGCACGATTTTATGACTCTACAATCGTCTAATGTGACACCGTGACTGTTGGAATGGACAAACATGGCGTGCAGTCTGAACCCAGCATTAATGCACTTAGTTACATTCCACCATACATGCATTGCACCGGCTGTGACCACCAGTCAGACTTCCCAGCATGCACTGCAGCATCAATATTTGATCACATTTCCCCCTGATCCATCGCTCAGTGCCAAGTTTGGCAGGGTGTCTTTGTCCTTACTCTACTTCCTGTTGCTCCTCGCCCTCTTTTCTCCTCCTGTCTTCTTCACTTCTTTCTTCTCCTGCAGAGGCGACCTCCTCCACACCGCCATCTTTGATTGTTTCTCATTTTCCTCACCAACTGATCATCCTGGTTTATAAAGTGGTGTGAAAAGAGGGACGGAGGAAAGTGAACCAGAGAGAGGAGGTGAAAGAGGAAGGGAGACTGTCAGAGAGTATAAGGAGGTTTCTTTACCTCTAAATGATGATCCAGTAATTGATGTCATGAAATCTCAGAAGTTTCTTGGTCTGACAGCTGCCAGAAAGTTGTTAGTATTAAGGTGGAAGCTTCCCCATAAACTCAGGTCCTCTCATTATTAGACGGCGTCTCTCTGAACTCTAACAGCTCCAGTCAGCGGTGCAAAGGGAAATATGACTGACACCTCGTCCAAGGCGCCGGAGGAAGTTCAATTAAGTTATATAATCCAGACTGTGAAATAATGTCTGTAATTGTACAGTGAGACTTTACATTTCAACAACGCTGTGGTTAACGTGTGGATAGATTTAGCTGCAAAAACCAGTTGGTTATGGTTTGGAAAAGATCACGTTTTGGCTTAAAATACCTGCTTTTGGTGGCACAGTCCCTGCTGGAGGAGCAGCAATATCTCGGTAAAAAACAACTGATTTTTGTGGCAATATTTCTGCAACTGGTTGCTGAAAACATTCACATCTGGTGCCGTAACAACAGCAAGAAACACAGCGATTTTTGTTGTTCATCATTGAGGAGTCACACCAACCACCATCCCCTCCACCTACTGATGATAAAGACAGCTCAGATACTACGTCACTTTGGAAGCGCTCATACGATGTGTGTGAAACGTACAGATGTAACATAGCTGTGGTTTTGCAGAAACGTACAATGCCAACACTTTCTTCTGGCGACTGAGCTTGACTGTATATAAAAGTCAACACATCCTCACTGTGACCTCGTCACATGTCCACGTTTGGTCATGGACTTTCTACGTCCACATATGACGTCCAAGGTACCCTGGGTGTGTTGGTTGTTGACGTTCTGGGACGCCGTGTCAACTTCAGCCTGTTACATGCATTGTCTGTTTTCAACATACACTTCTGTTTTCACAGGAAATGTACAGTTTGATACAGTCTCTTTCAAAATAAAAGCGCTATGTCAGGACAACATCACGAATTGACGTGTTTTTCCTTCAAAATCAAATGCATGTGGTTACGTTCTACAGTCGGAGCAAACACCAGCCTCGCAGTTGAAAGTTGGTGGTTGTTGGACCCATCCACCACCCCTCCCAGCCGCCCTACTGAGATCTGAGATTCCCATCCTCTTAACTTACGTTGTTGTCCTGCCGCATTTCCCCCTGACGCTGCCATGTGCCGTTAAACAGTAATGGTGACCAGCTGCTTTACCAAGGATGGCTTTTTTCAGCGGTGTCTAACGCAGGAAGTCCCTGATCAAGTGCCGGTTTCCGACAACTTTGGAGTGAGACCAGGTTGTAAAAGTTTAGATCTGTGTTCACTGTTTCCCTGTGGCAGTGTTTGACATATTTTTTAAAAATTTCTTTGTTTTATTTTCGTGTTTTGTAGTGTGTGGGTGAAACTACTGGGCCAATCAGCCTAATATGTTGCGTGCACATTTATGACTGTGTGCTCAAAGACCTATGGTTTGCCTCTACAGTGGCGGTGTTCAGCTCGGGCAGGAGATCTGTAGAGTGCAGATGAGTGCACTTTTGTAGTTTAATAATTTATATTTATTTATTTTCACTTTGCATACGCGTTTATATATAAATATATTTTTCATTTATTTACTTTTCTATTATTCAGTCTTGTCATTTTTTGGGTTGTCTTGGAAGGGGAAGGGAGGAGAGGAAAAGACTGGAGGGACAAATAAGAGCCCGCTGTTTTGAACGTCACAACGTACGTCCAGTATTACAGATGAACGTAGACGCTGATGATTCGCTGTTCGACTCACCTCCAGAATCGGAGAATAAAAATTGATCACAAAAAAAAAAAAATAAGAAAGTGGAAGGAGGATGGAGGGCGGCAGGGAAACAGGAAGAGACTGAAGAGGAAGAACGAGGGACAGGGAATCTGTGTGTGTGTGTGTGTGTGTGTGTGTGTGTGTGTGAGGGGATGGTGCCCTAAATGTGTGTTCATCTGGGTTAATTCTCAAGGACAGAACTATTAAAGATTAACAACGAACCACCATGTTTTATTGAGACAAGCTGCATTCGAGGGCATATGGCTCAAAACACAGACCTACTTAAAATGTCTGTGTGTGTGTGTGTGTGTGTGTGTGTGTGTGTGTGTGTGTGTCTCTGCAGGCTTTTATTTGTCCAGACAAAAAGACCCATATTTTCTGAAAAGCCATGTCGTGACTGTAGGCATGGCTTTTTGCTGCAGTGTTTCAGTGCTGCAGTCGAACCTCAGTGAGGTCGGCTTCACTTAACGTCCGTCCACGTGTCCATTATGTAGATACATACGAGGATCTACTCGATGTTAAAACACAGACTGGGAGTGTTGGGTTAAATGAATAAAAACTGTCTTGGATACTGGATATAATTCACTCCAGCAGGCGTTCAGTAGCTTTTCAAACTGAACTGACTGAATCGCGTCTGATATTTACAGAATCAGCAGCTTTTAGCAGTAAACATCATGACGTAATGATTGTGTGGATGCTGAGCTGTGAAAGCAATAGTTTGACATCCTGGAAATACAACAACCTCATGTGCTCTTCTGCTGAGAGTTAACCCCGGTGTCCACTGTGTGATTTTGGGCTGTCCCAGGCGAAAGAAACGTAGCGGTATCTCTGGTCGTGGCTCTAAACTGATGGTCCTACGTCACACAGTCAGAGAAGTTCAAGGATGGCTGTTGTCACGGTCTGTGATCAAAGACAGCCTGGGATAAAATTCTGACAATAACCATCTCACTGTGTGACTGCTGTTAGCACCTACATCTACTAACCAACCAATAGAAATGCAGCATGAACTAGCAGACAGCAGCTCGCCATGGAGACAAAACACACGAAAAGAAATGTGTGTGATTCCAGCAAAGAGGAAAACCTTGTGGAGCCTTGCCTGTATGATGTGTCCTCCAGCTCTGACCATGATCACGTAAAGAAGGACGAAGCATGGAAGGAAATAGAGGCGGAGCTACAGCTGCCAGGTGAGACAGCTAGCAGCTAGCAAACATATACTCCGCAGTATATATTGACCACTGAACTTTGGGTTATATTTAGACATTTTATTAATATTTTTTGGACATTTTAGCAACATGTTTTTCTGACATTTTAAAGGGCCAGTGTGTAATATTTGGCATGGTTTACTGTCAAATCTGAATCTGAATCTGAATATTCTACCCATTAATATGTTTATACAAGTGTATAATCGCTATAAAATAAAATTCGTTTGGTTTTCGTAGCCTTATAATTATGCTTTGCTTTAGAGAGGTCGCCATCTTGCACCGCCATGTCAGCCAGCCAGAGAACGCGTTTCGCATGTATAAATAAACCGAACAAAGAAGACAGTGGAAGGAAGGAAGAAGGAGGAGGAAACAGCAGAGTGTTAGTAGTTCGCAGATAGAGAGTAGTGAAAAGTTTTTTTAGTTATAAAGTTTGGAAATGGGCCATACTTACCACGCAACAGGAGAGAATGAACCCGAACCGTCAACTGCGAGGAAAAGAAGACGCAGCTTCACTCCTTGTGATGCACTCTCTGCAGCGCTTTTCCTCCTGATGATATATCTCCCCAACGATGGTAGCAGTAGCACCGAATCCCATTCTGTGCATTCAGCCTCTCTTCTCGCCCGCTCAGCATCAAACACATGGAGTTCCTCATCTGTGTGCTCCGGCTCAAACAGGTATGGCTCTGGGTCTGTGTCCGCTACAAGAAACTCTTCAAAATCGCATTCAAAGTCGTCCATTGCAGCGACTATAGTCCGGAGATATTGCTAGGCTAAATAAACAGCTGAGCTCTGTTTACCGGCTACGCTGTCAGTCAGTGTGCGGGCTGGAGATTGGCGGAGCAGAGAGGGGAGGGGGTACCCGCTTGGTATTGTAAACGAGTATGTGTCTATGAACTGTGTGAGTTACGCTAGAAGAGTCAGAGTTTGGGACGGAGTCTTTTACCCCCTGGAGTGTTACCGGAGTTTCTGGAGTGCTCAAATAAACTGGCCTTTTTCCTGAACGCTCCTCTGGTCTCCTGCTCGTGAGGGATCCATTACAATATCGTAACATGGTTTAGATTTCTAAATAAATATTCACCTCGTCGCTAGATAGACCTACTCCTGAAAAACTCGTGTCTGCGCAAGGCTTTTTGTCCCTACGAGGCCACCGTCATTTACCTGACGGGAGGGGTGAGCGAGTGAGTCCTGCAATCTAGAATTTGACCACTGATGTCACTGTTTTCAACCCATTTTACACACTGGCCCTTTAAGAATATTTTTCTTATATTTTATCAACGTTTTTTCTGGACATGTTTAAAAAAAAATTTCACATTTCTTCTTACATTTTAATGATATTTTTCATTAACATTTTTTCAGACATCAACATTTCATTAGCTTGTTAACCTAGCACCAGTGAGCAAGCTAACATTACAGCTCAAATAAGGAGGATGTTGTAAGTTAGTGGTAATTTATTTCAGTCCTTGTCAACAGTTTTCCAAAAGAATAAATAACATCAAGGCTATAAATAAAAAAGGAAAAACAAACAATGAAGACCATAAAGGTTTCATTCTGAAAGTTATTAAACACACTCTTTTACTCAGCATATTCTCATGGGTAACTGATTTACTACTCAGTTAAAGTTACGCAAAAGAAAAAAATAAAACATATAAAAAAACAAAAACAGAATCAACTTTTGAATGAAATTTTGAAACATTTCATACAAAATAATAATCATATCCTAGTTTTGGATTTGTCTACCACCATATTTTTTAAACATTTGTTTTTAATTTAAAGAGCGAACTACAGTTTTAATTTCTTTTTCTTTCCTTCACCTCCATTGCAGCGTACGAAGTTTACTTTTTGACTTACTGGCCAAGGCGGAAAAAAATCCAGCCAAAATAACAGCAGCGAGCAGCAGACCGGCAGCATAGTTTCATTTATCTTGACCGTTTATCTTGGTCAGAATTTTTGCATACTGGGTATGACTTCAGTATTTAATTATTTAAAAATTTTGCGGTAAAACAACTTCAGGTGTTTTTTTTTTTTAATATCTATGTAGAAACGAACAGGACATCTGTGGTGAAAGAACAAAGTATTGACAGGTGTATTTCAACAAAGGAAAACAAGACAAAAAAGAAACTCTCCTATTTAAACAACCCGTATCACCAGTCGAGTATAGGTCACTGAGTGTGCAAGGTGAACTTGAATGCACCATGGTTGGCGTCCACTCACTTTGCCGATTTCAGAGGTCATGACGACCTCCTGAATGCTCCGTGAAGTCCCTCTCACTGTGAGTGTCAAACTGCTTTTGTGAAAGAGTTCTCCTTTCTTCCAAAAACACACCTTTAAAAATAAAAATAGTCAGTGCTTCTTTTTTTCTTTGTTATTTTCTGACTCTCCAACTGTTTCCTGTTAAAAAATACCACTCAGAGCCAACTCTCTCCACTCGGTGCCAGATCTGTGTTAAAACTTGAAGTCCTCTGTTTCTAACCGAGCACAAAACGCTGCAAAGACAAAATAAATCACTCCAAAGACAAAAACAGAAGAAAAACAAACGTGTGTTTAAAATCATTTTTAATTGGGGTGTGGGTGGTAGAGGAACTACCGAGTGTGTCGGTCCTCCTCCTCTCTGTGGTCTCTCCGTCCTCAGAGAGAAATCCTTCTATTCTTCTACAGGAACGCCCCCACAGCACTGTATCATCTGCATAGCTATGATATGTCACACTGCTCCGTGTGTGTGTGTGTGTGTGTGTGTGTGTGTGTGTGTGTGTGTGACGGCGCTGTCAACAGTGCAATGAGTGAGTCATGTATGCAACCCACGGGGACTCTTGTTAATATGAGACTTCTGAGACCCATAAGGCCTCCACACTCCTCACACACACACACTCACGATCTGTAACGTGCTTCTAATGTGTGTGTCTTGTTTTTGTGTTTTACTGTCGTTTCCTGGCATATTTTTTTCTGGCATTTAATCCTGTACTTGTATGTAGAAACTCCAAATAATAATAGCACTGCTGTATCTGAACCGTCTCCCCTCTGGTTGTGCAGAGCAGTCGAACACTGAGCAGAAAAACTTTCAGCGATCAGAGTGATACGAGCAGCAACATTTAGCAAAGTGCTTTTTTTAATGTGTTTACTTCTGCAAAAAGTTCTTCCTTTACACATCTGGAAGTTTTTATTTTCAATAATTTAATACTCGTCTCCACTGCCTGTATCAGGGGGAATGTGGGAACATTTATCAAGCTGCTGTGAGAGAATGTGTTACATGATATTAATAAAGGCTGCACCCACATGTTCCTCTCCTCACCACCTCCTCCAGTAAGTGAGATAAAAACACCAGTATATATGGAGAATCAACAACAGCAGCCTTTACAGCAGCTCTACTGCCCGTTTGTGTGAGGCAACCAGGTCTCACTGTGAAGTCGTCGAAATCTGTCGCTTGGGCGGTGACTTCTGCCGTCAGACACAGACGAAAAAGGTCCTTTCGTGTTGGCAAGTTTAACAGCGCCCACGTCCCTTGAGATTACAAAGCCAAACCCTGTTCTTTTTTCCTAAACCCAACCACGTGTTTGTTGCTGAAGGAAAAAAACATAAATTTGCGATGTTGTACTGATGTAGCGCTTTTGTTTTGAAAGAGACTGTATGCAAACTGTACATTTCCTGTGAGAACAGAAGTGTATTTTAAAAACAGACAATGCATGTAACAGGCTGAAGTTGACACGGCATCCCAGAACGTCAACAACCAACACACCCAGGGTACCTTGCATGGCGACCTAACAAAAGCGCCCATCCTCTGGTTCCCCCCTCGTTTACACTGTTCGCTCTGTCATTACTGTTGCTGTTGTTAAGCGCTGTTTATGAAGTTAGCGCCGTTAGCTGCTAGCTGCCAACTCAGCCACCTCCATGTTGAGAACTGTGTGCAGACAATGTATACACTCTGACTTTCACATGTAGCCCCTTTCAGGGATGTTTTTGTTGGTAAGACCTTAAGGCTGAGACACACCAAACCAGTGCCAGAGAACTAGTGGCAACAAGAGCACCCTGCTCCGTTGCCTCACGTTGCCATGTCTCAGCCAAAAAGTTGCACATGAACACACCAAACCTAAAGCCAACAAGCAGGTGTGTTCTGCACCTGTGTGAGAGGACGTACCCTTCCATACCAGCAGACGGTGGTTGTCTGTAACCATCATTCAAAAAGGGAAACCAGAAGACCATCTTGACACTTGCTAGCCAGCACATTAGCAACACAATCCAGCGTTGAAAGAACAGAACATATTTACCGTGCGCCAGTGAGCAATAAAAACAAGGAAAAGCTAAAGATGCTAAAAGTGATGATTTTGCCTTATGGAACAAGTTTGTTTTGATCTCACTCCCTCTCAGCTTTAGCTCTTTGTTTACTTTCCTCATTTCCATTTCTCTTCTCATGCGCTGAAGTGAGCTGCCAATCAGAGGGACTTCATTCATTGACGGGCTCAACTGTCGCCGACTCAAATTGCTGAATTGCCGAAAAAAAGGCCAACTAGCGTGACAAGGGCCAACGGTGCGAGACACACTGCATCAACGAAGGTGGCAGACACTCATCAGCCCAATTTGGACTGATGGCCGACTGTTGGCTTGTTGTGTCAGTGTGTGTGTGTGTGTGTGTGTGTGTGTGTGTGTGTGTGTTCCACGTTTTTCTCCTCACTGACTTGGTCAATCCATGTGAAATTTGGCACAGTGGTAGAGGGTCATGGGAGGATGCCAATGAAGCAATATTACATCAATTGGCCAAAGGGGGGCGCTATAGCAACCCATTGAAATGCCAAACTTTGAATGGGCATATCTCATGCCCCGTATGTCGTAGAGACATGAAACTTTGCACAGAGATGCCTCTCCTCATGAGGAACACATTTGCCTCAAGAACCCATAACTTCCGCTTATATAGATTTTCCGCCATTTTGAATTTTTTGAAAAACACTTCAAATCGATCTCTTCCTAGGAAGTTTGAGCGATCTGCATGAAACTGGGTGAACATAATCTAGGGGGCAATATCTAAAGTTCTAAGCAGGTCATATACGAAGAGCTGCAAGAATCAGTCCTAAAACCTGAAAATGAGTTAGAAATGTAGCACTCGCAGTTTCCTTGTCTCAGAGTCATTGGGTTTTTGGTTAGATGCCTGAAATAAAATCTGTGGTTAAAACAAGCTGAAGAGACTTTCACGTTTTGTTCTACAACTTAAAATAGATCAGTAAATACCCTGCTCGTTAATTTTGAAGCTTTTATGTGTCTTTAAAAAGGTTGTTGCTAACAAGCGGCTAAACGAGACTACAAAATGTCATCGGGCCGAACACGACTCCAGAGTCTCGTTATAGTAAGGATGTTAAAGGTAATGGCCGCTTTAGAATGAAAATACAGACAGTACTTACTGACCCTCATGCCGACAAGAAGTCCAGTGTAGTTTTTTAATCTACAAACCTCGTTCGGGGTATTAGAGGATAACGGCTAGCCGGAATAACAGCTACACTTGAAGTGCATGGAACCCACGTTTTTGAAAATGTAATAAAACTCCGCTAATGCATTTCAAAAACGTCAGAACGGCTCGTCCGTCGGGGCAGGTTAACTGACCAGAGTGAGAAATGATGCTATAAAAGTGGAGTAAATTGTGTCTTTTCAAGTCAGTTTTGCATGCTGTGGCTTCAGGGCACTTGGATTATGATGGACGAGCTGTTCTGACGTTTTTTGAAATGCATTAGCGGAGTTTTATTACATTTTCAAAACGTGGGTTCCATGCACTTCAAGTGTAGCTGTTATTCCGGCTAGCTAACCCTAACCCCGAACGAGTTTTGTAGATTAAAAAACTACACTGGACTTCTTGTCGGCATGAGGGTCAGTAAGTACTGTCTGTGTTTTCATTCTAAAGTGGCCATTTCCTTTAAGTAATGTGACCGTGGTGTAGCTTGTTTATAGCTTAACGTTAGCTTTTTACTTCTGGCGATTGCACTGAGGCAGTTTGTTTAAGTAGGCTACAGATAATTTCTTCAAAAGAATTGATTTGTATGTGCAACCTGTTCAATTTTCGATTTATGATTTTTATTTTATTGTGAGTTTCAAGTTTCTAATTGAGCTCTTCATTGCAGAATTTCTGGATTGAAAACATTTAAGAAGTGAAAGTAACCCTGAACACTGCAGCGTTAACAGTGTGTTTTAAATCTTTCTGCATTTGTTCTGCAGCATTTTCTCGGAAATCTTTACCAACATAAATATTAATGTTTCCTGTCTGAACTCTTTGAATCTGTTTCACTCTGATAAAACAATCCAGCTTGACTCAGTTTCCAGTGTTTCAGCTCGGTTTCCACTCGGCTGTCAGCTGACTAATGTCTAACATGCTGAACAGGCTCCGTCTGAAGGTGACATCGAGGCGGGCCGCGTCGCTGCGTCTGCCGGTTGCCGTGGTGACGACGGATGCATGACTCCTGCATGACTCCTGCAGTGACGGCTCAGAATCCACGCTGGGTAAACATGGACTCCCCCGAGAGCGGGACAACCGGTAATGACACCACAGAGGAAAAAACAGAGCGGGGCGCAAACACACACGCACGCACATGTATGAAGGATCCCACAGAGGAAACTCAGCAGGGACTGTGGTGCTGCAGTTGTTAACAACTCCAGCAGCATCTCTCCCTCCCCGCTCCTCTTCTCACTTCTATCTATATCTGTCCTCTCTAACCCCTGTCTCCTCATCAGGCCCACAGTATTCTCCCTTATTCAGCCAAAACTGGGCCACAGAGCACAACCCTATCCCAGCTACACACACACACACACACACACACACACCCGTACACTGGCTCACATGGACACATACTCAGAGAGAGTCAATGCTAATTAGCTCTACAAACAGGTCTCAACTTGTGTGTGTGTGTGTCGGGGTGAGAGGGGGGCAGTTAACTAACTAGTGTGTCAGGATTTCTTTTTCTGTCCTCATTTACGGAAATGAAGTTTGCCCCCTGCGTGACCCACATCTCCCGACACACAGAGCGCGAGGCAGAGACATTAAAGAGCCGTATCTTTGAATTCATATATGGGAGACTTCAAACGGGCAGAGCAGGACGGGGGATTGCATCAGAGCGAGGTAACAGAGGGAGACGGAGACATGTGGACGGACAGGACGAGCAAAGAGATGAGTGATGACTAAACTGTACCGGTCAGAGTTGGACTTTTCCTTGTAAGGCCAAATTCAGCGCTCTAAAGTCAGATGGTGCACGGCTCAGTGAATACGTCCCAATGAACCACATCTCCATCCTCTCTCCATATACAGACATGGACATAATACAGCATAGTCTCCCTGACTGCGCTGTGGTGCTGCAGCAGCCACGTTATAAATCCTGTCCCGTATTATGTTACATCTGACAGAGACCTCCACTGCTGATCAAAGACACATTAATGATCCCCCCAGCTATACTGAGTGGTTAATAATTCAAACGTGTATTTAGACAGTGGAATAAAATGACATATGTTCAGATTACAGAGATTTTTTCATAGAAAGATGGAAACCACTAATGGAGGTGAAAGGGGAACACTGGGATTAATCATTTAAAGACACAGTGTGTAGGATTTAGTGGGAGTGGGAATCACCAGAGGACCCACAATGTCATTTCAGACAGACTGACCAACACCGTCATAAAACCATAAAGACACAGGGTCCAAATTCCTCCTCGGTCATTAGTTCAAGGTCCACACAGTTTAATACAGTCAGTGTCATACTTGTGTTTGGCCGTGTTATGAAGCTAGTTTGCCGACTCTGTCAAGTAGCTGTCCGTTAAGGTGGCCTGGCCTACACATGGTGCATGGTGTGCTTCCAAAACACTAGTCTGTGGCAGGGTTTCTGTGAAGTGCTGTAAAGTTAAGTTGATTCAAAACACACATTAAACACACATTAAACATGGCTTAATAGAGACAGTTTCAAACACAAATCAGCTTCACTATAACTCGCAGCATTCACAGACAAACACTTGTCTTTATCTGGACACATTTTCCCCACAAATACAACATGCTAATGTTATTAGCACAAGCCTATGGCATTTTACATTGTATAAATTAGCCTAACAACTAGCAGACTTTTCCTCTACTCATCTGAAGCCAGGGACAACAGCAACATTTAACAAAGGTAACGTTACAAAATTCAGCTCCATTACAGCTCACAAGGTTCACTGACAAAACAACTGTCTTAAGGGCCGTCCACACCAAGAACTATAACTATAAATATAAATATACAGTTTTAAAAATCGTTCTAAACTCAAGTGTTCGGCAGCATCCACACAACAACTATAACGACAACGATAGTGGTGGACGATATCGTTTGGATCACTTTCAGAGCGATTTGATGAACAACAGAAACACTGACAGCCGATCAAAATCCATCTGAAATGACAGGTCGAGACGTTCATCACGTCACGTACCACTAAGAAAGCTCCAGGATTTTTTATATACCCACTTAAAAATGTGCAAATATCCGTAACAATATAGTTTTGTGACATAACTTTAACTTCAGTGATTTTGTTTCGCAAATACTGGGTAAATAACTGCAATAAAATACATTTTGCAGGGGAATACGTCTCCTCTTTTCCCCTCCATTCATAAAATTCAACCTGTGCACTAGAGCTCTGCGTGGGACTGTTTTCTTCAACCCGCTCCTGCCCACTCCCGCTGAATTTCTGACCATTACCGCCCGCAATTTTATTTATTTTTCTACCTTTTATATACTAATCACGCAGTGACTGAGGTTAAGGCAAGCCCGGCGCCAGGATGAAGTTACTGAGCGGGGCAAATCTTTATTATGCAACGTAGGTTCACACAGTGAGTTATAAAGAGTGCACAGCCGTGCGTAATTGTTGCTCGTAATAACAGCTCGTCGCCGGTGAAACACAATAAACTGCACGTCTTCATTCATGTTTGTCTCATGACAGATGGAGCTTACAGACAGACAGGTGGAGCAAGCAGTAAATTGGTTTTCTTTTTCTTTCTCGCAACATACAGCAATAACAGGTCATCAATATCCATTTTATCCATCACTCTGCTCCCCTGCCAACCGCAACGAGCAGTGTGTGTTTGGAGTAACCTAGCAACACAACGATATCGTTCATTGGTGTGGATGCTGCCATTGTTGTCGTTATAGTTAACGTTACAGTTATCTTTCTTGGTGTGGACGGCCCTTTACACTAAACACGTTTTCCCCACAAATATAACATGCTAACGTTATTAGCACAAGCCTATGGCATTTTACATTGTATAAATTAGCCTAGCAGCTAGCAGAGATTTCCTCTGCTCATATGAAGCCAGGATAAATCACACACAAGACTTAAAATGCTATTTTTGTGGAGGCTTTATTGTCTTCACAATTTATTGTTTCTTATCTGTGAAATTAAAGTAAATCAAAGCTTTGTTTCCACTGAGGGAAATGGTTTCAGCTCACAGAGACAGACAGGAGGTCTACGTCACTGTGACGTGTAGTTACATTTCTGGGGAGGTGCACGTCAGGCCATGGTGTAGGGTACAGCATCGATTCAACACAGAAGTATAAAACCCACTTTAGTCACTCACTCTACAGCAGGTTGATTTTAGCGCTGCTCATCATGGACTATGTTGCCATCATTGTTCATTTTAGTCAAAGCATACAGTTTGAAAATGAGGCGCGGCTCCAACTAGAAAACAATGTTTTGATGACCACCTCTTCAAGAAGGTCTCGGTCCGGTTGTTTTGGTGCACACCTGAGTGTGATTGCTGTGTTCACACCTGCCTAAATGAACTGCACTGAGGCGGCAAACGAACTTGAGCTTGATTGAACTGAACCAAACAGAGCAGGTGTGAAAGCACACTAAGCTTCTGTGGAGCACTTGTTTTAATGTCAAACGATGTAAGATTTTACAAAGACAGGGGACCCTGCAAGGTCAATATTTTCAGACTACAACTAGAATCCATTTCCTGTTCTGCTCGTGGTGGAAAATCACACCAAACTCCCTTTAAGAAATACGACATTTTAACAATTCCTTACATGTCCACAGAAACATGTAACTCTAGAAACACGAGGTAAAAGGCGTCACATGTCAACTGTATTCTTGTCAATTTGGCATCAATATAATCCATAAAGAGAAACTATACTTGCGTACATACTTTGCATTTTGGATTTTGTTGCCTCAGCTCAGAGGCAACAAACAAGCTCAGCACAGCCTCTTGTTCACTCCACGACTCCACCAGTTTGTCCTCCTTCTCCACACCCGTTAAAAAGGGAAAACACAGAGAGCAGCTGCTGTTAAACCCTCACAGACTAACGACATCAGCTCCTCAGCGTGTGAGCAGGTCGTCTGATTTGACACCTGGAGTGGAAACATGTCACGGCAGAGCAAACGAGGCTCAGCACTGAAGACAACAGTCGAGGAGAAAAGCCTGAGCTGACCTGGTATTTTTTTTCCTGGGTAAAAGCGAGCCTGAGAAATGCCTGTCTAAATGCCATGGAGCCATCTGGTGCAGCCTAGTTTTATCACGACCACACAGTATTGTATAACTACACACTCCGTATTGTTACACAAGATGCAGCGACTCCTCTGGACTCTCCCTTCTGTTCCTCATTTAGGTTTTAAATATAACATCAACTCATCATCAGTTTCAGGAAGGAAGGATCTTGTTCAGTCGACTGCAGATTTGTTGGTGTCAGACTTTGTAAATGTTTTGATGAAGTCTGAGGCTTTGTGTTTAACCTGAGGATCCTTCAGGTCAAAGGTCACAGATTTGAACCCTGTTACACCTGTTAAGTCCATCAGGTCGTCTCCCCTACCACACTGTGTGTAGGACAGTGGTGGTCAGTGCAGTACTTTTACCTGAGTATTTCACTCAGGTACAGTTTTTTGGGTGGTCGTTATATTTTAGTGGAGAATCTCCGCTTTGTGTATTTTTATACAAACACTCAAATATATTTTTACTACACTGCATCTATCTGACAGCTTTATTTGCTTTACAGATTAAAATGAGACACCACAGGTAAATAGTAATTTTTACACTGTAAAAAAATAACAAACTAAACAAAAGCTGTAAAATTAAAGTAAATTAAAAACAATGTGAAAAACACTTTACACACGTTTTCATTAAAGGTTTTACAGACAGTTTTTTCCTTCACTAAATATAAAAAATAAAATTAGAATTACAGTTAAAATTAGAGTAAGAATTGAAATTAAAATTCCTAGTCTACCTGAGCATCTGAGGAGCTCCACCTCAGTGGACATTTTTTTAGCTGGGCTTTTCCTTAATGGAGCCTCATCATTCATTGTGTCTGTTTTAAGTCCCATCTTTGGCATTTCTAGTTTTGTTTGTATTTATTTGTTATTTTAAATTATTTTTATTTCAAATATTTAGTCCAGTCCAGTTGTTCATTTGTAGCTTTTTTCTTTGCTGTTTTACTTCTGTCCTGTGAAGCACTTTGGGCTGCATGATATAAGAGGTGCTATATAAATAAAGTTTGATTTGATTTGGTTAAATTATTATGAACATACACACAATTCAATTAAGCGATGGTGCTAAAAGTTTAACAGAAAAACAACTGTTATTTTACAGATTTGTTGGTGCATGTGAGTGTTACTGAAGTGGAAATTTGTGAGTCAGAATAGAAGAAAAAAAAAAGATTAGAAAAATGCCCCTTAAAGATATTTATTTTAAAAATTAATACATTTTAGACCAAAAATAAAACACTGCAGGTGAAAACAGGGTAAGAATCTTAACTAATAGATATCACCATGAGACATGAAAGACAATCATTTTTTCGTGTGTTTCCTGGTTTTCACCCAGGGTGAATCTGACCACCCAGCAGTTTATGATGGAGGAAACACATTAATAATAAAGTATTAACAATCCATTACAATGACATCATCAAACCTGTCCATAATACTTGGTCTGTGGAAACTTCAATAACCCCCCATGTGTTAGCTCCTCCCCCCCACAGTGACCCGACCTCATACAGGATCTGATCTGATGTGAATTGAGTGAACGAGTTGTTTGTTGGGTTATTATTGATCTTTGAGTGCTGAGCTTGGATTACTGCTCGGTTAATGGCTGTGGTGCCGATGGAGATATTTAATTTTACTCTTCTCCACATATGGCGCTTTAAACATGTCACTAAGAGGCTGTTGGAGTTTCACTCTGTGTAAAGATGTGATTATCTGAACAGTCAGATATTTTCTCTCATGATTTTTATGCAGCTGTAACATCATCATTTATTTTATACTTTCAGCTGTGCAGTAATCTGTGCAATAATCCAGCTGTGTGATACATTAATACTGCATTTATGCATTATGATTTACGATTTAAATTTTTTTTTGTATGTACTGTACATGTGACACTCTCACTGATCTCATTTATCTGCATTTTAAATTACACCATGGTTAGATATTATAGTTTGTAGCTCATATTTCTACATATTTCTTATATTTTTTAAATAGTATTTTCATATTTTCTCTCAAACACACGAAAAAGTCACTGTTTTTTTACCAAGACATTCTTGCACATCCTGCTGGGATAGTGCCACTAAAAGTCGTTTTTTAACGAGACATTGACGCATTTCCTGCCAGATTAGCACCACGAAAATCCGATGTTTTTTACTAGTCATCGATGCATTTCTTGCGCAGATAGTGCCATGAATAGCAGACACTTTTTAGTGGACATCGCTGTGTTTCCTGTTGGCACAATGACACAAAAAGCCCACGTTTTTTAATGAGACATTGATTCATTTCCTGCCGGGATGGTGACACAAAAAGTAAGAAGAGGATCCACGATACGATATTATCACGAAACTGAAATCAAGAAACCGTATTATTGCAATTTTAAATACGTAGCGATATGCTGAGTATTACAATAAAATACACTGCGATTCATCAGTTTTCAGTCTGTTCTCATCACTGAAACCATTTTGCAGCAGCAGCAAAGTGTATCTAGTGGAATTAAAAAGCAATTGATTATATTATTCTGGTGGGCTATCCTAAAGTTATAAGTAAAACAAAGTAACTTGTATTTGTCATTTTGATCATTTCTAAACTAAAAAATCGATTCTTGGCACTGTGTGACGATATGATATAGCCACACAAAGATATCCAATACTACGCTGTATTGAATTTTCCCCCAACCCCTAACGGGAAGCAGATGATTATTTACGAAGATATCGTTGCACTTCCTGTGGGGATAGTGCGACAAAAACCGGGTACACAATCTTTTCCGATTGAAGTGAAGTGAAGTGTGTTTGTGTTGAAATTAAACCACATGTTTCCAAAGCGTTGTTGAAACATAAAGTGTCAACGTATCCGCTACATAACGACGTACAAATGTAACGTATCTGTGGTTTGCAGAGTGCCAACATTTTTCTGGCGACCGGGTTGCTTTGGTTTTTGTTTACTAGGACATCAAACTACTGTTTATTTCAGATTTTGAGTTCCTTTTGTATCTGCAGTGTCGGGTCATCTTTACAAGCGATCTGTTTCACATCATGTTTAGAAGTCATGTAACTACTTTAGATCTCTAAAATCACCTCTTGTAACACAGACGTTTTTCCCACCTTGTGACGGCTGTCAGAAAAACTCAAATCCTTCTCAGAGTCTGAACAAACGTTAAACAGTAACTCACTGCTGCATGTGACGTGTGCCACTAAAATCAGCCCGGAGCTGGCACTGACTTGTAAAAACATTTGAGTTTCTTGACAGCTCCATCTGGATACTGCAGAGCGTTGTGTGAGTGTCTGAGCTGCAGCTCCGGTGGATTAACCCTTGCTGCGATAATGAGTGTTGATGGTAACCTAAAGACGAGGGAGTCCACGCTGCGATCAGAGGATCAGCTTGGTAATCTGCAGGACTGGGCAGATACGTAGAGACGCACAAAGAAAGAGACAGTAAATAGTCAGACTGAAGGAGGGACAGACTGTTTCTGAACGCCAAAAATAGTCTGCATGTGAGAGGAAAACAAACACATCTCTGAGTTACTGTTGTTCAGCAGCGACACACGAGGGTTCTTCAGAGCTGCCTGTGTGTGAAGAAAAATTAAAATAAAGAATGCTAAATGCTAAATGCTAAACGTTTCATTAGCTTTTTAGATGATAACAACAACATGATGTAATTTATGTGTTTTTATTTTCTATCACTGAAACACCTGAGAGGAACAAGGCGTGTGAGAGCGACAGAGAACTGTGTAAAAAGATAATCATGCATGTATGTGATGATGTGTGTGGGAACATGTGTCTGTGTGAGTGCTGTAGTGTGTGTGTGTGTGTGTGTGTGTGTGTGTTGATTTATTTAGCAGGAACAACACACTGACACGTCCTAACAGAATGAATTATTTGTACAGGCAAATTAACTGAACTTTAAATGATACCATCAGCATGTTAACGTTTGTAAGTTTTGCTGCTGAGCGTCTCTCATTTAAACAATGGCAAAAGACAGACTTTGATGACGTGCTGATGTGAAGTGGAATCATGGGAAACTGTGAAGCTCAACGAGGTGTCTCACCTGGCAGCTGTAGCTCCGCCTCTATTTCTTTCCATGCTTCGTCCTTCTTTACGCCATCATGGTCAGAGCTGGAGGACAATGGTGGTTCTAGCCTAAATGGACCCAGTTGGCCCATATCAGGATCAGGACACGTCATACAGGCAAGGCTTCACAAGGTTTTCCTCACATTTCTTTTAGCGCTTTAGTTTTGCCTCCATGGAGAACTGCTGTCCATCTTTCTGTTTGGGTTTAGCAGCAGTGAGTCATTAGACGCAAATTCCCACCAGGCAGCGTGATGGATGCAAATTAAGAGGCGCAAATGATGTAATAATGTGATTAGTAATGCGATTTCGCATCATACGCTTATTCACAAAAGTTGAAAAATCTGAACTTCAGCGATTGATTCGATAGCCAGTTAGCATTTAGAATATCACGTGAGTTATTTGCACATATGAAGCGAGTCAACACAAAATATTCCAGCCTCAAACTCAATTCAAATTTACATTGCGTTTGGTGTGAAGACAACGTAAGGGCAGTTTTACATGTCTCACGTTGTGTTCACACCGGGCGCAAATAAACCAATTTGCCCAAGTGAATTACGTGTAAAGTCAATGTAAAGTTCAATAAACGTGAATTACCTCCAGGCGACACGATGGATATGATAAATGGGATGTACGTAACGCACATGACGCAAATTTAACGGTGCGAATGACGTGAGTGGAGCGATTTCACATCATTGCTTGCAAGAGTTGAAAAATCTGAAGTACAGCGACTGATTCAGCCAGTTAGCATCGAGATCCTCCGAGAACATATGACGCCTTTTCACATCTTTTGGGCACTCGCGTACACGCAATTTCACATGCATACGCCGCTAGTCAACACAAAATATTCTAGTGTTCAAACTCAGCACGATGGACGCGATGTATGCAATGCGAGTCCTGCAAATTAAGCAGCGTAAATGACACGAGTAGCGTGATTTCACATCATACGTTTATTTGCAAGAGTTGAAAAATCTGAACTTCAGCGACTGATTCACGCCAGGATAGCCAGCTCTGAGATTCTTTAGGGACATTTGAAGTGTGATGCCTTGTCACATCTTTTGGGCACTCGATTTCAAGGAGCTATGACGCAAGTTATTTGTGGGGATGAAGCGAGTCAACACAAAATATTCTAGCATTCAAGCTCACGCAAGTAACGCAACGCGAAAATTCGCATCGCGTTTGGTGTGAACACATGAGACCAGAACAATCTGTGATAGGCAGCATCTGCTCGTTTAAACAGAGCAGTGCATTCATGAGAGAGTGGGGGGTGGGAGTGGAGAGAGAAGGTCCCCGAAAGCGTGGATTAGAGCTCTGAGATTAGACGACCTGTGGTGACCTCAGCAGCACAGAGAGCAGTCGCTGAGTGTGACGGAGAGACGGAGAGATTATCACCAGCAGCAGAATGTGCATTAGAGATTGGTTCTGTTTCTCTTTGTATACACTGAGTGTGTGTGTGTGTGTGTGTATGTGTGTGTGTAGTGGTGTTGCGGGTGGATTGTTAATCCTAATCCACTCGTGAGTGAGTGTACATGCTGAGGACCAACAGGCCATTAGTTCCTGTTTTATATGTGTGTGTGTGGGTATATGAACACATGTCCACGTCTGCCAGTGTGTGTTTAAGTCTGTGCATGTATGTGCACATGCACGTGGAGATGCACTGGTATGCACTGTGTGTGTGTGTGTGTGTGTGTGTGTGTGTACGAGAGTGTAATCTGAGAGTGAATGGGGGGTTAGAGGGCCATTAACCAGTGCATTAGTCCTGACTGCAGACTGGAGTGTGTGTGTGTGTGTGTGTGTGTAGGAGAGCTGATGGTTTGAGGATTTCAGGGGGAAAGGGACAATGGGGGTGAGGATTTAGCGGCGAGGGTGAGGGGGGATTGAGTGCATTAGTGAGTGCATGTGTGTGTCAGTGTGTGTCGGAGGGATTGAGGGGAGCTGACCCATAAAAAGCAGACGGACACACCCTGAGTAAGAGTCAGCTGTGTCTCCGTCTCCTCTTCCTTTCATTCAAAACGTATCTGACACACAATCTGTCGCTGAATGAACACACCAGTGTCGGACATGTGTGGAATAAATGACCTCAGATCTCAGTCCAATAGAGCACCTTTGGGATGTGCTGGAACGGGAGATTCTCATCATGGATGTGCAGCCGACAAATCTGCAGCAACTGTGTGATGTCATCATGTCAGTATGGACCAACATCTCAGAGTCCAACCCCGTACCAGCAAGCTGTCCCTAATAAAGTGGCCGGTGTGTGTATATTTTTGGTTGTAGACACTAGTTTAGATTTTCCTCGCCGCACACTGTGGATGAATTTCTGAGGAGAAGTGAGACGGAGATAAAGGTAGTGAGGGATGGACAGAGAGGGAAAGAGGAGGTGAGACACAGACAGGGTGAAGAAAGTGAGAGCCTCCTGTTTTCTATTATTCATGACTTACAAGAAGCAGTGGAGGGGAAGGAGGAGAGGAGACTGTAGCTCTCCATCTTTCCCTTGAGTGCACTGGAGTCCTCTATAGGACCACTCCTATCTCTCACTCTCTTTTATTTCCCCTCCAGGTCTCTCGGTCTATAACTTTGTCTTCTGCTGCAGATTTCAACTTTAGAGTTTTGCATGTCCCAGAGCCACAGCTGCTACAGGAGGCTGAGAGAGTGATGAAATGAAAAACCCAACGGTCAGAGTGAAAGAGCTGCAGTTTCTCTGGATAACATCACTCTGAGGCACAGGGAAAAGGTGAGAGGCAGGAAGGAATGTTAAGAAGCTGAAGGCTGCCATCTACTACCTCTATCTTTGTGGTCAGCTGCAACAGCACGACTTTGAATACTTACACACTCATAAATATCATTAACACCTGTCAAAATCATGCGTTAATTACGATTAATTATTGTCAGAAAAAACAACATGTGTCAACACAGTGTCTTTGTCACGTGATGGAGGCAGACGAGACGGCGCTGCTTGGCCCCGTCAATGGAACGTCTACATTTAAAAGAGATGGAACTGTTGATAGCACCGTTCTCTGCAGTTTCTGCAGGAAGGAATTTTCGTACCATCGGAGAACTTCAAGCAGAGTGACCAGCACATATTAATACACCGGAGCTGGAGGACCTACCTGCCAGTTACAGGTATGCAGGTCAGCTGCAGCAGCACTGCAGAGAGTTACTGTATTCATAAGAGCAAGACGTTGTGCCAGTGCTGCTCTGCAGTTGTAGAGGATGTGACGAAACACATGTGATGGCATCACCCAGATGAGTTGGTAACACATTATAGTACTGCTAAAACCTACATTACTGTCACCCCCACACTGTTTGTACACACTTTGTTGCTTTTAATACCATGTTACCAACTTTCTGTTTTTAATCTGGGCCTTTTTTTCCTCTTAAAATTACGAGTTTAATCTCGTAATATTTTGTCTTTATTCTCGTAGATTTACAACTTTATTCTCGTAGATTAACAACTTTATTCTTGTAGATTTGCAACTTTATTGTCTTAGATTTGCAATTTCATTCTCTTAGATTTGCAACTTTATTCTCATAGATTTGCAACTTTATTCTTGCCGATTCACAACTTTATTCTCGTAGATTTGCAACTTTATTCTCATAGATTTGCAACTTTATTCTTGCCGATTCACAACTTTATTCTCGTAGATTTGCAACTTTATTCTTGCCGATTCACAACTTTATTCTCGTAGATTTGCAACTTTATTCTCATAGATTTGCAACTTTATTCTTGCCGATTCACAACTTTATTCTCATAGATTTGCAACTTTATTCTCATAGATTTACAACTTAATTCTCGTATATTTACAACTTTATTCTTGCCGATTCACAACTTTATTCTTGTAGATTTACAGCTTTATTCTTGCCGATTCACAACTTTATTCTCATAGATTTACAACTTTATTCTCGTAGATTTACAACTTTATTCTCTTAGATTTACAAGTTTATTCTCGTAGATTTGCAACTTTATTCTCGTAGATTTACAAGTTTATTCTCATAGATTTACAACTTTATTCTCATAGATTAACAACTTTATTCTTGTAGATTTGCAACTTTATTCTCGTAGATTTACAACTTTATTCTCATAGATTTACAACTTTATTCTCATAGATTAACAACTTTATTCTCGTAGATTTGCAACTTTATTCTCGTAGATTTGCAACTTTATTCTCTTAGATTTACAAGTTTATTCTTGTAGATTTACAACTTTATTCTCGTAGATTTGCATCTTTATTCTCGTAGATTTGCAACTTTATTCTTGTAGATTTGCAACTTTATTTTCGTAGATTTACAACTTTATTCTCGTAGATTTACAACTTTATTCTCGTAGATTTGCAGCTTTATTCTCGTAGATTTGCAACTTTATTCTCGTAGATTTACAACTTTATTCTCTTAGATTTACAACTTTATTCTCATAGATTAAATATTTTATTCTTCTAGATTTGCAACTTTATTGTCTTAGATTTGCAATTTCATTCTCTTAGATTTACAACTTTATTCTCATAGATTTGCAACTTTATTCTTGTAGATTTAAAACTTTATTCTCGTAGATTTGCAACTTTATTCTTGCCGATTCACAACTTTATTCTTGTAGATTTACAACTTTATTCTCGTAGATTTGCAGCTTTATTCTCGTAGATTTGCAACTTTATTCTCGTAGATTTACAACTTTATTCTCTTAGATTTACAACTTTATTCTCATAGATTAAATATTTTATTCTTCTAGATTTGCAACTTTATTGTCTTAGATTTGCAATTTCATTCTCTTAGATTTACAACTTTATTCTCGTAGATTTGCAACTTTATTTTCGTAGATTTACAACTTTATTCTCGTAGATTTGCAACTTTATTCTTGTAGATTTACAACTTTATTCTCGTAGATTTACAACTTTATTCTCATAGATTTACAACTTTATTCTGGTAGATTTACAACTTTATTCTCGTAGATTTACAACTTTATTATCGTAGATTTGCAACTTTATTCTCATAGATTTACAACTTTATTCCCGTAGATTTACAACTTTATTATCGTAGATTTGCAACTTTATTCTCTTAGATTTACAACTTTATTCTCATAGATTTACAACTTTATTATCGTAGATTTGCAACTTTATTCTCTTAGATTTACAACTTTATTCTCATAGATTTACAACTTTATTATCGTAGATTTACAACTTTATTCTCGTAGATTTGCAACTTTATTCTCATAGATTTACAACTTTATTCTCGTAGATTTGCAACTTTATTTTCGTAGATTTACAACTTTATTCTCGTAGATTTACAACTTTATTATCGTAGATTTGCAACTTTATTCTTAGATTTACAACTTTATTCTCTTAGATTTACAACTTTATTCTCGTAGATTTGCAACTTTATTCTCATAGATTTACAACTTTATTCTCGTAGATTTACAACTTTATTCTCGTAGATTTGCAACTTTATTCTCATAGATTTACAACTTTATTCTTGTAGATTTACAACTTTATTCTCGCAGATTTGCAACTTTATTCTCGTAGATTTGCAACTTTATTCTCGTAGATTTACAACTTTATTATCGTAGATTTACAACTTTATTCTCGTAGATTTACAACTTTATTATCGTAGATTTACAACTTTATTCTCGTAGATTTGCAACTTTATTCTCATAGATTTACAACTTTATTCTCGTAGATTTACAACTTTATTCTCTTAGATTTACAACTTTATTCTTGCCGATTTACAACTTTATTCTCGTAGATGTGCAACTTTATTCTCGCCGATTTACAACTTTATTCTCGTAGATTTGCAACTTTATTCTCGCCGATTTACAACTTTATTCTCTTAGATTTACAACTTTATTCTCGCCGATTTACAACTTTATTCTCTTAGATTTGCGTCTTTATTCTCTTAGATTTATGACTTTGTTCTTGTAGACTTACAACTTTATTCTCGTAGATTTGCGTCTTTATTCTCTTAGATTTATGACTTTGTTCTCGATATCTAAGATAAATGACCCTCATTTTTGAGTGGATTTAAACTTTACCAAAGATACTCTATAACAAAAGGTACCGCATTACAAGCTGCACCAATGGTTCAAAATGGTGTACACTTAAGATATCCTAAGTGAGCATGATCGTCTCTACCCCACAACCTGATGCATGAAATCAGATTCAAAACCATACAATGCTATAATCAGTACAAACTGATGTTTGTTTCTAATTTGTATGCTCCTTTTTATCTGCTAGCTTAACGCCTGATATGAGTGTAAGATCATGTAATTTTCTCCTGATTTGTCCATCTGAATAAATGCCATTTCAGTATCAGAATGTTTGGAAGGGTTGGGGCTTGTGAAAAATGGGTCCAGTATTTATTTCAGTGACTTTGGGGCAAAGGAAACATCGTAATCTGTACTCACGTTCACTTTTCCCGACGGAATGAATGGACTCAGGGCCGCTGCTAGTCTCCTAAAGGGGCGGGGTAGGGGCGAAAGCCACGTAACACAGTTACAGGAAATGAATCTAAAGTGGGCTTTCTGCTTTTACCCACCCACTGGCTTTGATACTACATCTCCAGCTGCTGTATGTGGCCTTCCCTTGTTCTTCCTTTGTCTCTGAACTGCCATCTTGTTTCCCTTCAGTTGGGGTTAATTTCTTAGTTTATGGTGCATCTGTCCTGCTGTTGTCATTTAACAGTCAACGCAGAAGCTGCATTTGTTGGTTTTTCACAATGAAAGAAATTCAAATCACCAGCAAAATCCAAGATATAAGCAGTAATCCAAAGGTCTGGAACCAGGCGGCTCTTACTGTTGTAGATGATCAGTTGAAAATAAACTTGGAGACTCACACATGTTCAAACAAAACACATAAAACCAACCAGGTTGTCTAAAAATCTTCTACTTTATTCAATAAGATAAATGTTTTTGTAAAACATTCAATAAAAAATGATCTTTAATTTATTGCTCATTGTCATCTTTACACTAGGACTTGATCTGATGCATAATATTTTTTTTCCAAAGCACTCTCACAAGGAATATGTTGCTAGATATTTAGACAAGGTTTTATGCTGTCATTATAATAGTAATAACATACATACGTACGCACGTTCAGATTATATAAAAACAAACCAAACAAATAAAGTTACAGTTGCTGAACAGAAAAACAGACAAGGGACAGGCTGACTCAGGAATCCTCTCACATACTTCTGGAGCTGCTGTAAGACTGTAGCCGACAGTGTTTGTTGCTTTTCCAGTGGTGTTGTAAGAGCAAAAACAAGTGTTAAACCTTTGAGTTGTAAAATCATGTTGGAAAAGGGAATAAACTCGAGCCCAACATTGGAAAAGCTACAAACATGCAGCTCAAGACTTCAGTTCTTCGTACCGTGGAAACCGTTTCAGAAGTCCCCCTACATGCATTTATCATGAAGTAACAAGGCTATAGTTTAACGCAAAGCTTTAGTATCATTCTGTCAACTAGTTAACACACATTGTACTTTCCAACACCTAAACTATTAAAATCAAATCAAATGAAATAAAACATAATAAGGGAGGTGCATACTGTACATGCCAGTGAACTGTGGAGCTTCTGAACTGACTCCATGTGGAGTCGTCATGTTGCATATATGCATCGCAGCCCAGTCGCCAGAGGAAAATGTTGGCATTGTACGTTTCTGCAAACCATGAACACGTTATATTGCATGTTTCATATGCATCATATCTTTTTAAAAGTGGCATAATATATGAGCTGACTTTCACCTGGAGGTGGAGGAGCTGCTGGATGGCGTGACAGCTAGGCGAGATGCCTGCCAAGCTGGAGGCGACTGCAAAAACCACCTGCACCCAAACATGGTTGTTTTTCCAGCGGTTTAATCGCTCCAAAATGTGGGTGTTTTTAGTGACTCGTTGCTGGCTTTCCAGCGGAGATAGTGCCACAAAAAGCTGTTCTTTTTTAAAGAAACATGGCTGTGTTTCCAGCAGTGGGGACAGTGCCATGAAAAGCTGTTCTTATTTTACTAAGAAATCATTGCATTTCCAGTGGTGATTGTACCACGAAAAGCAGTTGATTTTACAGAGACACTGCTGCATATCCAGTGTTGATAGTGCCACAGAAAGCTTTTCTTCTTTTTTCAAAATTGCTGCATTTCCAGCAGGTATCGTGCCACAAACAGCTTTTTCGTTTCACAGAGACATAACTGCATTTATAGCGCGGGTGGTGCCACAAAAAGCATTTTGTTTTTACCAAGACATGGCCAGTGCCCAAAAAGCGGTTGTTTTCATCCAGACATAGCTGCATTTCCAGCAAGGATAGTGCTACAAAAAGCTCTTCTTTTTTATCGAGATTGCAGCATTTTCAGCAGAGATAGTGCCACAAAAAGTATTTCTTTTTTACCAAGACATCACTGCATTTCCAGTGTGCACAGTGCCATGAAAAACAGTTGTTTTTGCAGAGATATCACTGTATTTCTAGTGGAGATAGTGCCAGGAAACAGGTTCTTTTGTACACAGATATCGTCACATTTCCAGCAGGTATCGTGCCACAAACAGCTTTTTCTTTTCACAGAGACATAGCTGCATTTCTAGCGAGAGTGGTGCCCCAGAAACGATTGTTTTTACCAATGTGTTTTTGAAACAAAATGTTTTAACACATCCACTACATAATAACACGCAGATATAAGGTATCCCTGGTTTGCAGTAACGTACAATGCCAACATTTATACTGGCAACCAGGTCGGCTTATTGTTGTACTGGACATCCTAAATTCACTGGCTTTCACTTCAGCTACAATTTTACATTAGCAGTTTTTATTTTGTTCCCCCAAAAAGTATCTGAATAAATCTGAAACATGTTACTAAGTTTGGACAACACGCTCTCACTCCCAACCTGTCAGACAGCAGCACACGGTCAGTGGGCATACGCTTCAAACCTTGATGCGCTAGTGTCAGTTTTCGTTCGTTACATGCGACAGTGACTTTTGGTTTCTCCATCAAAACTACTTAACGTTAAGTAACAAAACTACGCAGTTTGGTTTAGAAAACCAAACTTTTGGTTTTACATGGGACACTAATACCAATCTCTGGGTGAAGTCTGGCGTGTGTTTGAACCATCCACCACCCCTCCCTGCCTGCGTACTCAGACGCTCTTAGGGGGCGATCACACCGAGATGAAACGCTAGAAATGTGACGCCAGTAAAACCATTGTTTTCCTATGATACGGCGCGTCTGACTGGCGTTCAAGCGTCTTTTTAGACAGGGGTTTTTCCGACGTCTTTTTAGACGCGCGTAGACGCTGAAAAGTTAAAATATTTTCAACTTTTTTGAGCGTCAGACGCCAGTAGCTAGTGCGCATTGAATAAGCGCTTCCAGCATTTCAAGCATCTTTAAAGCGTCCGCGTCTCTAGCGTCACATTTCTGTGTGATCATCCCCTTAGTTCTACGTTATTGCCACTGACATTGGAGTTAGCTGAAAGCCCGTGGCATCGTAAACAGACACTGTGAGGGTGTTTTGTACGTTGCTAACAGAAGCCGAGAGCCACTGACCAGGCTGCCGTATTTGACGCCGTGGGAACGAGAGCAGGTTGGAGTGGATGAAATCTTGTCGTACATGTTTTACAGAAAGGAAGAGGTGCAGGTTAAGATAGATGCAAGCGTGTTTGATAAAAACATAAACAATTTATTAGCACGTCATGGATATATTTGTCGAGTTTAAAAAAAGAGGAAAATTAAATAGCAGTTACACGTTATAGGACCAGAGTCATCGGAGCACTGAGCAGCCTTCAGGGAGCCGGGTCATCTTGAAGAAAATGTTTATAATGAGACTCATTACAGTACTGAGACGATGTGAGGCTCCCCTGTCCCAAGTCATTTAGAGAATCCCACATCCTTGCCACTCCTCCGCTCATACACATTCTCAATAAGCAGTGTGTGTGTGTGTGTGTGTCTGCTCAGCCTCAGGCCTGCCTGTGTGTGTGTGTGTGTGTGTGTGTGTGTGTGTGTGTGCGCATGTGTGTGTTACCAACTGCATGTGTGTGTTACCAACTGCATGTGTGTGCATGTACAGTATGTCGCAATCCAGAAGGGAGCTGAATTTATGCACTTTAAAAATAAATACACATAAGCACACAATTAGAGTCACGTGCACGCACACACAGGCCTGTTCTGAGGTCAGTGGTTATCATGCCACATATTTACATTCTCGTTTTAAGGAAACTGTGTACAAGGCAGTAGTAGATGGTGATCTGGCAAGGTGTAGTCTTTTTTTTTTTTTTGGTCTTTTTTTTTCTTACGAGTTGGGGGATGAGGGTGCAGACATAAGACACAAAACTAAGGTGAGAGTCATCAATAAATAAATAAATAAATAACCCAAGCATTGACCAATAAGTTAATAAGTTAAAGGGGTCCGTCTGTACATGTGTGGAGAGAGATGGTGTGTGTGTGTGTGCATGGTTTGTTTGATGTTAGGAGTGTGTGTGTGTTGTCCTAAGGGGCTGTAGCTATGGAGGAGCAGGAGCAGTAAACTGAAGCCGTCCCCCAGAGACCCACAGCTTCATTCTGCTCCGACAACACAAACAGAGCTGCTATGAAACTTTCTGACCTAATGACACCGAAGCAAAAACAACACTGGCTGCAGATGTGCAGAATGCGATATAACCATGCTACCATATATGAAAACTGCAGGAGTCACACTGGGAAGATACAGTGAAAGCTAAAAAAACACAACTTTGCCGTCGTGGTGACGTTTCCAAACTTCGGTATTTTTTAAACCTGGACCATATTTTCCCCTGTTTGTGTGTCTCAGGCTGCTGTCAGCCCGAGAGTGGTCTCCTCTGGTCTGAATCAGGGACTCATGTTGTTCCAAAGTTGTATAATTGCCTAGAGTTGGTTGGTGTTCTCATGGCAGCATTTACAAGAGGACCAGATCAAATGCCTTGTGTGAGAAAGCTGCTCATCTTTGTGATCTTCAAAAATCTGTAACAGTGGCATAATTTGTTGACTAAGTGTGTGGTTAACATCATTAAAGTTAAAGTGTATTACCTACAGTAGATTTCAGTCAGCACGCCTCCAGTTTGGAGAAGCAGACAGGACACAGAAGCTAAATAATGTACTGCTGTGGACAGAGGCAGCAACAAAACATATTTTCGCCACCTAAAAATCTTTATCAGTTTAAGTGTATGCTGTATTTAGAATATTTCTACCACTTTACTTTGCCGTCCAACAGCATTTTCTAAAGCAGAACTGAAGCCGTTATTTTTGCTGTCTTCTAAGCCACCAGACTCCTTTGACAAAATCTGCAATTTTACGTTGCACAACACAGGAGCTTGAAAACGTCATAATGGGTGGAGGCAGGCCTGAAGTCAACAGGTCAGAGGCTTCCAGACGTCATTTCACCTCGTTGACACCATGGACGAGGAGACGTTAATCATGGAGGTGCACCCAGATGTCTTCCTACTACTCCTCTGGTTTTGTGGTTCTGTTTATAGAAACGACATCTTGTTATATCGCGCGATTATGCGTGAATTCACGATATCTCGTGGGTCCTTGTGACTCCGCACAGCAAAAGCAGCCAGTTGACGGACGGCGGAGCACGCAGCGGATAACCAGCGCAGTCGTTCTGCAGCGGACACGCATCCAGTGGAATTCCGGCGTTAGTGCCGTACACGCCAGGACGTATTTTGAGGTCTTTGTCTGTTCCAGAGGCTGAAAACTAAAGGGGACAGAGTGTTTGCTGTCAGGGCCCCGAGGCTCCGGAACAATCTGCTCTAGGGAATCAGGTCTGGCCGAGTCAGTGATCTCTTTTTGGTCCGTTCTTAAATCAAACTTTTATCGGAGAGCCTTTTCTGATTCAACTTAAGTTTTACGTTCATTTAAACTGTCTTTTATTCCCTCAGTTTTGACATACCACAGTGTTTTTATCAGTTGTTGTTTTCATGTCTCGTCTGTTTCAATCACTGACATGTAAAGCACTTTGTAACTCTGTTTTATACATAAAGATAATATAAAGGATTATAACACGACCTAACCGATCGAAGCAGCGGTAGATCAGCAACTCCCGTGTTCTGCGAGGCAAATTACTGTTTTTGTCGATGGAGTCTGGTGATGTAAAGGTTTTAGTTCCCCTGTCTGCAAGTGCTGTCTAAAATATTCTCAATATAGCGTACGCTTAAACTGATAGCGATTTTTTTTAGGTAGCTAAAACATATTTTGCTGCTGCCGTCGTGCACAGCGGTACGTTGCTTAGCGTCTGTGTCAGTACTCCACACTGGGGGCGTGCTGACTGCCATCTGCTGCAGATATTACACCTACTGTGAATAAATACCTAATACACTTCAAAACATCTGAACGATCCCTTTAATGTCCTTTACATGTCGGGCTTATGTATTTGTTAGGTGCATTACTAACTTTTTAGATTTATAATTTATGGATTTCTAAATTTGGGGCCTGTAAAAGTAAATCAATGATCTTCATTTAATTATAAATAACTGTAGAATCTTAGGGACTGTTTAGTTTTAACGAGGTGATAATGAAGTTATTTGTCGACCACAGACCTGCGCTACTAACGTTCAATCAAAAAGTACGAAATCTTTTATCGTTGTTTTTTTTGTAAGGGAAAGTGGTTGCTCCGTTAGGGTTGCAGCGGTATGAGATTTTCACGGTACGATAACCGTCTCAGAAAATATCGCGGTATCACAGAATTTATATTATTAACAGTCAGAATGACCATTTAAATAATGAAAATGTAAGGATTGTTTTTGGTTGAACAAACGTTTTATTACTTCAATTAAAACTTGGAACCACTTTGTTATCGTAAGTTTGTTTAAGAAGTCAAAAAATAACTAAAATAAAGTTAAGATTCTTTGTTTTCCAGTATCCCAGATAAAGTACACGGTATGATAACCATCAACTTTTATATTATGATATACCTTGAAACCGGTATATCGCTGCAACCCTAATCTCAGTGTTGAACAGAATTCCTCCAGCAGATCTGGAGTCAGTCTAGCAGTGAGAACGTGACGACAGTTTATTACAACTCATCAGAAATGGAAGAAGAAGAAGAAGAGTAGAAAGCGTGTGACTGGCAGCTGCATAAATAAGTCATCATATATCATACAGAGACATGTAATAGCAGTACTGATCATCATCATCCTCATATATCATAGTAACGATGCCGTGGCAGGAATAAAACTTGCAGTGAACGTGTGGCAGTCAGGGACAAACCCAAAGTTTGGAGTGTGTGTCTCTGTCAGTGTGTGTTTCTATGCCCTTGTTGGAGTGTGTGTTTCGGGGACATCAGCGGTTGTACATTCACGGTGAGAGGTTAGGAGGCGCTGTCCTTCAGGGGTCATCTGTAGGTGTGTGGGGGTCAGCATGGTTGGAGCTGAAGGTCGTGGTGGGATGATGGGTTTTCTTCTAGAGAAGGATGCACTTCCCTTTCTCCACCCACGGGTTGTTCTTCATCAGCTCTGGGTTCAGGAAGGGGTCCTCTGGGACGCCGTCCTCTATCCACTTTACCAAACTTTGTGGGGAGACAGAGACATTTTTCAGATTCCAGAGGAAGTTTATTACCACAATCAATCCTCCGTCCCTCTTTGTCCATACAAGGCAAGAAATACAGGGAGAAGCTCAGCAACCAGGAGTAACTAATTACATTTACTCCTGCAGCTGAAGCTCTCTGTGTACTGTTGGAGGAAGTTTTCATTTACTTAAGTCCTTTTATTTCACTGAACTTTAAAGCAGCTGAAATCATATGAGCCATTCACAACACACTGTACATGACAGTGACATGACTTTCTTTTTCCACTGAAGGATTGTTCAGTATTTTGTGAGGTTCACTGATTCACTTTGGACGAGAAGATCAAAACCACTCTTATGTTTGTACGACAAATACGAAGCTACCACACAGATAGCTAGCTTAGCTCGACCAGGTGCAGTAACCTGTAGTCCAAAATAAAACCCCACGTAGAACTACAACATGTTGTATCTACACTTTGGGTTTTGTGCATGGTAATTAAGCCCAGTTTCCAACAAATACTTTCAGTACAGCACCTTTGGAACCAGCAGTAAGCCTTCAGACATGGTACCTAGACCCTCGGTGTGTTCAGACAGTGCTCTTAAATGTGGGCGGGGTTGTTGTCACCCACTGCTCCGTCCAGCACTCACTGTATTTCCTCCTTTATCAGTCTGCACCTGGTTTATCGTCCACAGAACGAGGCTGCACGCCCACATTTTCACAACAAAACAGAACAGGCTGCAGTGAGAGTCTCTCTCCATGGGATATTTAAAAATAGCAGCTTTGTGCATTTAGTCCTTCTCAGGCAAGCTCAGGGGTTTAGTGTTGCTGTAGCCCACAGGAAGTGAGGATTAGAATATATGACCTTCACATAATCCGCTCCAAATGAATCTATATTTTTAAAGTCATTACTAAAAGTGTGTGTCATATAAAAACTAAAGTGATGGTCAGAGTTGTCACAGTGAAATTTAAGGTGTGCTGATGGATTCACGTCATCAACTCATGCACTGAGTAACATTACAAGTTAACGTTCCACCTTAAAAGTCGCCGGCAGTCGGCCCAGTGAATGAAGTTATTGTTTCTCAGACTCCAGCTGCTGTGAGAGGCAGCAAAACATCCTTTCATTTTATAGTTACAGTTTACTAATAAAACTCTCCACAGTATGAACAGTGGTTACATGAGCCTCAAAACCAGACACAACTCAGCCCTGAGCAGAGTGAGCGTCCTCTACTGACCAATCAGACTGAACTGAACCGTACTAATAAAGACCCGTCTCAGTTAGAGGCCTGGTCTGGTTGCCAAGCAGTTAATTGAGGATGGAAACAGAGGGTTCGACAGGGACGCCACCAGCCGGTTTGGGTCGAGCTCAGACCGCTGCTACGTTTCTCTGCGACGTTCTAAAACAGTTTTGTGTCGCCGTGAATCTTTGGTCTGAACTGGGCTTTAGACAGATGCTGCTTTGTAATTTTCACCATCTTAGTTTACTGTTACACTGTTTTAGTGTGTCACAGATAAACATTTCAATTAACATCATGTGTTTACCTCCTTTTTTACTCCTGTCATTGAACCATTAGGATGTAGGTCTGTGAAGATACAACGTTATGTGGCAGCAGCCCAAGTACGGAGATTATGACTCAGTAATTTCAGCAGTATTTGTCTCATGTTTGCTAACATTAGCTACCTGTCATACCAGACCACGTAAGGCTGGAGCTCATATTAGTAAAGGTTTGTTTTATTGTTTCAGGACTTTAACCTCTCAGTTGTAAAAGGAAGAATATGTTGTTTATTCCTCAGAGGTTACACTGTCTCACTTTAAATCCAGTTAATTATCTGTAACTGAGCTTTACTGGAGGAAAACAAAGCCCTCCCTCCGTCACTGTTTCTTTGGTATATTCCCAGTATTTTCATGCAGGGTTTCACAGCACTGACCCCGACCACTTCTGTACTCTACGTTAAAAGCAGACAGTCCCGTCTGGCGGTGCTGATGAAGCCTCAGATGAAGTGTTTCTTCTGATTGGCCCTTAATCGACTGGCGCTGCAGTGAGAGCACGAGACACACAAAGAGACTGCTGAACAGGACTTAATGACGGCTGCGGCTTTGCTTAATGATTCGATGTGCGCCGCGGCTGTGACAATAGCCTTCAAGGCAGCATTAGTTAATGAAGTCACATCACTGTTTTATTGTTGTGGTGGAGTGACTAATGCCGTCACATCCAAAGTCTTTGTGTTTATTCAATCATCGGACTTATTACAACGAACAACAGCAGAGTCTGCGGCCTTCTGCGAGCAGCGTTTATTATACTGGTGTTTAACTGAATAACCCTCTGAGTTACCTTGGAAACAGCAGTGGGTTAAACATCCTCAACTCAATGTCCACTTACTTATTCAGGAGCTTTCAAGCAGATCACACAGCCTATTTTTGGCGGATAGAGTCGGATCAGTGGTCATTGAACTGTGATTTAAGTTGCTAAATGTGATGCTGACCCAATCACCTGAATCCATGTTGATATTTTAGATTTCTGCAAACCATGGATACGATACATTTCGGGTGCTGTTTGTAAAGTGGCTCATGCTGAAAATAACATCAACATTTTGCCACATTTAGCTTCAAACAATGTTTAAAAAAGTGTGAAATATAATAAATAGTTAAATCTAAATATTAAATGTGGCACCTAAATGTTAAATGTTAAATCTAAATATTAAATCTAAATCTAAATGTTAAATCTAAATGCTAAATTTAAATCTAAATGTTAAATTTAAATCTAAATGCTAAATTTAAATCTAAATGTTAAATTTTAAATCTAAATGTTCTGGGTGAAACTAAATATTTAGCTAATATGCAAATTCATACTGCCAGTCACCGGAAGTACCAAAATGAAAGCTCGAGATGGTCAGACTGTGTTTATAGAATCAAATAACAAATTAAAACCAACTTATCGGGGGAAATGAACACTTGAACATACATTAGCGTGATAATAACTACCTAAAATAACAAGAAACGTGTTTGGAGAAATTTTATTTCACGTGTACTTTGAGTTGTTAGTGTCCCTTCTGAGGGAAACCTTGTTGTTTACAAATACTTCCGGGTAGAAAACCAGCAGAGTTTAGCTACATATATATATGCATATCTCACATTCTTCACGTCACTATATCACCGTTTAGACTAATCTGGTGTTTATAAAGTCTATAAATACAATGATTGAACAAACATTACTATTTCTGTGTGCACGTTTTGTAAATAATAACAGCAGCTAACTGCTACCATGGTGGACAACTTTACAGCTCTGTACATTTGGTCCGTCCAAAAAGTCACGGCTCTTGATGTAGATTTCTCCATGTTGTCACCGGCTTCTTCTTTCATTCCTTGGTAAATTCGTAGCACTGTCTGAATGTAGCGTTGGGTTATCCAGAGCAGCGCACTCTCAGAGTGGCAGAGCGCACTCTGGACACTCTGTCTGTGGAGACGGAGCAGCAGAGCGCCGAGCGGAGTGAATGTGTGATTAACTTAACCGTTGGTTCATTCATGTAGAAATATAACGCTGCGTTTCTTCCACCAACAGGGCTCTCATTTTAGTGTAGAGCGTCAGACTGAATTTACCAACGCACCATGTCAGGTCACTCACTCTCCGGGACCGCCAGTGTTACTTGAATAAGTAAACACTGACCAACGGGACCAGACTGGCCGACCCGTATGCTCTCACTCAGTGGATGGATGATGTCACAGGAAGCCAATCTTACAAAGGAGGACCACACTTGTTTGTTTTGCTATGGAAGCTAACGTTAGCTAATGTGCTAAAAAGTTAGCGTTGCAGAGAAATCCAATCTTCCTCTTAATCCCTCCCCAGTTTCTGATGAGGTGGACATGATAACCCTTAATACACATAACCTTATTCATCCCTACAACAGGAAATACTTTTTCCCTAACCTGATATGAAGTGTGCGCTGCACATGTGAGCATTTTTGATGATGGCCTCCGTCCAGTCCTTATCTTATCACATTTAACCATAGTTGTCTTTGTTTTTGTTGACGGGCAGTGGCGGCTGGTTTTGAGCCATGACTCCTTCTATTCTGGCTCCCAATAACACAACAAGACAAACACATTTTAACACTCCTGTGGAGCCTACAGCCCTGTGGGGGAGAGGCAGCTGCACCTCCAGGTAATAAGATGAAAGGATCTACAGTAATATTTATTTTTATTTTTACAATACTATGCACAAGTCTATTCAACAAACACGGATTGTTTATCGGGAACACTGAAATTTTGAAGGATGGAAACTAAACAACAAACTTGTTTCTCTGTTCCTTCTGGACTGAGCCAGGCTAACTGTATCCAGTCTTTGTGCTAAGCTATGCAAACTGCCGCCGGCTGTGGCTTCATTTTTAATGTACAGACATGAGAGTGGTTTTCACCTTCTCAGCTACCTCTGGGCAAAAAGCTTTGCAGAAAAATCCTGTCCTGTACTTCTGATATTCAGCTACAGACTCTGTGATGTGATGAGTAATATCTAAATTTCTGCACACTTTGAAACTGTGAACTATCACAGATTTTATGTACTCGGCGTATTTAGTAAAACCAAAGCTATTTTATTTCAGAGCTACTCATCACAGTTGGTTTTTGGGAGGTGAACTCAGTGCAGGTGCTTGTACTCACTCAGTCACTGTTTTGGAGGACTTCTCTCGTTTGAAGGCCAGCTGGTACTTGAGGCTCTCCACCTCCTTCTTCATCTGGGGCAGGTCCATCTCATCCATGGCTGCAGCTTGATGTAGGGCTTTTCTACCTGTGCACAGCGGGGGAGGGGGAGGCCAGAGTTAAATTTATACAGTACATTACACTGTTAAATAGCAGTCAGACACACTCCATACAACCGTGCCCTGCAGCAAGAACACAAACGAAGTACATCTGATTTATAACCACTGCTTAACGATTCCACCTACAGGAGGGGAGAACAGAGGCCATTAAATGTTAGGGTACAAACAAGTGCTGCCAAAACTGGCAGACTCACTCAGCACCACAGGATATATTCAGCTGGCTTGTTTCGTGTCCTTGGGGCTGCATGTTCCCACTTTAGGAAAAGTTCATCAGCTTTAATGAATAAAAGTCCATTAAAACAGCGAGCAGTGTGCCAGGTGAGTGCTTCCAGTGGACTGTATAAAATAATGGACGTAGCCACCGTGACATCACCCATTGGTTTGTGGACTCCTGTTTTGGCACCTTAAGTCTGGCATTTTTGCTTGCGCCATCTTGGATTTCTGGAGCCAGAAGTGACCATTTTTGAACGAGAGGGTGGAGCTAACCCTAACACTAGCTGCTAGCTTGGTTAGCACATTTAATTTACAGCTTTGTTAACTGTGACAATGCTAATGCTAATTTTTGCTTTCAAAAACAAACATCCAGCTCCTCAAGGGTCTTTAAAGACAACTGCCACTAAACAAAGATTTTTTAGCTGACTAAAACATTTCAATTAGCTTTCCTGAACTAAAGACACACTGAAATAGCAACAGCTACGGCTACGTCTGTACTGTTAATCTGGGGTTACAACATGGATACATTACTGTCGCAGTGGTAGTGACTTGATGGCAACCAGACGTGACCACATTATGACAAAAGGGGAGAATAAATCAATTTGTGCAAGTGAATTACATGTAAAGTCAATGTAAGGCCAAGATTAGATGCAAATTCCTGCTGGGCGGCACGATGGATGCAATGCTAATCATGCAAAATATGCGAATTAAGTGACGTGAATGAAGCAAGTAGCACAAATTTGTGTCATACCCTTATTCGCGAGAGTTGAAAAATCTAAACTTCAGCAACCACTTCACGCCACGATCGTAAATCAGCATTGAAATATAAGATAGAGGACGTACTGGCCAAGTTTATCCATCAATTCAGCGATTTCATGCGTATGATGCGAGTCAACACAAAATATTCTCGTGTCCAAACTTGCGCGAGTAACGTGACGTGAAAATCTGCATCGCATTTGGTGTGAACACAACATTTGGGTTAGCTCCACTCTCTTGCTGTAATATGGTCACATCTGGCTCCAAAAGTCCAAGATGCGCCACGACCAAAATGCCAAACTCAAGGCTTCAAAACAGGAAACCAGGTGATATTTGATAAAAAACTTGAAAATCAAATTTAATGGAATTTAAAGGAAACTTTAATTATGTTTGCAGCCAACATGACCGCAGTTCAATAGCTCATGAATTCTACGCAAAGTTAGGTTCTTATCTTCTGTTTCCATTTGCATTGACTGCAGGTTAAAGTAGAGCTCAGTACCTGAAGGGAGGGAAAAGAAAAAAGCTTTTCTATTTGGCTCAGAAAGAAGAGACAGGACAGCCTGTACTTGTGCTGCGTCCCATTTCTTCCAATTTGCCCTCAAATCCTCCCCCGTTGTGTTGCATGAGCCTCTAAAATGTAGTGGTGTCCCAGCACAAAACTTCACTCAGTGGGATGAGTGCTTTGCCCCCCCCTCCACACCCCACTACATCAAGGGCTATCTGAGTCCAACAGAAGGAACAGTGGGAGACTGTAATGCAACTTAAAGCTGGATGTCATCCTCCATTACAGTGACTCCTAACCAGGGGTACATGTACCCAGGGGTGGGAATCACCACAGGCCCCACAGTACGATATTATCACGACACCTGAGTCACGATACATCCTCTGATAGGCTCCAGCCCCTCCAAGACCCCCAACAGGATAAGCGGTTATGGAAAATGAATGAATAAATAAATGTATATATATGACAACACCACTTCTTGGATCTTTTAAAGATTAAATTTTCCACTAAAATCTTGTGCTAAGCTCTTAAAACTAACTGTATATGAAATATCTGATGCTGCATAATCAGATCAGGACTCCTTCTACACAACCTGTACTGAGTGATGCATCAGTAATATGCACTTTAACAGGTCATATCCATTTCACCTGCACTGTGTGTCAGTGAGAGGAAAAGCGATTAGCCAAAGACAGGATCCATCCAGTGGAGACATACTGTCGTGTGTTTTATCACATCATAGTGTATCAGCTGTAACTGAAGTTAAAGAGTGTGTAGGATGTTTGTCAGTGTGCTGATGACAGAATAAATATAGCTCGATAAGACTACTGTCCTTGTCCCAGTATACAAGCATGGGAGGGGAATCCATTTATTGAGCCAAGTATGTGCGACTCCTCTAGCCTGGAAATCCAGACCCAAATCTAGAAAGATTTAGGGTCTGGCTATGAGTAATGCAAATTGCCCAACTCGAGGGGCGGCACCAAGCATGCATTTGAAAATATCACTGCATGCAAAAGATTAGACTCTTGCCGTATCCGGTCGGCAAAACAGCAAAAACGTCCTTCTTGCCAAGGAAAGATTCGAGCTCCGTCTTCTGTTCCTCTTTTAGAGAAAAAGCCAAGTCTAACTCGTTCATTGTAGCGGCCAAAGCCGTTTCAAACAACTGGTGTTCATCCGTAGCCATCTTGCAATGTTTACTGACTGATTCTGGACTTCATCGTCGCAGCGCTGTCGTCATCTGTTTAGCTCGCCTCTGGCCCGCCTATATCAGATACACCGATGTGATTGGTGCAGCTTGGCTCCAGGGGCATGGGTAATGAGCATCATTACTGATTGCCGGAGTGACTCACTGAGCAAATTCAAATTGTGCTCTCGCGAGAACTCTGGATTTCCAGGGTGCAACTCCTCTACGATAGGTGGAGATATGCCCCCTTTCAGCTTGTTAGTATTGGACCTTTTTCCTGTTGACCTATTATGTCACAGACCAAACAATGGACAAACAAGTTAGCTACGGTTAGCTAGCAGCTAACTGCTACCATGGTGGACAACTTTACAGCTCTGTACATTTGGTCCGTCCAAAAAGTCACGGCTCTGGATGTAGATTTCTCCATGTTGTTACCGGCTTCTTCTTCTCTTACACATTTAATGCTATTGGACTTCCGGGTCAAAGCCCGGGGCGGAAACTGTGGAGCATGCTCAGAGCGCCTCGGCCAGTTTGGGTCTGACTGACTGTATACATGCAGGAGTCACATGATCTGGGTGTGTTAGTCCCACTGTGACACATTCACTGCAGGACCATTTCACTCACACTAACATGTTTACAGAGGTTTTAAAAGTCCAGTTTTAGTCGGACTGACAGAGCAAATCCATTTTCTCTGATGTCATGTAAATGTAGTCACCAGAGAGAGAAAGACACATGTAACCAGGTCAAAGTCACCGTCAGCTACAGCGAACTGCAGGACTTCGGACTTTGCATAACCTACAGAGACACATAGCTGGTTGTGAAGGGTTAAAGTGATGGAGAAGCTTTTGTAAAATGTATCTTGGTTCAGTTTGTGTCTCTCTCAGGATCAGATTTAATATATATTTACATATGATTAACTGAAATGTGTAACTTACTGCAGGAAAGAAAGCCAAACATACCAGTGGTCAACTCCCTACAGCAACACTGTCTTCAGTCTCTTCTGCTGCATCTTTCTCTTTGTCTCTTCCTCCCTCCCTCGCTCGCTCTCACTGCCCTCCCACGCTCCGTGTCCACTACACTCTCTCTACAATACTCTTCCCCTCTTGTGTGTGCACTCGTGTTTGTGTACCCTCGAGTGTGTGCGCGCCCGTGTGAGTCACTTGAGGATTCGGGTGAGCCGAGCGCTTGTCTGGTCTGCACTCAGGATCGATCTCACTGAGGTGCTTCAGCGCTGAAACAACAGTGGTATTTTTAGAGGGCATTAAATAATACTTGATATTATGCAATTGTCCTTTATGACAGTTTAGTGAGTGAGGCAGGGCAGGAAATAGCAGCTAATAACACCTACTTCACCACATGGTCAGGATGCTAATGAACTCCATGAACCATAATAATACAAAAGGCATTTGTGGTAGTTTTATTGAAACAGCTCTGATACTCTCAACTCCTGCTTCGACCCAAATGGAGTGTAGGTGCAACAGTGGTTGGGAAAATAAACAGTAAAATGTTCCATATGATTCAAAATGGATATTTAAAGACATATTTCACTGCTGGAAAGATCATCTTTTCATAAACCTGGTCTGTCTCTGCAGCAGAGAGGCTCAGATACTTTTGAAACTGGTGCAACATGACGACAGAAAATGGACGGCTGGTAACAATTTTGTCTTACAGTTAAACTGAAGGCTGAAGTATGTTTCTGAAAACATTTTAGGCGAGAAATCTGCAACACAGAAACAGAATCTTGAATTATTTTCGATCAGCACTGCCTAACTTTGCCGTTTCATCAGATTATGGTTGGAGTTTGAGAGAGAGAGACAGAGAGAGAGGGGTGGGCGGGTCTGTCTCTTGATCTACCTCTGTACTCTTTGTATCCGTGGTGGCGGCACAGCTGGTGGGCAAAATGAAAATGCATTAGCACAGCCTGTAGTTTGAGTAAAGGTGCAGACACACCAAACCGACATCAAAGAACCAACTGTTGCGTCGTCTACGTCGCCTCACGTCGCCCTGTGTCAGTTGCATTTGAACACACTACACGGACTACATCCGACGGCCAAGTAGCACGTACGTTCTGCGCCTGCGTGAGAGAGAGCGGAGTGAGAGAGTGGTACATCCTGTCAGCCGAGGGGTTTCCTATCTGTGCAGCCGAGCACTGCAGCACCTCCACGGACTATTACATCCAGACGGTCCCGGTGTTTCCTCCGCAGGCTCCACTTCACTCAGCTGCCCGATAAACCCGCTGCTTCTTCCCACTTTAACCTGAATAACAAACCAGGGCTCGGTGCTCCGGTTGGATCCAAACGGAGAGCCGGGGCTAGCTCAGAGACTAGCGGAGGCTAACTGGCTGTGCTTCCCTCCGGTCATGCTGCGGCTAACGCTCCGCTAGCCGCTCCCAGCTAGCTCCGGTTTGTTACTCAGGTTAAAGTGTGAAGAAGCAGCGGGTCTGTGGGGCAGCTGAGTGAAGTGGAGCCTGAGGAGGAAGCACCGGTTAGCCCCGGTTTCACTACAGGCAGATTCACTCGCTACAGGGGCGAGGAAATAAAACCTGAACAGCCAATCAGAGTGATCTCTCTCACTGACAACCTCTGCCGCTGATTCAACATGCTCAATCGGCCGAAAAGCCGCCGACGCCAAAGTGTCAACGGTGCGGGACACACCGCAAAAACTAGGCTGACAGACGCTCACCGACGGCCCGACTTTGGTCGACGGCTGACCATCGGCTTGGTGTGTCAGGACCTTAACTGTCCAGGAGAGCCAGCGAAACCTCACCAGATGAGGTGAGGAGGGATATCTATAGGCACTGGTTAGGTGGAGGGCAGTTTACCACAGTTCGTTTACACAAACTACCCACAGTGCTTTGATACAGAGCTGGTTGAAATTTGGCAAAGTGTCCCTTTAAAGAAAAACAGCTTGTAGGATCAGGATTCCTTTAGTGATCATTGTTCAGGACGTTTCTACCACGTGCCGAATTATCCACAGAGGTCTCTTCCTCTCCAAAACAAACAGACCAGGTGATTTAAAACGGTAAAAACACTGAATTAAGCAGTTTCATGTTGAAAATCAGTGTTTTTCTGATGCTGTTTGGCATGTCGAAAATGGGAGGCTTGTCCAGCACCTGCTAACGTTTGCCCAGATGTTTTCTCTAATAATGTAAGATCCAAATGTTCAGGAGGTTTCTACCAAAATATTGATTTAAACTGCATAGCTTATTATTAGAACTTCTTGGTCCCACATGACAATAATTATTCCTTCATAAAAGTGATTCAAAGGGAGCGACAAATAAAGGTTGGAGCTAGGTTTGTGTGTATCTGTGAGTCCTTTTGTGAGTTTGAGGAAAACACCAGGTGCAATATTACATGACAAAGTGTGTGTGTCTTACCAATATTAGACAGACAGAGAGAGGCAGAGCGATGGTTCCTGGCTGAGATCAGGTTTCAGCAGCATCCTCCAGAGACGACAGGAAGATTGAATGCTTTTCCTCTTTCTAACTCTATCACTCACCATCTCCTTCATCCCTGTTTCCCCCTCTTCTTCTATGTGTCTGCTCCCTCCATCTGTTTCCCAGCATCCACCTCCTTTCCTGTCTCATTTTCTCACTTCTTCTCAGCCAGTGTCTCTGTTTGTCTCTTTCATTTTTTTCTTTTGCTAATTCATCTCATTCTCGCCCTCTTTTTTCCTCCACTCTTTCACTGCCTCAGTCTGCGTCGCTATCTGTCTGAAAGAGGGATGTGCCAGGCTTCAGGGTGGACGGGCCTGATGAGGGAAAGGTGGTGTGTGATGGTACACTGTGTGCAGTTAAAAATCACTGCATAATGACAGGAAAGGCTTCAAAAACTGTCTGGATATGAATTTAAAATTACGTAACTGCAACTTTAGCCTCAGTCTTTTAGCACATACGTGTTCGCAGCCAGCGAGTGCACACTTAAAAAGGAAATAGTTTTTACTTCAACTTGTAATCATGACGTAAATGTTGATTGCACAATTAATAGTGCTGCAGGGAGGACTTTTTCGGCACCGGGGACCAACCCAGAAGTTAAAAAAGGTTTACAAGACAATTTACACAAATGCTGTCAGCGCAATCACCAAAAATAAAAAGCTAACGTCATGCTATAAACAAACTACACCACGGTTACATGATTTAACAACAAGGCTGTGTCGTGTTTGGTATGATATCGATCTGTCGTCATTTAGCTGCTTGTTAGCATTCGCTTTTTTAAATACACATAAAAGCTTCAAAATTCACGAGTGGGGTCTTTACTGATGTATTTTATGTCGTAGAGCGAAACGTTAAAAGACCTTTCTGAGGCATTTAATCAAAAGCCCATTCCAAAAACTCACTGACTTCAAGACGAGGGAGCTGGAGGTGCAAAAATGCTATCTCCGCATTTTAGCACTCATTCCTGCACTCACTCTGTGGCCATAGAATAATGACATCATTGGCGTTTATTGGTTCCCTATAAGCCTCACTTCCACTGGGTACAATCTCCTGAGAAAATGAACGCTGGATTTTAGGTGCAAAGGAAGTGCGTCGACCATTGTGCATCTAAAACAGGAAGATGTAGCACTTGTGTTTTCCCTGTTAGCTATCTGTAGCTATACCCAGTTACCAAAGAGTATCAGTGTAAGTCCTTTGCAGTTACTGTTTCCGTACTGTTTACTTTAAAGGAAACTGAAAGTGATCCGGTTGTCTTTGGGACAACAGCGCCAACAATAATACCACTTGGAAATGCTGGTTAGGGGAATGTTGAAAAGTTGTGTTTCCACTTTGAGACCTCTTTAAAGGGTTCTCGTTTTAAAATATGTCGACTTCAAACATCAAAAAGTCACCTGGATGCAGTGTTTTCAACCCACACCTGAAGCTAACGTTAGCTTAATTAGCTAGCTATAACTGATACACTCTGGCAACAGCAGTTGTCATTTCAGCTGCCAAAATTTAGGGTCACCAGCCTGAAGTGACAAGCCTCCTTTACCTCTGACTGAAATCAGGAACCTAATGTTTCAAAATTTACTACGAATTTTGAAGGGTAAATCTGTCACCCTCGTTGTTTATAGGGCCGAAGTCATGATGTCACGCCCGGGTTAGCCTCTGTTCCGTTAGCTTCTGTAACTCAGTGCAATCTGTCATTTAGCTTCTGATTCATGTTCCTGAGGTTTACTTTCCATTTTTTCAGACAAATCCGTTAATAGAAACTGAAAGCTTCATGATTTTATATTTACTTTGCAAACACAGAACAATCAGCCTGGCAGTGCATGTAGGCCGACTTATATAAAGTCATTTTTTCACTTTCCAGCTGTCATCTCTGCGATCTAAAAACTTCCCAGACAGGAGGGCATGTGACACCTAGACAAGATGGCTGCCAAAAGGAAGACAGCAGCAGACCACTGTTTGGGACCAACAAACAAAAAAAGAAGGTATTTTTAACAATTCATGGAGTTCAGCGAATCAGGAATTTTTATCGTCACGCTGAATAATTTCCAGCCGTGTTTCTTGGACAAAACCGTACATGTCAAACCATTTCCAGCTGTCGTCTTTGCCAGAATGACAGGTTTTTAAATGTCACATAGAGACATCACCACTCGTGCATGTTGCGACAAAGCCAGGTATTTTTTTATCAAAACATCAGGACCATTCCACCTGTGTTTGTTGCCATGAAACTGGGTATTTTTAACAATACGCCAGGACATGTCCAGCCATGTTTGCTGTGACAAAACAGGATATTTTTTAACAATACATCGCAACATTTAACGCCGTGTTTGTGGGGACAAACACAGTATTTTTTACCATTACATTGGGACATTGCCAGACGTGTTTGTTGCGATAAAACCAGGTATTTTTTAACAACACGTCTAGACCATTCCACCCATGTTTGCTGCGACAAACCTGGATATATTTGAATGCCATATCGTGACATTTCCAGCCGTGTTTGTTGTGACAAAATGGGGTATTTTTTAACAAGAGATTGGGACATGTATAGGCTGCGTTTGTTGCGACAAAATCGGGTATGTTTTACCGACATCTTGGGACATTTCCAGTTGTGTTTGTTGCAAGCAAACTGATTTTTTAACAAGAGATTGGGACACTTCCAGCCGTTATTGTTGCAACAAAGCAGGGTATTTTTTAACAAGAGACCCAGACATTTCCATCTGTGTTTGTTGTGTCAAAACTGGGTATTGTTTAGCGACACGTTGGGACATTTCCAGCAGTGTTTGTTGGGACAAACCCAGTATTTTAAAGCACATACATGATGTTTTCCTAACCCAAACCAAGTTGGTTTTGTGCCTCAAGCTAACCACACATCAACCACAGCATTGCCACAACATAAAATTGAAATTGAAATTAAAGTTTGAGTGTATATGCTACAAAAGAAACAAAAAAATTTAGCATACGAAACTTACAATTGTTACATTTCCATGATTTGCAGAAATATACAATATCAACATTTGCTCCGGCAGTTGGGTTGGTCGTCCTCTTTGTCCTCTCACTCATCTGCCTGCCTGTTTCCATTATATTCTCCCCATTCTCTCCATCATTTACCTTGACCATTGTCCTGTCTCTCTCTGCTTCTCAAATTACTCCGCCTCATATGCCCCATACAAACTCATGTACATACGTCTGTTTATCTTCTGCATCTCAGCTACCAGCTCATTAACCTGAGCAAACTTCAAGCCTCAGACACCACGCAGTGTAACCATTTAACTAATAAAAATCTAAATCATAGGATTATCACCGTGTAGCTCACTGCTGTCTGTCTCTGTGAGGGTTTTATCAAAAATATTAGTCATGACAGGTTTCCCCTGCTTCTCACTGTCTTCCTGTCATTGCTCTCTGATATCTGTTTTCCATCTGTCTCCTGCTGTCTTCCACAGATGCCTCCTCACTAAGTGCTGCCTGTCCATTTTCACAAACAGTTAATCCACGGCTCGGCACATTATCAGTCTCTCTTTGTTTCCCAGCCAGGAGTTCGTGTTGTCACTGATGAAAACCCTCAGAAATAACACTTTCCTCCTCAACCAGCAGTCACATTTAAAGGCACTCATGTCGTTTATTAAAACACAGATTTATATCGCTGACAGATTTACTGTGATCCTTTGATAAAACAACTGTACACCGATCTAATAAACCCTCGTCTGCTCACTGTCACACGGACGACATCGGCTTCCTCAAAGGTTCTCTTACAGTACTGAAGAGGATAAACATGACAAACTGGTTTTTCCACCGTCTGCCATCGGGAGAAACTCTAAAAGCTTCTTGTTCACACAGGATGTGTACCGGCTTTGGACTTCCATGTTGATGCGTTCTCTGGACATGTGTAGACTTTATAGACATACACAGTGGAAATACACTGTGAGAGGTCTTAATAATAATGGACACTGAACACAGGACTACAGCCTGGCTAGCGGCCCTGTGAGGCTGTACGTCACAGCGTGGTACTTTGAACTACATGCTAACATCAGCATGCTAATATGCTCACAATGACAATGTTAGCATGCTGATGTGTAGCAGGTATAATTTTACCACCATCTTAGTTTAGCATGTTAGCATGCTAACACTTGCCAATAAGCTAGTGTTAGCATGTTAGCATGTCTCACTAAGCATCCACAAAAATCTGTGTGAAAATAAATGTTCATAACTCTTAGAAAACCTGGATCATGAATTATTTGGCTGCTGAAAGTAAAACATCTCACAGGATTGTGAAATCACTTTCACCTCAAGTGATTAGAGTTACTTTTATTTTCCTGTCAGTCGTTAGCATTAAAGGAGAACTAATGTTTTTTTCAACCTGGGCCCTATTTTCCGATCTACTTTTGTCTAAATGAGTGATAGGATGTTCAATATGTGACATTTCTCCAGTACAAAGCTAGGGCTGACCTGCCTGCAGCCCGTGAGCGTGCGCTATATTACTCTTGTTGCTTGAGGCAGAACATTTTAAAAAGTGTAGGTCCGACTGCTTAAATGAGCACGTCAGCTGAAAGAAGACAAAATGCCTACAGCTTCATGTACATGTTGTGTATGTGGAGTGGAGTGGTTGGCTGCAGAATAGTTTTCATCAGAAAAATGTGTAAGCAGAGAAGCAGAAAGATCTAGAATGGGTGATGTCAGCAGTGATGTCACCCACTGTAAGCTGCGCAATACACACCCATTATAAACTCAGAAAATGTCTGAAAACAGCTTAAAACGTAACTTGTGAAAACTCAAAAACAGTAGAAGATATCAAAGAGTCTGAATCCAGCTAAAGGTAAACACAGACGTTCATTTCTCCTTTCCGTTATGTTGTCAGATAATTATACTAACAATCCGAGCCTATCTGTGTGAAAAAAATGCACTTTTATTTTGACGTTGTTTGACGCTGTCTGAGTGCCCTATTATTTAATATAGCGTGCGCTCACGGGCTGCAGGCAGGTCAGCCCTAGCTTCATACTGGAGACATGTCACATATTGAACATCCTATCACTCATTTAGACAAAAAAAAAGATCAGAAAATAGGGCCCAGGTTGAAAAAACATTAGTTCTCCTTTACAATGCTTTGCTGCCACTGAGTAAACTACCAAATTCATCAAATGGATCCTGCTGGTTATAACGCTAACTAGACTAACTAGCACACTTGGTTAGACCACCCACATCTGTGTTTTTATCTAGCTATTCCTCCCAGAATAGGCCGCTAATAGTTTTAGCATCTTCCATTCACTTACATGAAACAGTTAGCATTAGCTTTTCTATGCCAAACTTTTGAGCTCATCATGAACTGGGTTACCCCAGCAGTCTGGAAGTTAATATTTCATTTGGTATTTGACAAGTTGGGTGTAAAAATATGTTGTTTCAGTGGGCATGAATGTCTGTGCAGAGGTTCATGATGATCCATCCAGTCGTTGTTGAGATATTTCAGTCTGGACCGAGGTGGTGGACTGTCTAAATGACAAAGCGACTGTCGACATTTCCATCCCTGGAGTCACGCTGCTAGTACGGCAAAAAGAGATTGAATGTTCTTCATCTGCTGCCCTGGATCAGAGTGTTCTGTGTGATATATTTTTCTCAACAGAGCTGCTGAATCACTGTAGAAATAAACCTGTAATCAGTTTACACATAATCTGTCTGAAGCAGATGTTCACACTGGAACAACATCACCCTGTGGTTTGCATACACTTAAACAGTCTTCATGGCAATGGTCTCATTTTTACAGTCTTTATAATTAATATGACAATAATTAATTGATTTAAATTTGCTCCATTAGAAGTCAAAGGTAACTGATGTCTCTAACTTTCAGTATCAGTGTGACAAATGCCGGCTGAGGTCTGGGTGTGTGTGCAGTGGTTACTGCAGCAGATGTGAAGTCTAAACTGGGACACTTTGCCATGAAGGGAGGTCAGGTTTTCCTTACGATTATACTCCGCCATTATGGAAGATGAAGAACAAGTTAATTACTTTTGCTTTATTAAAAACTATTCTTTGAGATCTTATAATCAAACTTTTTCTTCTTCTCTGTTTGAAAAAGCAATCTGGGCCAAATCCAGTTCCTCCAGTGTGTTTTGTCGAAGGTAATTAAAAAGATACTTTAATGTTTTTCAACCAGCTTTGTATCACAACAGTGTGGGCAGTATGTGTAAATGAACTGTGTTAAACTTCCCTCCATTTTACGGGGCTTTCACACCGCCACGTGGTAACTCGCTATCTCCAGTTATTTTAGTGAAGGGAAGGCTGCAGAGGGGAAGTGGTTACGAACACAGTGGTGGGTGTATCAAGCTGTTGCCACCAGGGCTGCCCCTTTATAGTCAACCAAATGTTAGTCGACCAGAAATTAGTTGGCAAGATTTCATTGGTTGCTTAGTCACAACAACAAAAAATAAATAAATGAAAAAAGTGAAACTCTATTAAGAGCTGCTTCTTGTCAAAATAAATCCAAACCTATATGACTGGACCATGTGTGACTTTACTTTGAAAGGACAGACACAGGAAGTGTCCTCGTCAGGTTAATCTCCAGGGCTGGTACCTGCGGTTATTCCACAGGCTAGTTAATAACATGTCGGGCAGGAAATCCAAAGTGTGGGATCATTTTGAGAAGGTGAAGGACGAACCCAAGGTGATATGTAAACTCATCTTCATTGGTCGACTACAAACATGACGTATCATCTGAAACATGGAAGTAGCTACATGCCCATTAGCCCACAGCGTCATTAACAGGCGGCTCGCTCAGTGTGTGACGTGCACTTGGAGATAAAATATAGGCCTATATTAATGAAGGTTCATTAGTACGGTTTGTATTTCTCTGTAATGTAGCACAGTGTTAACAATGTTACTGATACTATTCTTTCTCACACCTTCAACTCAAACCACCAAAATATATCATTTAATCATTACATTCATATCAGAAACATGCAGGAGACTAGTCCACTGATGGACCCTGATGAGGACTGCTGGTTGGCTAGGAAAATTCTTATTGAGGGGGGCAGCCCAAGTTGCCACACAGGTTAACGTGCAATCTCTGGCAGTTGCCATTTGTCTTTACCCGACCAGATAGCAAGCATGTAGCCTGCTAAGACCATCCTGACGTGAGCTTGATATTCTGTTTCGCTGTCTCTCACTGCTGCCACAAACACTTTCCAGAATTAAAATACAGTCGTGGCCAGTCAGGGACTGGGTTGCAGTTGATGGTGTAAAATGCAGGTTTGCAGAACAGTACTGGCAGCTCCCGAAGCAACAAGCACTAACGCTGACATCAGTAAACACTGCAATAAGTGAAGTTCTTGCAGAAATAGAGAAGAAGAAGAACATGTACGCACTCGCAGCTTCTTGGAGGAAAAGACGTTTTCACCGTTCTTCCAACAAGATTTGGCAAAAGCTTTATTTATCAGTTGGCTCCACTGATGATAAAGATTCCCCTGGTGTTTTGTTATGCTGATTGGCTGAAGGAGTTTGTCTGTCAAGGCGGATACTTCGGCCCACTGAAAGTGTTTAGGGCGGCACTGAGTCCAGACTGATACAGAGATCAAAACAGAAAGTTGAGATTACGTCATCAGGATGGTCTCATCAGGCTATCGAGCATCGTGGCAACAGAAAAAAGACAAGCTGAACATGATGTTGGTGGCCTGCGATAACATTTCCACCAAACTTCAGACGGTGGCTTGTCCACACCCGTAGAAATCTTTTGTAATTTCAGTAATTTGTGTTGTCTTGCTACAGTATGCAGTCTCCAGTGTGCTCACTCTGTGAGCCTCATACTGCAGGAGATCCAGGCAATTTCTTAACTCGGAAATAGAGCTTTCTAAGCTTCATGCGCCACTGAGCAACTTTCATAGGAATGTGAAAATGCATTTCCTGTGGAAAATGCATGTGGATGCTGAATGCTGAAATGAATTCAAAACCATGGCCAAAAATGCAGAAATGGTGGTAATAGTAGATGTAGTTCTAGTAGTATTATTAGTTGTAGTCCTAGCAGTAGTCGTTAGTTCCAGACCACAGACCCCGCCCACTCAGCTGAGCAGGCTTGCATCTCTGGTCTGGCATACTGCAATGAATTTGCGATTTATCTCGTCCAAACAATGGAAGGACCAATGAATGCCTGGAGTGGGGGCGGGTCTAGCGATTAGCCAATCAGTGCCACGCTAATGGCAACCGCTACAGACCACATTAACGATGCTATCGAGGTATTTCGCCACAACTCGCGCTAATGGAGGGCCAAATTAAGGAAGCTGCTAAACTGGATTTAACGGCGATGCAGCTGGGCGTGCACGACGATGGAGACATTTTAAACAGGCAATGCTCACTTGTTTTTGGCACCCCCGTGGCATGGATACTAATGATGTCAGATTCTGGGTGAGTCGTTGATCTCTACTGATTGGTTAGGGAAAAATCAAATTCCCTCCCCCTTGTAAATCACCTTCAGTGGAAGCCATGTCAGACTGAAGGTTCTGGCAGCTTCAGTCTGACACTCAGGCTAAGTAGTCGTAGTAAAGAATTAGTAGTGGCACAAGTAGTGACAGAAGTTGTGTTAGAATAGTAGTTGTAGTTGTAATCCTTATTTTTTTTTACAACCATTAAAAGTAGAAAAATAGGGAAATAAACGTCCTTAAAGAGCTGAACATTTTGACGTTTGAATGGTTCCTGTAGCTGAAAGTATGTGCGGTGGTTAAATGCACAAGCATCCACACTAATAAACAGGGGTCTACTTACAACGCTGTATCCACATCAAACAATAAAACTGAGCAGTGCTGATCAAATATAAACCAAGATTCTGTTACTGCGTTGCCTGTTTCTCACCTCAGATGTTTTCAGAAACATATTTTAACTTTAACTGTTTTACTGTTGTTCGAAACTGGTAGTTGCCAGCTGACCGCCATATTGTTTCCTGGGGAAAAACGGCCAAGCTCGCATCACATCACCCACCAGCAGGAGCTTTTATTGGTGCAGGGTGGTGCACCTACAAATACCAGAATGCATTCTGGTATTTGTAGGTTTTCTACTTCTTGAGCTAAAGTGATGCCACAGTCCTTTTCTCTGTTTGGTCACGTAGCACCAGTTTGAAAAGTACTTGCATCTTTCTTCTGCACAGACAGCCCCGTTTTATGAAGCGACCATCTGCCAGCAGTAAAACACTTCTTAAATAACTCACCGGGCCTCGAAATGTGTTGTTCAGTCTGTTGTGTGTGTGTGTGTGCTGATTTTTAATGACATGTTTGGGTGGGGGTGTGGTGGGGACAGTGGGGTGGTTGTTTAAGGGTGGGGGTATGTAGGTTGCGTGGTGATTTGGGTCAAAAGCATCCAGAGATTAACCTCTAACCCCCCCTCGTCTCTTCATGCACTAATATCCTGCATGTGTGTGTCAGTGGAGCAGGTGGCACTTTGAGGTGAGCTGCTACCAAAGCTTAATGTGTTGAATCGCTCTGTCGGGCTCCGTGATCTACGATGATGGCAGCGATAGCAGCTTGAAGGAGAAACCAAAGGTGAAAGGGACATTAAACAAAAAAGTGAGCGAGGGAAGGAAGTGAAGAAAGGCAGAGAAGGAGAGACACGAGGCGAAGAGACAGATGAAGGGAAACTGAGTGAGAGTGCCTCTATAGCTGCTGCATTGTAAATAGAGACTAAAAATAGAAAGGAACAGGCAGAGCTCCTCTGACCAGCTGAGAGTGGAGACTAAGAAAGCAGGAAGAGGCTCCTTGCTGTTAAACTGACGAGGAGATACTGCCGAGGATAATAAATGCCAGACGCTGACAGACGATATTTGAGCTTTTACAACCAGACGATCTGTTCGGCACTTCAATGAGCTGTGTGGTGACTGGGACCAGTCCAGCTGATATCGGGGCCAGAGCAGTGGCATGGGCCGCCCCTGGAATGTGATTGGCTATTACTGGTGCCTACTCTACAAGAGCCAGAGGGTGATTGGTAGGTAGCTGACAGCTAATTGGTATCATGGATGGATTACTGAACCTCTGTATGAAGTGAATGTGACTTTGACTGATTATTTCATATTGGAAACTCCATCAAATGACTACAAAGAGACACAAAACAACTACAAAGAGATGCAAAAATGCTACAAAGAGAAAAACAACAAAGAGACACAATACAACCCCAAAATGACTAAAAATAGATGCACCACGAAGAGTAGCAATATGACAACAGAGTAACAGAAAATGACCACATGTATACTCTAAACAAAAGAGACTACAAAGACACAAATAACGACCACAAAGAGACGCAAAACAGCTACAGAGACAGAAAACAACCAAAAGGAGATGCAACTTTATTACAAAGGGATGCAACATGACCATTAAGAGAGAGAAAACCACGACAAAAAGACAGAGTGCGACCAAAGAGACACACAAAAAAACTACAAAGAGATGCAAAATGAGTACAAAGATGCAAAACGACCACAATGAGATGCAATATGGCTACTGAGTGACTGAAAATGACCACAAGTACACACTAAAAGACCACATAGACAGAAAACGACTCCAAAGACACTGAAAATGAGCACAAAGAGATGCAAAGTGACTACTAAGAGACAGAAAGCAACAACAGTGAGGCACAAAACAACTTCAAAAATAAGTAAAATGGTCACAAAGACAAACGACCAAAAAAACACTGCAAAACAACCACAAAGAGACGTAATACGGCTACCAAGCGATGGAAAATGACCACAAGTACATGCTGAACCACCACACAGAGACAGACAACAACTACAAAGACACAGAAAATGACGACAAAGAGATGTAAAATGACTATAAAGAGACACAAAGCAACTACAGAGATGCAAAATGACTACAAAAAGATGCAAAATGGTCACAAAGACCCAAAATGACCACAAAAATAAATGGCTACAAAGAGATGCAAAACTGCTACAAAGAGATGGAAAAAAACCACAAGGAGATGCAAAATCACCACAAAGAGATGCAGTACAACTACCAAGCGATGGAAAATGACCACAAGTACATGCTACAGGACTACATAGAGACAGAAATAGACCACAAAGAGATGCAAAATGACTACAAAGACACAAAAAGTGACCACAAAGAGATGCAAAGTGACTACAAAGAGGCAGAAAGCAACAACAGTGAGGCACAAAACAACTTCAAAAATAAGTAAAATGGTCACAAAGACGCAAAGCGACCACTAAAAGAAATGACCAAAAAAACACTGCAAAACAACCACAAAGAGACGTAATACGGCTACCAAGCGATGGAAAATGACCACAAGTACACGCTGAACCACCACACAGAGACAGACAACGACTACAAAGAGACAGAAAATGAGCACAAGGGATGCAAAGTAACTAAAGAGACACAAAACAACAACAGAGATGCAAACTAAAAGATGCAAAATGGTCACAAAGACCAAAAACGACCACAAAAATAAACTGCCACGAAGAGACGCAAAACTGCTACAAAGAGACGCAAAACTGCTACAAAGAGATGGGAAACAACCACAAGTAGATGCAAAATGACCACAAGTACATGCTACGGGACTACATAGAGACAGAAAATGACCACGAAGAAATGCAAAATGACTGCAAAGAGACGGAAAGCGACAACAGAGAGACACAAAAAGATGTAAAACGGTTACAAAGAGATGGAACACAGCCACAAGGACACCCAATGACTACAAAGACACAGAAAGCGACCTCAAAGAGATGCGAAGTGACTACAAAGAGGCAGAAAGCAACAACAGTGAGACACAAAACAACTTCAAAAATAAGTAAAATGGTCATAAAGACGCAAAACGACCACAAAAAGAAATGACCAAAAAAACACTGCAAAACAACCACAAAGAGACGCAATACAGCTACCAAGCGATGGAAAATGACCACAAGTACACGCTGAACCACGATACAGAGACAGACGACGACTAGAAAGACACAGAAAGCGACCACAAAGAGATGCAAAGTGACTAAAGAGACAGAAAACGACCACAAAAATAAACGACCACAAACAGACGCAAAACTGCTTCAAAGAGATTGAAAACAACCACAAGGAGATGCAAAATGACCACAAAGAGACGGAAAGCGACAACAGAGAGACACACAAAAAGATGTAAAACGTTTACAAAGAGATGGAGAACAGCTACAAAGACACAGAAAATGACTACAAAGACACAGAAAGCGACGACAGAGAGATGCAAAATGACCACAAAAAGAAACGACCACACACAAAGAGACGCAAAACTGCTGCAAAGAGATGGCAAACAACCACAAGGAGACACAAACAACTAAAAGAACAACACAACCATTTTGTGTTTCTCATCTCTGTCAGTGTGTGTGTCCTGTTCCTATAAAGACAGGGCTGTTGTTGTCGCTTCATAATCTGTTGACGCTCTTTGGAGCTACAAATATCACCTATTTAACGATATCATTTCATGTTTGAATATCTCACATTGTTTCTTTGGCATTTATTTATCACACTAAATGACCAGAGTCTAAACACATTTCAATTTCACAAATGTTCCCCCTTATTTAAAACAGTTTGGCCCCCAGATTCAGAAGTTTCTACAGCCGCCCCTGCTCAGAGACACAAGTATAACACCGAGCATCTTCAGTCTTTAAAACAGGGTCAGCTGATGCAGGAGGAACAGAGAGGCAGAGGAGGAGGAAGCGCAGAGGAGAATATGAAGTTTTATGTAATAATCGTGGGATCCATATGGCCCAGTATGAGGTGTGTGTGTGCGCGCGCTGGGAGGCTGGAGGCGGACTGCAGAGTGTCAAACTGTCCGTGCAGATTGTTGCACTTTGGAAAGTACATTTACAATAATCAGCTGATGTCATAAACGCGAGTACAGTCTAAATTATTCTTCATGCATATTATCTGAAATTCATTTGGGGCCAGCCTGGTGTGTTGTGTGATTCCTGCTGCAGACTGACAGGCCTGCACACACAACATTGCAGTGTGTCGGCACCGTGTGAATGACTGTAATTGTATAATGTGGCTCAAAGACACAGTCGCATCTCTTACCTCACTGATGCGCCGGTGGAGGCTGTTGCTCTTTCCAAGTCTGACCGGTGCAGTTAAACCGGAGGGGGGTGTAGAGAAGACAGCGGGACCGACACACGGACACAGGCTTTTATTTCCCAGCTGTAAAATAAATATGAGCAGACTTAATGTCTGGACACTTTGCGTGTGTCGGGGAGGCGGTGCGCACTCTCGGTATCCACGGGAAGAGATGAAGGATAAAATCCGCAGTCTCCGGAGTCAAACAGACGATGACGAGCGGTCTGAGGCTGTCTGCTGTGCCGGTGGAGGCTCTCTGTGGCCGGTAGTCTGCCCGGTAGTCCGGTTTGTGGCTGCAGATGCCCGAGAATGAGGAAGGAAGGGACAAGTTAACGAGCTGGTCCGGTGCGCGCTCCGCCGTTCACTGCCCGCTGCTCTGCTGGGAGCCTCCTCCTATATGAGCCCGTGCGTGTGCGCGTGACACAGAGAGTGAGAGTGTGTGTGCGTGTGTGTGTGTGTGTGTTCCCCGAGGATGCGTTTACAGAGTTGACCAGGCGAGGCGGAGGGAGGAGGAGGAGGAGGAGGAGTGTGTTAAGGCAGGTACCACAGTGAAGGAAGGGTTTCAAACTGTCTTCACTCTCCTCACTGTGTGTGTGTGTGTGTGTGTGTGTGTGTGTGTGTGTGTGTGTGTGTGTGTGTGTGTGCGCCCCTCTTGCCCCCTCTGCCAGACTCTGGATTTCTGCCCTAATATGGCCACTTATAGCTCCATCTGCAAAAAGGCAGATGTAGGTTCTCACTGCAGAGGAAGAGGAACATATTTGGGTTTATTATTTCACATAATGAGAACTGCTGCAATTGAGACCACAGAAGAAGAAGAAGAAGAGCTCGACTGTACACGTTGTGTCTACAGTTACACCGCTGACTCAGTGATTGGACCGGCGTCTGTCTGTGTAACCTTTAAGCCGTTTACAGTCGTCTTGTTAGAGCGCAGTTTGAGTTGTGATATCTTGTGAGGAGACCAGTTGTCTTCAGCACTCAGTTGGAGTATTTTAGGCGCAGATAAATACCCAGGGTGCACTGCAGTTTTTAGAATAAGACCTTTTCAGGTGGCTTCCTTCCAGAAAGTTTGCAGGAGAAAAATCTCTCCTGCCATGAGGTCTTTTTATGGTGGATGTTTTATTTCAAAGTATCTTTGTAAAGGATGAGCCTGAGGGAGGATCATGCGTTTGGTCAGCTCTGTGTGTGTGTGTGTGTGTGTGTGTGTGTGTGTAGCCCTCTCTACAGCCCGTTCTCACTTCCAACTAGTCAAATACCGCGGTGCCAGTGATGTCGGCATCTGACACCGAAACACAGATGCACCTTTCATGGCGATATGATATACACCAGTCGTATCAATTTTAGAGGCAGCGGCCACCCATCCAACTCGTCAAATATTGCTGCTTTGTCGGTGATGTCGGCGTCAGACACCAATGCACAGAGGCACCCTTTGTGGTGGTATGATCTGCACCAGGTGTGTCAGTTTAAGAGGAAACAGGCAACAACCCAACTCGTCAAATAACGCCACTTTGTCTGATGTCAGCATCAGATACTGACGCACACGGGGAGACAACCTGGTCTCACTCCGAAGTCCTCGAAATTTCGATGACTTGGGCAGAGACATACAGCATCAGACACTGATGCAAAAAGCCATCCTTTAACGTGATGGCATGACACGCAGACGGTTGTCACTATAGTTTAATGGCGGCTGGCAGTGTCAGGGGGAAACACGGTAGGACAAGAAGGAAAGTTAAGGTGGTGCAAGTCCAGTGAGGTAGGCAGGAGCTGTGGTGGATGGGTCCAACAAACACTGACTTTCACCCAGGAGTAGGGTTGTGTGTAGTGTGTATTTCAGATTTAGAGCTTGTATCATCTCCCTGAGAATATATAACAACAAAAAGTGATTCTCTGATTTCTACAATAACACTTTTACCTCAAATTAACCACAGCAATGTAATAAAAAATATTTATATGCATTCATGCTTGGGCACTGTTATTTACGTGACAACTCCTGAACAGAACACACACACACACACACACACATTGGCTGTTTGTTTCTACCGCTCTCCTCTCTGGAAACCTCGGACCTCCCGCCGCCCGCTCCCATCTCAAACACGGAGGTCTCCCTCGCCGCTGAGCACCCACGGTTCCGGAACCGGAACTTTGGACCCGGTTCCAAAAAAGAACCGGATCCGGATCCCAACCCTACCCAGAAGTGGTGTTCACTTTCTGTAAGATTATAAAGCCAAACCCTGTTCTTTTTTCCTAAACCCAACAATGTGTGTGTTGTTGAAAGAAAAAAAACATCAATTTGCGGTGTTGTACTGATGTAGTGCTTTTATTTTGAAAGAGACTGTATGCAAACTGTACATTTCCTGTGAAAACAGAAGTGTATTTTGAAAACAGACAATGCATGTAACAGGGTGAAGTTGACACGGCGTCCCAGAACGTCAGCAACCAATCCAATGAAATGAGTCTATTCGTGCCACCTTTCTAATATGCTTTAGATGTTTTTCATAAAATCACATTATTATGAGGTAAATCGAGGACGATACAGAGTCACTCTGATCACAGGGGGCTGAGTAACTGTTCCCCAAAGTCTGTGCCGACTGACGTGAGTGGAAAATACTTAGTTATCTGCAAAGGTTGCACTGCACGCCTCTCTGACTTATTCTTTTCATCTGAACATTAATTTTTAGTCTGTTTGATTCCTATTCGAAAGTAGATCAATGCCTTGTGTCAGGTGCTCGTGGAGAACGGGAAACAACAGGATACACAGGAATATAGAAAACAAGGAAGGAAGTATTAAGAAGCCTTTACAGTAGTGGCTGAATCATTAAAGGAGCCAACGTGTTTCAAATACTGTAGGTGTTTGTTTGGGCTTTAAAAACATACACCAAAGGTGTGGGTCCATCACACCCAGGTAATGACATGACAGGTGAAACAAATAAAAAATAAGGAAAAAATAACAAGTTCAATTAAAAACAGAGTAACATGACATGAGATACCCAGAAAAAAATCTTTGCAGATTGTTGAATGTGTACTTTTACTGTAAACTGGACCAGAGTACTATAACAATAAGTCACATGTTTTACTCTCCCAGTCTGCATGGTGCATAATGACTTACTTTTTCAACAATGAGAACACGTGCACAGTTCATCAGTCCTGCAGCACACGGCTCATTCACGTCATCTGTTCAGGTGTCGTATTGAAAAGAGAAACTGCTTCATTCAACAACAACAACACTGAAGAATGGACGAGAGACGTAGTTTGTTGGATTCACACTCACCAGCATAAATGTTGGCTTTGTATTTTTCTGCCAAACATTGGCACATTGTCATGTAAAAGGTGAATGGACGCGTACAGAACCCTTGTCCACCAGGAGAAATTCAGGGCTCAGTATTTTGCCAGGACAGGAGGAGTCAGGGACTGAACTGCAAATCCCACAGTGAGTGGACAACCCACTCTACCTCCTGAGCTCTGGGGTCAGGGTATCATTGGATACTTCACAAACAAACCAAAATAGCACATTTCACTTGTTTTTCATCTTAAACCAAAAACAAAAGTCGAGAAGACAGAGGCGTTTTCCCTTTTTTGTTGCAGAACTTAAAAAAGACACAAGCCAATCTGAAGCGGTCTGTTTTTGGTTTATGGCAATTCCTTCTTTCCTTAATTGTTTTAAGTTGAAAAACGGAAGTCACATGTTTTTTTTGTTTGTTTGTTTTTTCATTTTAAACCAAAACAAAATATCATGGTCAATTTGGTTTTTTGTTGCCAAATGAAATGCCCATTTGGTTTTTGCTGATTCCTTTTTGCCCAAAAGAACAACCATTGTTGTTGGTATGTTGTTTGTTGGCCTCAAACAGTGGTCTGCAGCTTGGCAGGCGTCTCGCCATCTACCATCCCCTCTCCCTCCTTTAATGGCCTCTTCGTTTGCGAGGACAAGGAGGGCGCGCAATTCCTTGTCTCCCCAGTTGCTCATCTTTACAGTGTCTGTCAGGTTTGTGTTTCCCTCTTGCTACTAGCTGCTCGCTAATTCCTGCTATCAGCTGTTTCCTGTTTATCCACTGCCAGTGGCTCGCACGTGCGGCGTCATCAACAGCTCCTCCCACAAGTCATCAACAGCTCCTCCCGTTGCAGAAGGCCGCCTCGGTCTGTTTAAACTAAAAGGTTCCACCAATATGTCTACCCTACGAGGCGGAAAATTGGGCACCTCGGATCAACTCACCAATCCGGCTCTGTGTGTCTAAACGCTCGCAGCCTGCCGGCAAAACGGCCCAACATTCGTCCGAAAATCTGGCAGTGTAAAAGGGGCAAAAGTCAGCTCATGTATTATGTCACTTCACACAGGTTGATATTATACATATGAAATGTACAAATGTAACGTATCTGTAGTTTGCAGAAATGTTCTATGACAACATTTTCCTCTGGCGACTGGCCTGGATTTAGATCTGTCGTTCAGGTATGAGAGGTGTCACCATCTGACCCATAAAGAATCTGATGAATTAGTCCTTTAGTCAGATTTAATGTTCTAATAGTGAAAACAAGTGAGACTTCAGTGTCGTCAGACTTTGCATTCAGAGCGGAGCAGCAGTCCTTCCACTCCTGCCTATCAGCACACTGTTCCTCTGATAGCAGTCGGGTCCAGACAGCTCTCCTGAGCGGCGCTTCGTTCCTGCTGTGATAACATCACACTAGATGACTTTCAGCCCCGTGTCGGGCCCAAACTGGCCATCTCAAAAATCTGCTCTGTGCTGAATCAGCAGATTTCAGTAAATTGGCACCATCTGTCAGGAGACTTCCTGTAATATGAGACAGGATGCTGGACTCAGATTTAAAGTCCTTAAATATAAATGACTTTACATTCACTGGAACAACTGTATACGATTTACGTGATGTTTGAAAGGTGATCAGTTTTCACTTTCTTGTTATATAAGAACACTGATACCACTCTCATGTCTGTACGGTTGATACGCTGTTATGCAGCATGTGTCTTTGGAGATCGGGCTTTGGCTAAAGGCTCTGTGGTATGTTCTTTGTTTTTTGGGTCTGTTCTGTACACCTTATGGATTCTCGTCTTTTGTATCTGTGCTGGCAATGAGCAAGTTGCCAACTGAGAAAGTTGCATGTTCAATCTTTTCCGTCCCTCTCTGTAAAGCTAAGAAAATGCGTATTCATTTATGAATGTTATATGAAAAAATCTTCATGCAGAGGAGCTGAAAAGATTAAATGTGCCACTTCCTGTTTGTACAAAAACAAATCTGAGCTGAGTTTTATTTGCTCATTGCCAGCCTAGCAGTATACGGTCACTGTGACACATTGTTCACTGTCACCATGGTGTTCAGCACCCATAGTCTGTAGAAAATAACGGACGTAGCCACCGTGACGTCACCCACTGGTTTGTGGACTCCCATTTTGAAGCCTTGAATTTAGCATTTCAGCCATCGCCCTCTTGGATTTTTGGAGCCAAGTGTGACCATATTTGGACGAGAGGGTGGAGCTGACCCAAACACTAGTTGCTAGCCTGGATAGCACAGTGCATTTACAGCTATGGGATAAAAGTCCATATTTTTTGCACACGTTCTTTTAATCGGTGACAGTGTTAATTTTCATCAGCGACTTTTCTCCATGATGAAAACGAGACAATGACGAACTAAAAATAGATCTTGATCATGATAAAAATGTTAGTGGTGGACTATTGGACATTGAAAGCACTATCCCTTTAAGCTGTAATAACATTTAAACAGGTGAGTTATATAAAATTCAGCCTCTGTACAATTGTCATGAATGTTGAAATTAGCTACAGAGACCAAAACAGTTTTTGTACCAGGCTGTAAACATGTTTATTACCTCCGCCAAGGAGGTTATGTTTTCGCCGGCGTTGGTCTGTTTGTTTGTTTGTTTGTTTGTCTGCAAAATAACTCAAAAAGTTCTGAACAGATTTTGATGAAATTTTCAGGAAAGGTGGATAATGGGACAAGGAACAGATGATAAAATTTTGGTGGTGATGGGTTGAAGCAAAGTGAATAAAATAATAAATAAATCAATCGTCTGACAGCCTCAGCAGCAATTCCAGTTTCTAATGAGATGGTGACAATAGCGCCATCTGGTGGCCAGAAAGCACATCTTGTTCTACTTTCTAAATATTGTTGCAATTCTGAAGTTGAAATTAATGTTCTGTGTTGGAAAAAAAGAAAGTGAAAAATATGAAAAAACATATTATATTCTGTGTTGGTACAAAATAAAAACGAAATGAATACACCACAGTGTCTCCATGGTGACGGCATATATAACCTAATAATGATAGTGGTGCAAATAACCTAATTGTGATGCAGGCTGCAAAATCTGATGCAGAGGGGGAGGGAATATCACCTACTTGGTGGAGGTCTGCACTGTCTGAGTGCTTTTCTAGTTTCTGCTGTAAAGTTTTAACATGGAGGTCTATGGAGATTCACTCACTCTTGGAGCCAGCCTCAAGTGGACATTAGAGAAACTGCAGTTTTCGGTACGTCCATGTTTTCAGTTTGCTTGCTGGTTGCAGATTACACAGATTAAAATCATTTTAAAGCTGAACACACTTTTATTTAATTTAATTTTCTGAGCATAATGAATTGTAAAGTAAAAATAAATAAAGAAAGAAAAAGAAAATAATTAAGTTATCATGCAACTACTATGCAATGTACGCTGAGGAGAGTGAATCCTGGATGGAAGCTGTAACAACAGAACTAGAGATGAAGAGAGGAAACACTCCCGCTCCTCTGACGCCACAGAAAGAGATATGACACTTCACAGGCTCCATTAAGAGCTGTGACCATCTCAGAGAGGAGAGATACCAGGACGCTGGCTGGATGAAATTAGTCCCCTTCACCTCTGAGGGTCCTGGTCCGCCACTTATTAAAGTCCCCCTGGAAAAACAAAATCCATTTCCATTCCAGATGACTTCTTGTACCTGCTGTCGCTGTGCTGGTGCCAGAGTGCACAGCGGGGGCAGAGGCGGTCAAACACTTACACAGAAGGTGTGAAATCACCGGGAAATTAGGTGTCTGACTGTCCTAGAAAAATCTGGAGGAGTTTTTTTTTTTTTTTTACTTGACACTGTATTGATTCCCAGGAGCAGAGAGGCAGAAGGTCAGTGTGAGAGCTGTGCTGCTCTGCTTCAGATGGACTCCTGCTACATTTATGTCAAGTCAGCAGAATGAACAAAATGTTTTTAGGTGACCAAAACGTTATAATTAATTTTCATAAACTGAAAACACACTAAAATAGTAAAAGACTCAGGAAACACCTGCTGGCTTTAGACGAGCTGTTTCTAATCCAGGAGGCGTCCACGCTTTCAACCGTTCCTTTAATCTGATGTCATATCTGGTGTGACATATTTAATGAACGCTCAGTAAAGAGGGTCGGGATTAGATTAGATCACAGCTCTTTGTGTTAATGTGCACACAGCTGTGAGATTGCATACCATGTCCGTGTGTGTGTGTGTGTGTGTGTGTGTGTGTGTGTATGTGGTGGGATTAGATGTCCTTCAGCAGATTACTGATGCTCCATTAGAGAAACTCTGTAAAACCAGTTCATCGAACAGACTGGTGATCAGGATTTTGCACCACCGAGACACACACACTACGTTTACATGCACAGTTAAGGCCGAATTTGTATTTCTGCACTGAATTGACACTGTAGCTACAGCGTAGGCTCTGCAACGACATGTAGCCTGACGTGCACCTCCCCAGAAATGTAACTCCACGTCACAGTGACGCAGACCTCCTGTCTGTCTCTGTAAGCTGAAACCATTTCCCTCAGTGGAAACAAAGCTTTGATTTACTTTAATTTCACAGATAAGAAACAATAAATTGTGAAGACAATAAAGCCTCCACAAAAATAGCATTTTAAGTCTTGTGTGTGATTTATCCTGGCTTCATATGAGCAGAGGAAATCTCTGCTAGCTGCTAGGCTAATTTATACAATGTAAAATGCCATAGGCTTGTGCTAATGATGTTAGCATGTTGTATTTGTTTGGATAATGTGTTTAGTATAAGACAGTTGTTTTGTCAGTGAACCTTGTGAGCTGTAATGGAGCTGAATTTTGTAACGTTACCTTTGTTAAATGTTGCTGTTGTCCCTGGCTTCATATGAGTAGAGGAAAAGCCTGCTAGCTGCTAGGCTACTTTATACAATGTAAAATGCCATAGGCTTGTGCTAATAACGTTAGCATGTTGTATTTGTGGGGAAAATGTGTCCAGATAAAGACAAGTGTTTGTCTGTGAATGCTGCGAGTTATAGTGAAGCTGATTTGTGTTTGAAACTGTCTCTATTAAGCCATGTTTACTGTGTGTTTAATGTGTGTTTTGAATCAACTAAACTTTACAGCACTTGACAGAAACTCCACCGCCGACTAGTGTTTTGGAGGTGTGACCGCACACATATAAATGCTCACATAGGCATAGGCTACAGCGTAGGGTCTGCCATATGAGTATAAATTCTGCTTAAGTCAAGCTACGGCTTGATTAGGACATTTAATAGACAATAGATTTATTGACTGAAGCATGTGCGACTCCTCTACGGCAGGTGGAGATATGCCCCCTTTCAGCTTGTTAGAATTGGACCTTTTTTTCCAGTTGACCTATTACGTCACAGACCAAACAATCCGTGTTTTCCTCCAATCCCTGTATTTAAAATATTTAAGTCTTCCAGCTGACACAGCATGAACTGTGTCTCCTCGTCTGTCCAAAAAGTCACGGCTCTGGATGTAGATTTCTCCATGTTGTTACAGGTTTCTTCTGCTGTTACACATTTAATGCTTTCGACTCCCGGGTCAAAGCCCGGGGCGGAAACTGTGGAGCAGAGGTTGTATGGACCCAGCAGCAGACTGGTGAAATGCTGCCCCCTGTTTCCTTGGATCATGTGGTCATATATTACACATTAAACATTTAATCATCAGGATTCATTCACAGAAGAACACTTTTCTCTGTCGAGCGTCATTGTTCCACTTTCTCTGTCGCTGACGTGACTGCAAGATTTCCCTGCCAATATCTGTGCGTGAAGGGTTAACAGCCTCAGGTCGCGTGGAGAGAGATGGAGCATATTTAACACTGGGAAACACACACACACTCACACACACACACACACAGATGGGGCAGCAGTGGTGATGTGAGCACCGGTAGCACTTAGAGACAGGGCCTTACTCAGCACTGATCATTAATTCATGACGCACATCTCAGATGGAACCTCAGATCAGAAACCTCAGTCTTACATTACTGAGAAAAAAAATGTCAAGCTGAACATGAATTACATAGATGGATAGATAGACGTGGAGAGACGGATGGGAGCAGGGTGGGGAGGAGAGGAGAGGAGAGAGGGGGGTTCATTTGGATCAGAGGATGACTAAAAGAGGAATGCGTGCGTGTTTCTTCTGTTTCTAAAAACATCCACTCTTCCACATCATATCCCGTAAAGGGAATATTCCGTTCCAGCTTCTTTTTCCCTCTCACACTTTGAACTCCTCTGACTTCACGTCTGCCAAAACACAAATGTTTTCATCTCAACAAACACATAAAGAAGTCACAGATAGTCTCTTTGTCAAAACACTATGAATAGATCCGGAGTGAACAATCAACTGCCTCAAAGGAATACTTACTCACCTCATGTTATGTTGAGCTCAGGAAGAATTGGTGAAGAAAGAATCCAAAAACTGTTAAAATTCTTGATGCAACCCAGTCGCCAGAAAAATGTTGGCATTGTACGTTTCTGCAAACCATGGGTACGTTACATTTGTATGTACATTATTATGCAGCGGATATGTTGAGGTATACATGGCGCCACAACCAGGTCTTGAAGGCAGTAGCTGATGCCATCTGCACAGGGATCCAGCAGGCCAAACACCAGCTTCCAGCAAGGTTGTAGCATTGCCTTTGTCTGGGCAGGAGAGCAGCCTCCAGACCCGCTGAAGACCGCAACAGGCTTAGTAGTCTCGGCTCGTGACTGGCAGCTGCAGGTAGATCTGGGAAGACAGCTGAAATTTCCAGAGGACATTGCCACAACAACACTCAGGCCGGACTTGGTTTTAACGTCTGACTCATCCAAGCAAGTAGTGCTTCTGGAGGTCACAGTCCCCTGGAAGACCGAATTGAGGAGGCCCACGAGCGTAAAGGCCCTGATACACCAAGCCGATGGTCAGCCATCAACCAAAGTCGGGCCGTCGGTGAGCGTCTGTCACCCTAGTTTTTGCGGTGTGTCCCACACCATCGGCACTTTGGTGTCGGTGGCTTTTCAACCGATTGAGCATGTTGAATCGGCGGCGGAGCTTGTCGGTGAGAAACATCACTCTGATTGGCTGTTCAGGTTTTATTTCCTCGCCCCTGTAGCGAGTGAATCTGCCTGTAGTGAAACCGGGGCTAACCGGTGCTTCCTCCTCAGGCTCCACTTCACTCAGCTGCCCCACAGACCCGCTGCTTCTTCCCACTTTAACCTGAATAACAAACCGGAGCTAGCTGGGAGCGGCTAGCGGAGCGTTAGCCGCAGCATGACCGGGGGGAAGCACAGCCAGTTAGCCTCCGCTAGCTTCCCAGCTCGCCCCGGCTCTCCGTTTGAATCCAAACGGACTATGGGATGGGACTGTCTGGATGTAATAGTCCGTGGAGGTGCTGCGGTGCTCGGCTGCACAGATAGGAAACCCCTCGGCTGACAGGATGTACCACTCTCTCACTCCGCTCTCTCTCACGCAGGCGCAGAACGTACGTGCTACTTGGCCGTCGGATGTAGTCCGTGTAGTGTGTTCAAATGCAACTGACACAGGGCGACGTGAGGCGACGTAGACGACGCAACAGTTGGCTTTCGTCACCGCTAGTTCTTTGATGTCGGTTTTGTGTGTCCGCACCTTAAGAAGGCAAAATACCAGGAGCTTGTGGAGGTCTGCAGAGGGAATGGGTGGAGGACCCGCTGTGAACCCATTGAGGTGGGCTGCAGGGGATTCCCAGGGCAGTCTCTGCATCGTGCACTCAGGCTCCTTGGCATCAGAGCCACTAAGAACAGCAGTCAACAGTGAAGCTGCAAAGCGCACCTCCAGGTGTCTGTGGCTCAAAAGGGGGGATCCTTGGTGTAGCATGCTGCTTGGACACAACCTGAAACACCTGATGACCCTGGGTTCTTCACTGAGGATGTGTCCAAGCTGCCAATCTATGCGGATGTGTGA